>NW_028318568.1:1852627-2178941 GCF_062004578.1 Staurois parvus | reverse complement strand
GGTCAAAAGCGATTTTAGACCGGCTAGAGAACAGCGATAGTAAATTAGAACCACTTGCAGAATTGATTGATAATGATTCGTGGGGGGAAATTCATCATCAGACACTGAAAACGATTTTGCGACTTTGCTCAGTGATGTGCGAACTTGGCGCTATATTTCAAATTTCAGTGTTTTTGATTTATGTTATTTAATTAAATGTATTGTTCGGACAGATTTCAGTGAGTTATTCCTAAAAATTACAGGCCTACAATAAAAAAATACATATTTCCATGCAAAAAAATTTACCGCTTTGAGCACATAAATATGGACATAATCAGATCGCTAGGGAGGCTACTAAAGTGAGTGGGTGCAGCAGGGAACCAGTGCTCCGGGAAAGCACAGAGAGGGTAAAACAGCTGGCTTGCCATTAATTCAGGATGGCATAAGCTGAGCCCACCTTCCCCTTCTCAAGACTTGCTGAGCCCGCCCCCTTGCCTAAACCCTGCCTTCCAACTGAGCCTGCCTCCCGCCTGAGTCATGCCGAGCTCTCCCGACCTGCCAAGCCCTGGTCCCTTCTTCCTGGGATCCTGAAAACTGCCGCCCTAGGCAAACGCCTTGTTTGCCTTGTGGCAGATACGCCCCTGCATGGAGGTGGTCAGTATCAGAGAAGAGAAGGGTTGAGGTGGCGAAGGTTTCTACGGGTAACTGTTAGGCAGTTGTAGAGCAAGGATATGGAAGACAGGGAGAGAGTGAAACTAATAAGGTGATGATCAGAGAATGGGAGAGGATTGTTGGAGAGGTTGCACGGAGCGCAGAGATAGAAGAAAATAAGGTCAAGGGTGTTGCCATCAGAGTGAGTGGACGCATGTACCCATTGCTTCAGGTCAAATGAGGAGGCTAGACTGAGATGTTTAGACGTAGCAGGAGTATTGGCATTAACAGGTATGTTGAAGTCACCAAGAATGATTGTGGGGGTTTCAGATGAGAGTATGTACGGTAGTCAGGCAAAGAAGTCATCAAGGAAAGTTGATATTGGTCCAACGGGTCAGTAGATGACAGCTATTCTTAGAGCAATGGGAGAAAATAGACAAATACAGTGTGCCTCAAAAGTGGAGAGCATCAGAGAGGGAGGTGGGTTAATGTGTGGAGCTAGCAAGTGTATAGTCCAAACGCACACGTTCCTGCGTTAAAAATAGCTGTGTGTATAAGTGGGTGCTGCAGTGACCGTCAGCTGGAACCGAACAGAATCAGCAAGGAAAAATGTCACCAGCACACCAAGGATCACCAATATGGGTCCAAAGGTTTTAATGAACGATCACATAGTTACAGCAAGGCAACGTTTCGGAGTCTCGCAGGACCCCTTCATCAGGCATGTCTGATGAAGGGGTCCTGCGAGACTCCGAAACGTTGCCTTGCTGTAACTATGTGATCGTTCATTAAAACCTTTGGACCCATATTGGTGATCCTTGGTGTGCTGGTGACATTTTTCCTTGCCGAGACTAGAGAAGGCCACCATGGGAGAGGGAAGCAGTGTCAGATTCCTTAAGCCAGGTTTCAGTAATGGCAAGTAGGTTAAAGGAATTTGTGATAAAGAGGTTGTGGAGAGAGGCGAGTTTGTTACAGACAGAGGAAGCAGGAAAAGGAGAAGGTGGTTTTGGAAAGAAGAGGAATGGAGACTAAGTTCTGTGGATTGCCGGTGCTGCCAGAGGGAATGGAGTGATGGGAGCATTGGGCACCGTAAATGATGGAGGCCCAGGGTTTGGGTATATTTATCTCCAGAGGCTAGGAGAAGCAAAAGGGTATGCATATTTGCGTACACTTGCTGCCAAATAGTTAACCACTTCCTGCCAGCCCTATAGCAGTTTTACTGCTACAGGATGGCTGCTCTGTACATTTCTGCGTAGGGTGCACGCCGCCCTACCGATGCTGTCATTGTCTCCTCAAGATATCAATCATGGGTCCTGCCCAGCGATTCATGGCTGGGACTTGGAGATCAGCGGAGCAGCTGACAGGGATGAGATCTGTAAATGTAAAAAACACACATAATTACACTCCCTATCACACAGTTAACCCTTTGATCACCCCAGATGTTAACGCCTTTCTTCCCAGTTTTATTAGTACAGTGTCAGTGCTTTTTTTTTTTAGCACTGATTACTGTATTAGTGTCACAGGAGCGGTCAGTGGCAGTTAGTCAGTTCCCACCTAGTGTCAGAATGCCCACCGCAGTCCTGCTATAATGATGTGGGACAGGGCCCCTGTACTGCAAGTGATGCACAAACTCAGCCCTCCGTCACTGTCAGGGATCCCCTCGATCCCCGCCGCGATGGTCCCGGCGCAGGCGCACTGCACCGCCCTGTGTAGGGACACAGGCACTAGGTCCGGGCCGGCCGCGGCGTTCGAGTTCACGCATGCGCAGTAGAAGCCGCAGCCGCCCGCTGGGCACCAATGGCAGCGCAGGGCGGGATATTTAAATGTCCCTGAGCTGTCATTTCGGTGCCTTCTGGTCTTACCTGTTCCCTGTGTATCTGAACCTGTGCTAGTAAGTTATTTGACCCGGATTGTTCTTGACCTGCTGATTTCTCCTGCCCAGACCCTTGCTTTGCCTGACCTCTCTTCCTGGATGCCCCTCATTAGATTTGACCTACTGTTGCTGACCTGGCGTGTGACCCGACGATTCTCTGCCCGCTCCCTTGTACCTTACCGTCCTCTACGTTACCAACTCAGCCTGTCTGACTTCGCACTTGCTCAGCCATCCATCCCATCGGGGTCACCCGACCTCCTCACATCTGGCTCTCCCTGGTTGGAGCCCCTGGCGAACACCCCTACCACTGACAGGTGTGCTCAGTAGTGGCGACCTGGTCCCGGGGTACAAGTCCATCCCCACCATCAGGGGCTCTGGTGAACAAGTACCCTGGGGCTTAGACTCCGCGCTCTGGGCACGCCTGACCAGTGGAGTGCTAGTGGTGCCACTCGGCGGTCCCTCACAGTCACTTCCCGGACAGACATCAGTGCGCTCCATCCCGGAGCGCACCCACCAGCAAGCAAACAGATAAAGGAACCAAAACAATTTATAACGAGGACATTCAAAATACAGAGCCCACCCAAACTAAAATAGCAGGGGAAAGCGAAAGGTCTAGCTGAAATACAACCGGATCAAAAAAGGAAGAACGGAATATAAATAAATTTAAGACTAGGATCTTATGAACAGAATCCTGTAGGCCACTAAATTTATAGGTACCTAGTATGAAAAAGAGCACCTGGCTGTCTGGGACTGCTTGAACCACTACAACAAAATTTACCTGTAAGTGCTCACAAAGATAATGTCTGATTCTGCGGTTTTGTGTGCAATGTATCAAGTGACAGTGATCGACATATGGTTATATTTCAAGCAAAATTACTCATTTTATGTCTTTTACTATGTTTATGTGATACATGTACATAGTAACAATAAAATACTGTTTTTATGTACTGATATTCATTTTTGTTTTATACCTCAGAAGGTACATTTATAGTTCCAAAATTAAGTGTTGTGGTTCTATTAAAACTGTGACAGGTAGCGGCAAGAAGATCCCCCGCTAGCTATCACAAGGAGCGGGGGGCCATTCCGTTCATAACATGTTACACCGTGAATATGGGTGTAACATGTTATGAAAGGTGAACTTATCCTTTAATGAGATCTAGACTAAAGCATGGCTGCCCAACCTGTGGCCCCCCAGCTGTTGTGGAACTACAAGTTCCATGAGGCATTGCAAGGTTGACAGCTACAAGTATGTTCCGCAACTGGAGGGCCACAGGTTGGGCACCCATGATCTAGACCAGGGGTCTCCAAACTTTAGAAACAAAGGTTCAATTTACTGCCATTCAAACTTTAGGGGACCCAGACTGTCGCCAGTGGGAGTAAAAAAAGGCCCTGGCATCACTGGGAATTAGTTCCCAATTTCTGGTATCAGTGGGAGGAACACTGCCCCATTGCTGGTGTCAATGGAACAGCGCCATCACTGGGGACAGTGGGAGGAACAGCGCTCCGTCGCTGGGGTCACTGGGAGGAACAGCACCCTGTTGATGGGAGGAACAGCTCCCCATCATTGATATCAGTGGGAGGAATAGCACCCAATTGTTGGGGTCAATGGGAGGAATACTGCCCTGTCATTGGGAGGAAAAGTGCCCCCTCGTTGAGGTCAGTGGGAGGAACAGCGCCTCATCGTTGGGGTCAGTGGGAGCAGCATCCCATCGTTGGGGTCAGTGGGAGGAGCAGCGCCCCATTGATGGGAGGAACAGCGCCCCATCATTGGTATCAGTGGGAGGAATAGCGCCCAATTGTTGGGGTCAATGGGAGAAATAGCGCCCAATTGTTGGGGTCAATGGGAGGAATAGCGCCCAATTGTTGGGGTCAATGGGAGGAATAGCGCCCAATTGTTGGGGTCAATGGGAGGAATAGCGCCCAATTGTTGGGGTCAATGGGAGGAATAGCGCCCAATTGTTGGGGTCAATGGGAGAAATAGCGCACAATTGTTGGGGTCAATGGGAGGAATACTGCCCTGCCATTGGGAGGAACAGCGTCCCCTCGTTGAGGTCAGTGGGAGGAATAGCGCACAGTCGTTGGGGGTCACTGGGAGGAATAGCGCACAGTCGTTGGGGGTCACTGGGAGGAATAGCGCACAGTCGTTGGGGTCACTGGGAGGAATAGCGCACAGTCGTTGGGGTCACTGGGAGGAACACTGCCCCGTCGCTGGTGTCAGTGGAAGAACACTGCCCCGTCGCTGGTGTCAGTGGAAGAACACTGCCCCGTCGCTGATATCAGTGGAAGGAACAGCGCCCCGTCGCTGGGGTCAGTGGGAGGAACAGCGCCCTGTCGCTGGGGTCAGTGGGAGGAACAGCGCCCCATCGATGGGAGGAACAGTGTCCTCTCGTTGGTGTCAGTAGGAGGAATAGTGCCCAATTGTTGGAGTCAGTGGGAGGAATAGCACCCAATTGTTGGAGTCAGTGGGAGGAATAGTGCCCTGTCATTGGGAAGAACAGAGCCCCCTCGTTGGGGTAAGTGGGAGGAACAGCGCCCCATCCTTGAGGTCAGTGGGAGGAGTGGCACCTCCATCCTTGGGGTCAGTAGGAGGAGTGGCGCCTCCATCCTTGGGGTCAGTGGGAGGAGTGGCGCCTCCATCCTTGGGGTCAGTGGGAGGAGTGGCGCCTCCATCCTTGGGGTCAGTGGGAGGAGTGGCGCCTCCATCCTTGGGGTCAGTGGGAGGAGTGACACCTCCATCCTTGGGGTCAGTGGCCCCTCCATCCTTAGGGTCAATGGAAGGAATAATGCTTCATATCAGTGGAAGGAAAAGTGCCCCATGGGCTGGATAAAAGCAAAGGGCCACATCTGACTTGAGGGCCACAGTTTGGACCCCTGGTCTAGATGAGCCTCAATGCTGTTTTTTTTTTAACCTCCATTGTGTGAAGTAGTGAACATTATTCTGCTCGGCTTCTGGATTGTTTCTGTTTTTTCCCGGTAATAACACCTTTTCTTCACTGATCCCAACAAGCCTAACTACGCAGCATCTCTCCGTCTCCGACCCTGTCAGCCAATGACGGTCAGCGCTGCCTAGACGTGCACTGCTCCATAGTCCAATACGTTCCTTTCAGGCTTCACCTTCAGCCAAATTCCAGCACTGTGCGAGCTCCGCGATCCTCCGCCTCTCCCATACTTCTAACCAACCGCCGACTGACTAGTCCATTTTACTGACACCGCCCCGCCGAGGTCTCCGCCTTCTCTAGGTAAAGTGGCACGCATTAATTGGCGGATTATCCAAGCAGCCAATGACAGGCGAGCACCTCACAAATCCTAGTGTTGTTATGAAAATGAGGAGAACTCTGCAGCGGCTTCGCCTCCTCACATCGCACGGTTCACCCGTTTCTTGCTCATTGTTTTCGCTACCAATCTTGTATTCAGGACGCTGTACGGCAGAATAGGGGGCGTGGTGGTGTGTAGCTGAACGGTGATTTGTCCACGATCTGCAACATCCCTTGCCGTTGCCCAACTCCACAGGAAGCCTTGGCGAGGGGGCGGGTTTACGGGTGTATTTGTGTGAATGTCTGGCAGCACCTTCTGCAGTGCCGGACGGGTTGTGTAGAAGGAGATGGGGCTGTGGAGATCGCTGAGCCTTCCCCTCCTTATTGGATTGCTGCTCATAGATACTGTGCCCGGCGAGGAAGGTGAGGAAAGCGGTTCCCTGCTTAGCTGAGGCTGCTGTGACTGTGGAAGTGTTTACATCTCCAGGGCTGAGACAATGGGTGGAGGCAATTGTAGTCTCTAATCACCTCAGTGACTCCCTAGGGATTCAACAAGACTCAAGGCTTGACAAGCCAACCAGGGCTGCTCTTTGGGTACAGAATGATATTGTGGTGCGAAGACATGCGGGCCACGTGATGCCTTGTTACTTGAAGCAGAGATTTGTGGTAGCTCTGTCTATAGAGGTGCCATGTTAGGCTGTGTAGAGATACATTGGAAACTGTGGTTTTACCACTTGCCCTCCAGAGGATTTACCACCCCCCCCCCTTCTCCCGACCAGGCCATGTTTTGCATTATGACGCTGCGTTACTTTAACTTACAATTGCACGGTCATGCAACGCTGCACCACATGAAATTTGCATCTTTTTTTTCCCATAGAGCTTTTTGATCTTTAAGTTTTTTTTTTTTTTTTTTTTTTTTTTTGCGCTATAAACAAAAAAAAAACAATTTTTTTGAGAAAAAAACAGTATTTTTGACATTTTGTTATTAGACATGTCCAATATAAAAATGTAAAAAATCTGATTTAGGCCAAAATGTATTCCGACATGTCTTTGCTAAAAAAAAAAAATCCCAATACGTGTAGATTAATTGGTTTACATGAAAGTTATAGCGTTTACAAATGGCGGTGTGTGTGTATTTTCTGGCGTATAAGACTACTTTTTATACTTAAAAATATACCCCAAAAATTGGGGGTCTTATACGCGGGTATAAAATGTGAACCTTGAGTTTGGGTCAAGCTGGCTGGATGTGTGGTATATACAGTATACCGCGCTGAGCCAAGCGGTTTCAAAACGTACCGGTACATCCCTACTGTAATCAGCCCGCTGGATGTGTGTATGTACGATAGCTGCGGCTACATACAGTATACGCTGGGCCAATCACGGCGAGTGATGTATTCATTAGTAGAATACATCACTTGCCGTGATTGGCCCAGTGTATACGGTATGTAGCCGAAGCTGCCGTATTACCGCACATCCAGGGGGCTGTATATATACTGTATATTGTATGTAGCTGAAGCTACCGTATTACCGCACATCCAGCGGGCTGTATATATACTGTATACTGTATGTGGCTGAAGCTACCGTATTACCGCACATCCAGCGGTAACCATCTGATTTGGAATTTGATCCATATGATGACTGTCTTACAAATGTATCACAAGATGTCATTCATGAACTGATGATGTCAGAGGATGAACATGAGGATTTTGAAGGATTTTAAGTACCCATAAGTCCTAACCATTTCAATAAAAAAAAATCGGATGTTTTTAAATGGTGTTGCCTCAGAAGGGGGGTAGTCTTATACGGCGAGTATAGCCCAAAACCTGTGTTTTAACTGGAAAATTAGGGGGTCGTCTTATACACCCAGTCGCCTTATACGCTGGAAAATACGGTGTGTACGTGTGTGTATATATATATATATATATATATATATTCGTTTTTTTGGGTTTTGTTTACTAGTAGTGGCAGCAACTTATAGCAGGACTGCGGTGGGCATTCTGACACCGGGGGGAACTGACTTGGTGCCATGCACAGTGACACCAATACAGTGATCAGTGCTAATAAAAAGCACGGACACTGTACTAATGGCGTTGGGCAGGAAGCAGTTGACGTGGGGCGATCAAAGTGTTAACTGTGTTGTCACATTATGTGCTTCACTGTAAGCACACTACTTTGTATGGCTCTGCTATGCAGAGCCATACAAGGCGGTGTGCAGGCGCTGCATGTTCTCTGGTGTGATGAATCGCGCCTCTCTGTCTGGCAATCCAATGGATGTGTCTGGGTTTGGCAGTTGCCAAGAGAACGGTACTTGCCTGACTGTATTGTGTAAAGTTTGGTGGAGGGGGGATTATGGTGTGAGGTTGTTAGTTATTTCAGGGGTTGGGCTTGGCTCCTTCGTTCCAGTGAAGGGAACTCTTCAGGCTTCAGCATACCAAGACATTTTGGACAATTTCATGCTCCCAACTTTGTGGGTACAATTTGGGGATGTCCCCTTCCTGTTCCAACATGACTGCGCCCCAGTGCACAAGGCAAGGTCCATAAAGACATGGATGAGTGAGTTTGGGGTGGAGGAATTTGACTGACCTGCACAGAATCCTGACCTCAACCCGATAGAACACCTTTGGGATGAATTAGAGCGGGGACTGTGAGCCAGGCCTTCTCATCTGACATCAGTGCCTGACCTGACAAATGTACTTCTGCAAGAATAGTCAAACATTCCCGTAGACACCCTCCTAAACCTTGTGGACGGCCTTCCCAGAAGAGTTGACTCTGTTATATTCCAAGACCAGCTCCGTTTATAAAAGCAAGTGTGAGGGGGGGGGGGGGGGTAAAACCTTCCTCGCATTGAAGGTCCCATTCCACACATTGAAGGTCTGCTGCACTCTCAGGTTATTCCTGTTGTAGAATGCCTAAATGACCTCCTCTTTAATTGTCAGCCAATGTCCGTTAGACAGTGCAGGCTGCACTATGGTTGGGCGGACTCTAAATCTCCAGAAATCCGTTCTGGAACCTTGTATCTGGGCCTGATTCTGGATGTGATCCAGTCCAAAGATCTTACAAAAATAAGGAATCTTTTTTGCAAGATCCTGCAGGAGAAAAATGAGCCTTCTTACCCAGCCATTATGAGTCTCGCAATAAGAATTTGGGCCCTAGTTCACGGTAATCAATATTTATAAACTATATTTGCTGTAAAAAGTACTCTAAAAGTGATAACCAAATAAGCTGCTATATCAATTATTGCACATATACATTTTAGATCTTATTTTCTTTTGGGTAATGACTTTGTCTGTTTTTTTTATATTTTTGGCTTTCCAGAAATTCCTACAGATGAGCATGAAGTTGAGGAAAGTGATGTGATCGCATTAACAGATTTAAACTTTGATAGTTTTGTTGCCGATAAAGACACTGTACTTTTGGAGTTTTATGCTCCCTGGTAAGTAGATAGGTTTTTCTACAAATATAGTATTTCTTCAATTTCACATTGTCCTTGCCATACAAAGCAAGGATAGAGACGAGGGAGGGCTAGCAAACACTCTTTTATCATAATAAAGGAAACCATCTTAAAGTGGAACTAAAGGCAAAAGGTTACAAATTACGAACAGGCAGACTTTTTATTAGGCCCCATGTACACGGGACACTTCTGAATGGTGGAAAACGTAGGTTACAAAATGTCTAAAAAAAATGCTTCTAAATGCAAATAAACAAAGATAAGCACAGGAGAACCTCCCAAATGCCCAGAATGCACTGAAAAATTAACTATTTCAAACTGTGTCAGAGAAATACAGAGCATAGAAGCAGAGACAGCAGTATGTGTTGAACTTAACTTAGGTGTGAGTTGCTCATTAACATTTCTTTTGTTTCCAAGGGTGGGACAGGTGTCTGGTGGAGGGAGTCATTAAGGCCACCTGGCAGGGGGTTTGGGTGTGAATGGTCATTAACATATCTTTTGTTTTCAAGGGTGGGAGAGGTCTGAGGTGTGAATTGGTCACTACCACGTGTGCAAGCTTGGTGGGAACATCCTGTTTTCAGTGTTTTGTCCATCCCAGTCCCTCAAACGCTTTGTATGCATTTTTCATGATGAAAAAATGCTCTGGACAGCATCGGGAACTGGAAGAGTTAAAAAAAAATTATAAACGCGATTTGCTGCGTTTACAAGCATTTTGTGTTTGAAACGCTGATGAAATTAACTGCTGAACGCAAGTTTTCTGCATTAAAAAAAATGACTGTAAACTCAAATGACTGTAAATGAAGATGTGTACATGGACACATAGGAAAACATTAGGGGGAGTTCAGGGGCTGCTGAATAAAAAACCCTGAACAGCTCCCAAACGTGAGTTTTATCAGCTGCAGTGTACATGAGCCCTTACAGAAGAGACCTGTAATGTACAATTAGGCTTTGCTTACTGTGCACATTGAACAACACGCATTACAAATAATCAAAGGATTTCCCAGCACACTTGCCAGCCAGCAAAACAGCCAAGCTGACCCTAAAAATGCACATTAAAAACGGAGGGTTATGTTTGCAAATCTATGTGTAAGCAGCCCAGGTGGTTTTCTATTATCCCCATTTTTTTCTACTGTCTGTGTTTATTGTAAAATCATTTTCTATTTTGGTGTGGTGTTTTTTTTTTTTTTTTTTTTTTTTTTTTTTTTTTTTGTGTTTACAGTAAATTGTATTGCAGGTTTTCAATGATTAATTTTACAGCAAAGATTAATTTTTCATTAGTATTAATTTCACCACATCTTAGATACAGTATGTATCGTTAATGGTAGTCTCTTCAATACACCGAGCACAAGCTGGGCATATAAAGGAAGGGCAACTATTGCATGGCTATAAGTATAAGGGTGTCATGTTGTGCAGAGAAATGGGAAAAGGATGTATGAGGGAAGATGGGGGAGAGAATATCAGAATGGGGGGGGTGGAGAGAATGTCAGAATGGGGGGAGAGTTATGGAGAAGTGGACCATATTTTATCATTTATCTTTTTGTACTTTTTTTTTTTTTTTTGCTATAATTTTGGCTTTCCACAATTTTCAATTTTTTTTTTTTTGTTTAAAAGGTTTCTCCAAATTCTTTTTATTTGTTCTTTTTTTTTTGTTTATCCCCTAACCAACTGATTCCATGTTCACTATGTGTATTGAGACAAAACTTCCCATAAGTGGACATCACTTAACAGAAAATGGCAGCCTCGAATAACTTAACTGATTGGAATGGTGTACAGGAGTAGCAGGAGAGGTATTTTCTTTTTTTACAGTCACATGATTCATACTCTGGTTAATAATTCATACTCTGAATGGTCTATGGTTGTCAGTGGTGCACCCCAAGGTTCAGTGTTGTGACCCTTATTTTTTAATATATTTATAAACGATATAGGGTCTGAGATTAAAAATCCCATTTCAGTCTTTGCAGAGACATCAAGCTGTGCAGTGGAATAACATCCTTACAGGATTCTTCAATTTACAAGCCGACCTCAATGCTCTGTTTAATTGGGCAACTATGTGGCAAATGAGGTTTAATGTTGATAAATGTAAGGTTATGCACTTGGGGGCTAAGAATATGCATGTATCATACATACTAGGGGAGTACAACTGGGGGAGTCAATGGTGGAGAAGGATCTGGGAGTTCTGGTAGATCACAAGCTTAATAATGGCATGCAATGCCAAGCTGCGGCTTCTAAAGCGAGAAAAATCCTCTCTTGTATTAAGAGGTGTAGACTCCAGAGAGAGAGAGATATCATATTATCCCTGTACAAATCATTAGTAACACCTCATCTGGAATATGCAGTTCAATATTGGGTACCAATTCACAAAAAGAACATTGGGGAACTGGAGAAAGTACAGAGAAGAGCAACCAAACTGATAAGAGGCATGGAGGAGATCAGCTATGAGGAAAGATTAGAGGAACTGAATTTATTCTCTCTTGAGAAGAGGAGATTTAAAGGGGGATATGATCAACATGTATAAATACATCAGTGGTTCATATAGTGAACTCTGTGTAGAGTCATTCACCCTGAGGACATCAGAGGACAAGGGGGGTAGGAAAAGAAATGTAATCTCCAAACACAGAGAGGTTTCTTCACAGTAAGAGAAGTGGAATAAACTCCTTTAAGAGTTGGTTCTGACCAGCTCAGTGGATTGCTTTAAACAAGGCCTAGATTCTTTCTTGGATGCACAGAATATAACTGGATACAACATTTTTAGGTAAAGTTGATCCAGGGAATATCCGATTGCCTCTCTGGGGGTCAGAAAGGAATTTTTTTTTTTTTCCCCCTGCAGGAGCAAATTAGATCATGCTTTGCTGGGGTTTTTTTCTTTTGCCTTCTTCTGGATCAACTGCGGGTGTAGGATTCTAACTTTATTTTTTAATGGTTGAACTGGATGGACTTTTGTTTCTTTTTCAGCCAGATTAACTCTGTAACTATGTTTTATGGCACTTTTTTTCAGTTTTGCAAAATACTCCTTTTAGGATCAGCTTTTTAAGAATGAAGCAAAATGAATTTATGATTATATTTTTTTAGGTGTGGTCACTGTAAGCAGTTTGCTCCTGAATATGAAAAAATTGCAAAGACACTAAAGGACAATGATCCACAGATTCCAGTTGCAAAAATTGATGCGACAGAAGCGTCAAAAGTTGCTGAAAAATATGACATTGGTGGCTATCCCACAATTAAAATCCTAAAGAAAGGCCAGCCTATTGACTATGATGGTCCTCGAACAGAAAAAGGTAAGTAAAACATCAGTTTAACATGCAATTGACTTGAAAAGTTTGAGAGTAAGCTTCACTCATAAACTGTTTTTAAAAAAGAAAACAAAATTTTGATTTCAACATTTTTTGCTTTTTGTTGTGACAACAGAAAAGTAACTTGACTATTGTGTTTAAATTTTAAACTCCAATACTTTCCTAATACATGATAAACTGACAAGTAAGAGGAGGCATTGCTCATTATTGTGGTAATGTCTGCTTTACATATACAAATAGGAAACATACAAATGTATCCGCTCTTCATAACGCTTAAAATAATCTTTCATTGTGGCCCAAAAAAAAATATTTTGGGCTATAATGTGGCCATCAGGAGGATCGGACACTGCAAAACAAAAGCAACTGTAGCAACCTTAATTATAACCTCTCCTAGCTATCCAGCATGTTTTATTCTCTGCATCTGCCGTTGAATCTCACTGGCAGGAAATCTTGCAATCAGGGTTGCCCCAACCTCCTGCAACCTTCCTTTTTTTTTTTTTTTTTCTGACCAGCTGAAAAAAAATAACAGAACTCCTATTAGAAACTAAAACAATTGATATTTAATCCATATAAACACAATCTGTAAACTCTGGCAATACCCATAACTGCTAATTGGCTTGGTTTTACATTTCAAAAGTCAACACAGCATGACAATTTATCAGCCACCCTGCTGGCATGTAGTTGAAGAACAAGTTATGCACGGCAAAGAGAGCAATGGGCATGACCAGCTTGAGTCTTGATAGTGGGAGTGACCTAAAAGAGGGTGAATAAAAAAACTTCTGACCACCTACCTCTAAATGAACATAGCAGCTGCTAGGGTGAGTACACGTTGACATGTCCTTGATGCTTGTCTTTAGAGCGTGGCAATTTTTAACTCGACATGTCAAGTTTCACAGACGGCATCATTGCTATGGTTGTTCAATGCCAGTTTCCAGTTTGGCTTGAAAAAAAAAACAGATTCAGGAGGCAGCATTATCCTCTCCTGCACTAACAGTAGGAGGGTCTTTAAAGGGACATTAAATACAAGGAATGTGCATTAAGTACAGATTGCAGGATTCAGGTGTGTGCAAACATTGTGCCAAACCTCTTCCATTTGAAAATTTATGGAGGCCACTATGTTCTTGGGAACCTGCAGTGCATCAGATTTTTTTTTTTTCTTTTTTGCCTTCCCCAAATTGGTGTGTTGCAATAATCCTGTCTCTGAGCGCTGCAGGCAGTTCCTTTTGACCTCCATGGCTTTTGCTCTGATACAGTATGCATTGTTGGCTGTGAGACCTTTTTTTATAAAGGTGTGCCTTTCCAAACTATGTCCAATCAATTTAACTTGGCACAAGTTGATTCCAATCAAGGTGTAGAAACGTCTCGGCCACAGTCAAGAGAAATGGGAGGCACCCAATTTCAAGTGTTGCAAAGGGTCGGAAGACTTCTGCCAATGTTACATACATAGTTAGTCTAGCTGAAAAAAGACACAAGCCAATCTAGTTCAACCATAAAAGGAAAAGGAAAACATTTTATATCCCATGCCCACAGTTGATCCAGAGGAAGGCAAACACCTCCATCGAAGCATGATGCAGTTTGCTCCTGTAAGAGAAAAGCATTCCTTCCTGATCCCCCCCCCCCCCCCCCCCCCCCCCCCAAGAGGCAATCGGATATTCCCTGGTTCAACTTTACCTATAAATGTTAGTATCCAGTTATACACTGCTCAAAAAAATTAAAGGAACACTTTTTTTAATCAGATTATAGCATCAAGTCAATTAAACTCCTGGGATATTGATCTGGTCCGTTAAGTAGCAGAGGGGATTGTTAATTTCATTAACACCAAAACCAGCTGAAATTGATTAACAGGTGCATTAGCTGGGCAACAATGAGACGACCCCCAAATCAAGATTTACAGGTGGAGGCCACTGACTTTTTTTTTTTTTTTTTTTTTTTTTTTCCCTACTCCTTTTCTGACTGTTTTTTTTTTCACTAGTTTTGCATTTGGTTAGAATCCGTGTCACTACTGGTAGCATGAGGCTATACCTGGACCCTACAGAGGTTGCATAGGCAGTTCAACTCCTCCAGGATGGCACATCAATATGTGCCATTGCCAGAAGGTTTGCTGTGTCTCCCAGCACAGTCTCAAGAGCATGGAGGAGATTCCAGGAGACAGGCAGTTTCTCAGGAGAGTTGGACAGGGCTGTAGAAGGTCCTTAACCCATCAGCAGGACCGGTATCTGCTCCTTTGTAGGAGGAACAGGATGAGCATTGCCAGAGCCCTACAAATTGGCCTTCATAAGGCCACTGGTGTGAATGTTTGTTTCTAATCAAAAAGACTTCATGAGGGTGGCCTGAGAGCCCGACGTCCTCTAGTGGACTCTGTCCTCACTGCCCGGCATATGGAGCTCGATTTGTCATTTGCCATTGAATACCAGAATTGGCAGGTCTGCCTTAGGTGCACGGTGCTTTTCACAGATGAGAGCAGGTTCACCCTCAGTTCATATGACAGACGTGAAAGGGTCTGGAGAAGCTGTGGAGAATGTTATGCTGCCTGTAACATCATTCAGCATGACTGTTTTGCTGGTGGGTCAGTGATGGTCTGGAGAGGGATATCCATGGAGGGATGCACAGACCTCTACAGGCTAGACAATGGCACTCTGACTACCATTAGGTATCGGGATGAAACCCTTGGGCCCATTTTCAGACCCCACGTTGGTACAGTGGGGCCTAGATTCCTCCTGGTGCATGACAATGCCCGGCCTCATGTGGTGGTGAGAGTATGTAGGCAGTTCGTGGAGGATGAAGGAATTGATACCATTGAATGGGCCCCCTCGCTCGCCTGACCTAAATCCAATAGAACACCTCAGAGATATCACGTTTCGGTTGCACTTCACACTGTCCCAGGAGCTCCGTGATGCCCTGGTCCAGATTTGGGAGGAAATACCCCAGGACATAATCTGTTGTCTCATTAGAAACATTCCACCGATGTTGTCAGGCATGTATACAAACATGTAGGGGCCATACAAACTACTGAGTACCATTTTGAATTGCTACAATGACATTTCAGCAAAATGGACTAGCCTGCATCATTATACTCTCTTTGATTTTCGGGGGGGGGGGGGGGGGGGGTGTCTGATGGAAATGAAAATTTATAAACCTACAGAGGAATTAATTCAAACGATTGGGGCATTCTTGCGTTCCTAAAATTACCCAGTCCATATCAGTATAGATATCCAGCATGATCCTTTTTTCCCTATTGAGAGCTGAAGTGTTTTCAAAGTGTTCCTTTTAATCCTTTTGAGCAATGTATTCTGTGAATCTAGATAAGAATCCAGGCCTTTGCTTTAAAAAAAAAAAAAAAAAAATCTACTTTGCTGGCCAGAACCATCTCTTGAGGGAGTCTGTGCCACATTTTCAGAGCTCTTACTGTGAAGAAACCTTTCTGTATTTGAAGATTTAAATCTCTTCCTGCAGATTTAAAGAGTGCCCCCCTGTGTCCTCTGATGATTTTAAGGTGAATAACTACCATATGGACCACTTATGTTCATGTTGACTTACAGTGGGGCAAAAAAGTATTTAGTCAGCCACCAATTGTGCAAGTTCTCCCACTTAAAAAGATGAGAGAGGCCTGTAATTGGCACCATAGGTAGACCTCAACTACTTTCGTCTTCACCATAGTGGAGTTTGGAGTGTGACTGTTTGAAGTTGTGGACAGGTGTCGTTTATACTGATAACACATTCAAACAGGTGCTATTGATACAGGTAATGAGTGCAGGACAGAGGAGTTTCTTAAAGAAGAAGGTACAGGTCTGAGAGAGCCAGAAATCTTACTTATTTTCCACCTTAATTTGCAGATAAATACTTTCCAAATCAGCCAATGTGATTGTCTGGATTTTTTTTTTCTCATTTTGTCTCTCATAGTTGAGGTCTACCTATGATGCCAATTACAGGCCTCTCTCATCTTTTTAAGTGGGAGAACTTGCACAATTGGTGGCTGACTAAATACTTTTTTGCCCCACTGTATATACATGTTGATTGTGACAGACTGCTTGACACCCCACCAAGGTGCTTCTGTCGAACTGCTTCCTCACCGCTGGGACACAAGACCAGGGAATTATAGCAGGACATTGCACCCAAGCACTAGACATCACTAGGTGCAACCTTGACACTTTTTTTTTTTTTTTTTATTGAACAGAAATTCAGATTTTTATACACTTCAAAAATAGGGACAGTCCCTACATGAACAATGAAAAGAAACATTACACATTGGGATAACGAGGCCAAATTGACACAAGACTAATCCCATCATGTAGAAACTTCCAAGAGGGCCTGCCGACAGACAGAAACAATAGGTGACTCAACAGTGGGAGCTAGACACCACAGTAAACACATCACATCCTCTGCTTTGACTAACTTTTGGGGAAGGAGGACTGCCACCTTCTTTCCCGGACTGTGGAGAGATGAGTCAGTTGCTCCATTTCCTGGACTCCCGCTGTTCCGCGAGGATGACTTCCTGCGTCCCAACACTGCTGCTGGAGAGGGAGGATGATCATCTCCACTTCCGCACTGTGGATCTGCCGCTGGGGGAGAAGAAACACTGGCTACTTCTCCCTGAGGTTCCCGTGTTGCTCTAGGTGTTGGGCAGAGGTAGTAGACCCTACTAACAGGACATAGACTGGCGGTACTCTGTCCTGCCGCCAGCGCTTCAGCTGGGGTTAGGAGTTTCACTGTCTTGGTCTGCTGCTGGGGAGAAGGGCTGCCCGCCCTGGCTCCCTTGAGCTCCAGAAGTGCTGTTGGTGCTGGGTAGAGTTAGTGGTTCTCTGCTCTGATGCCAGCTCTTCCGCTGGAAAGTAAAATGAAAATTGTTGGCTTTGCACAAATCCTCCAGGGCCACTGATTGTTGTAGGAAGAGGTCAGCAGCACTCTGCCTCAATGCCATCTCTTCTGTTGGAGGCTCATTGGGTTGTTCCTCCTCAGCAGAAAAGTCTATTAAAGTCCCAGTCTCTGGAGCTGGTGGCGGATGGAGGTTCACTTTCTCCTCTTCCTGGAGCTGCTGAAGGTGCTGGACAGAGGTTGGCAATGCTCTGCCTGATGCCAGCGCTTCTGCTGGTGACTCCTAATCCATAACATCCATGGGTACTGGGGCATACTATTGAGCTTTGTCGAACAGTCTTTTTTTTTTTTTTTTTTAATCTTGTTACAGCTCAAATTCCTGTTTTTAACTGTAAAGCCCAAGTCACTGCTGAATCCGAGCTCACAGTTACTCTGCTCCATTGCCGACACTTCATCTGGGATTTCAGAGCTGTTGGCTGGTACTTCCCAATACTCCCAGGCAAAGAGAGCCCTGCTGCTGAGCAGAGTCTAGCAGCCGCCTGTATGCGGTTTCCAGCTCCCATTTCTGAATGGCTAGAAACTCTAAATCTTCCTGTGCCCAAAGCACTTCCAAAATGTTCAGCATCTGGTCTCTGTAATCCATGATTTCCTCCAAATGCCACTGCAGATCACTCCCAAAGTTTGGGTCCTCTGACAGCCTCCAGAACAGCCAAAGCCTTCCATCGGTCGGTCATTCGCTGTCCAAGGGCACACTTGAGCTACATACCAGTGGAGGGCTCTGTAGCTCTTGTCCAGCTGTATCTTTCAGGACCAGCCTGCTTAACTCGGCTGTCTATTCCGTATGTCTATTCGTGTGGTTGTTCCCGCAATGACTGCACCTGTACATTTGTACTGCAAGCAGTACCTTTTGTCAGATGGAGAGAATTTTTTTTTCTCTGGCGGCGAAGCTCTCGATCTAGCTCTTCCTTCCAGAGTTGCCAGCGGACAGAATCATACCATCCCAGCAGGACCTGCATATGGCTGGTCCTCTGTGCAGCACTTGCATCCCGCTGCTGTCAACCAAATGCAACGGACCACCTGGCACCTTGCCTGGATGCTTCCATCAGAGAACTGCTTCCTCACCGCTGGGACACAGGACAAAGGTATTATAGCTGGGCATTGTACCCAAGAACTAGACGATGCTAGCTTAGGTGCAAGCTGGAACTCTTTTATTGAGCAGAAATTCAGGTTTTTATATACTTCAGAAATAGGGCCAGTCCCCATATGAGCAATAAAAACAAACCACTACACATTGGGATAAACATCCCACACTGATTAAGTAACAAGGTCAAGTTGACACAGGACTAATCCCATCATGTAGGAACCTCCCAGCAGGGGTGTGGAAATTAAAAAAAAAAAAAAAACTTGTCCGAGGGACCAAATCGGGGTCCCAATCTACTTGTCCCTCCATGACAATCCTACTTGTCCTGGAAAAAATGGATATTTTTAACTAAAACTGTATTTAAATAAGGTATTTTTATTGATCGGAAGAAGGGTTGAGGTGCTTTTAGGAATGTCTGGGGCTTTTAAACATGAAAGGGGCTTTTTGGTGATTTCATGTATTTTTTTTTTTTTTTTTTTTTTTTTTTTTTTAAAAATTGTGCTGTTCACCTTCTCCTCACTAGCAGGGAGGGGTGAAACCCTGCAGTGTGATGAGCACCGATTGAGTGCTCTTCAGGAAATGGGAGTGTTGGGCTCTCTTTACACTTAGCAGAAGTGCGTCTGCTGATCGAGTAAATCAGGCGCCGGCCCCATGAGAAATTAAGGAAGAAAAAAAAAAATCAGGTTGGCCTCGCACACGGCAGTACTTGGGCGCTCAACACAAATGAATGCTGAGAAGCCAAATCAAGATCCGGTGTCCGCTCCATTAATCGCCATAATTTTTATGTCTCACGGTAATTGCACATCGATTTTTCAAACACCTTTTTTGGGGGGGAAAATATACCTTTTTAGTGAATTTTATTGCATACAAACACAATATACTACACAACTTTTTAATGTAAAAGATGTTACACCAAGTAAAAAGATACCGAACCGAATATGTCACACTTGAAAGTTGCGCATGCCTGTGGAATGACGCCAAACTAGGGGACCTCAAATTCTCAGTAGGTGACGCTTTTAAACACCTTTTTACAGGTTACCTGTTTAGAGTTACACAGGAGGTCTTGCACTAGAATTATTATTTATTTTCTCTGAAGTTTGCGACAATACCTCACAAGTGTGGTGTGATCGCTGTTTACATTTGCGTGCGGGAATTACATGCGCGTTCACATTTGGGCGTAAGCACGAGGGAATAGGGGTGCTTTTAATTTTAAAAAGTTGTTGTTGGTTTTTTTTTTTTTTTTTCTTTCATTTAATGCCATGTAAACAAAGAACCTTTTGGTTTCCAGGCTATCAGAGAGGGAGGAACACCATTGGTTCCTCTGTCTCTGTGTAGTGACACGATTGTTGTCAGCCGCAGCACTCCTGGGCTCTGCGATTGGACAGGAGATCCCAGGAAAGGCACGAGGGGGGCAACCTTCTGCCACTGGAATCACTTGAATCACTTCTGCTTAGAAGGGAATAACTGTTGCAAAAAAAAGAGTAACGACTAACTGTAAAAAAAATCAGATGTTATATAAGGGGTATCAGGTAGGTGTCATCTTCCTCTGCAGCATAAGTGATATATGGGGTCAGAGACGTCCCCCCCCCCCCCCCCCCCCCATATAGGTTTGGAGGGTTAGTGATCAGTCTCCCCAGTAGAAGTATTATTAGGGGCCACTACAGGTGAGGGGGGAGGCGTCTCGGGCACTAGGTAGGGGGCCACTAACTGCTGGTGGATGTGAGGGCCGGTCCAGGAGTCTGTCTCTCAGGTGGAGGTGAAGCCATGTTGTCCTGGTGGAGGTCTTTTCCAGCGGACGTCGCTGTCTCTCCCCTCCTCATCCCGGCTCTCTTCCTCCTTCTCTAGTTCAGTAGGTAGACATGGCCCCGGAGCTAGTCTCCCGCGGCTCTGATCTCCTCCATCCATATGGAACTCTCCCTGGGCCGGTGCAGCGTGGACATCATACAAGGATCTGCAACAGGACTTCGGGGGGATGGAAGGGCTTTCTGCCACTTGCAGAAATGACTTGATCACTTCTGCTTAAAATGGGAATCGCCTGGAGGGGAAAAAAAAGGTAAACCCTGCTGCTTGCGCACAGCAGGGCTAACCGTAAAAGAAGGCCGCCTGCCCAGCTCCTTGAACTGCATGTCCAGGGCGTCGGGCAATATAATTTGCACATCCCTGCTCCAGGAGTACTAGCCAACAGACAAACAATAGTAGACTCAACTTAATTAACAGTGGGGGAGAGACACAATGGTAAACACATCACACCTTAATACACTGATTACAGCAAGAGACCTCAGCATCAGGTTGTTTTGAGCTGCTCTGAGTTTAGAAGGCGGTTGAAGCAGCCCATGCTGGTTTGGGCACAGAGACACCAAATCTGTATCCTGGTCTTCCAGTTCCCAGAGTCTGTGTGTTTTTGGGGAGACATGGACTTGAATCCAAAGTAACTCTACTGTAAATTGTTGTTGTTTGTTTTTTTTCTTTTTTTTTCTTTTTTTTTTGTCAAACATTGAGGCTGATTTACTAAAGGAGTTAAGAACTAACTTTTACACATGTTGAATGTGCAGTTCATATATCCTAGATATTTTTCAGAAAAGTAAAGTAAAGTACCAATGCCCAATCTGCATCTTTTAGCAAATTGGTCCTATTATGTCCATATCCTTCTGTAGGCAGCAGCATAACCCATGTGTATTGGAAAGTTTGTGCTATGTACCTCATCAAAAATAGATTTTACAGAGTTAAGCACAATTTATTTTATTTTTATATATATATATATATATATATATATATATATATATATATATATATATATATATATATATATATATATATATATATATTATGTATAATTTAAACTAAAACCCAAAGCTACTGATGATGTTGTTTTGCAGCAATTGTGGAAAGAGTAAAGGAGATATCTCATCCAGACTGGACATTGCCCCCTGAAGCAACAATTGTCTTAACTGGAGAAAACTTTGATGAAGTTGTGGATGATGCAGATATTATCCTTGTTGAATTTTATGCACCCTGGTAAGAAGTTTGGTGGTTTTCTTTTTTTTTTTTTTTTTTTTTTTTTTTTTATTTCCATTCATTAAATGGTGATATGTATGTTCCACAATTTCCTTTTTAACATTTCAAAGGAAATTAAAGTAGTACAAGGGGCAGCACAGTGGCTAAATGGTTAGCACTTCTGCCTGGCAGTACTAGGCTTGTTGGTTTGAATCCCAACCACGGCACCACCTGTCTGGAGTTTGCATGTTGTCCTGTGCCTGGTGTGGGTTTCT
Organism: Staurois parvus; assembly: GCF_062004578.1. Classification (NCBI taxonomy): domain Eukaryota; kingdom Metazoa; phylum Chordata; class Amphibia; order Anura; family Ranidae; genus Staurois; species Staurois parvus. Next base: position 2,157,227 of record NW_028318568.1, on the reverse strand, counting down.
TCCGGTTTCCTCCCACACTCAAAAGACTTGCTGGTAGGTTAATTTGCTCCTATCTAAATTGGCTCTAGTATGTGTATGTATGAATGTGAGTTAGGGACATTAGATTGTAGGGCCCTTGAGGGTTAGGGACTGATGTTATGAACAATATATTAATGTAAAGCGCTGCGTAAACTGACAGCACTATATAAGTACCTGAAATAAATAAAGTATATGTGAGATTCAGGTGACAGTTGAGCTACTACTGAAACAACACATTTCCAATATTCAGGGGAAAAAAGAATAGGCAAAATAACATTATTGCATAGTCGGCAAACTGAGCCTTTGGTTGCAGAGACTGAGTCACTCAAGTCATTTGACTACTTAGAGGAGAGCTTATCCTTCACAGTCCGCAGATCGACTTCAGATGTTGTTAAGCAGAATGCTACTGGGGCAAAAACACTCTTCTTTCCCAATAGAAGAAGCCTAAAAAGCAGACTGCAAAGTCATCTCCATCTGCCCTTGGCAAGAATCATTTTGCTTCAGTTTGCTCTCAGCTTCTACATTGAGCCCCCCTCCCCCAAGGGTGGTCCTGTATCCAGGCATAAGGTCTGGCACTCCAAAGTTACTAAATACACAGAGCACTCGCCTGCATGAGTGCATTCCCTATATACCCTCAATGACTTGCTGTCCTCCATTTGGTACTTTCTGAATTGCTGTGTCAGGGGGGTCATAGCCCCAGTTTCTGTAGCAGAAAAGATTTCAGGGGTTTTACTCCAATCTATTCACTGCCTCAAAACAGAAATTGGGCATTTGCCCCATCTTAGACCTCAAGGCCCTGAATGTACATTTTGCCCCTGATAAATTCTAGATGGAATTAATCAGATCTGTGATTGCTTCTCTTCACCTGAATGATTTCCTGGTTTTGGTGGGCATAAAAGATGCCTACTTGCATACATCTATCTTTCAAGCTCGCCAACACTTCCTGTGTTTTTTGCTGCAGGTCCTCCTATACTACCGGTTTTGTGGCCTATCCATTTGGTCTCTTTTTTTTACTTTGGGTCATCAAGTTGCTGGCTTCAGTATTTACCTTCTCAGGCTCTTCATGTTTTGGGATACCTGTATGACTTCCTGTTAAGGGAATGGTCTTCGAGGGCTCTGGAGGACAATGTGTCTGACTATTCAGCCTCTGTGATTAAATCCCGGTGGGTGGGGCGAAACATGTCAGAGCGTGGTCGGAGTGGTGGCTGAGGCCATTTTACACACACCAGACTCCCTGGGCTGGTCAGAGTGGCGTCCTTCTCTCCACTACATAGATGTCACTAGAACCAATCTTGGATGCTGCTTCCTCTTCCCATCTCCCCTTGTTTTAGCTTGGAGTGGTGCCACAAACCTGGAGTGGTACACAGTCTGACTATCCAGACGTTAGAGTTTCGTGTGGATCCTGAAACTCTTGGTTCCAACTCATCACCTGGAATATCAGGGACATCTTCTGGACATTTCCCAGGCTGAAGCTTTTATTGCCAAAGAGAAACATCAGATTGTCAGGTCTCAGGTCTCAAGTCTGTTTTTTTTTTTTTATCCAGAAGCTGTTTCTGCATGAAGGTCTTGGGGTTGATAATGGCCTCACCCAAGACATCTCTAAGGTCCAGTCTGTTATCTTAAGACAAGTTACTTTGTCTCTGGACAAATTGATTCAATCGGTGCCACAGACCAGGTGGTCCCTGCTTAAATGGCTCCTTTGTTGGTGAATCGGACTTTGTTGTCAAAGGAATTTCTTCTCCCATCAATTTCTTGGTATTTTTGGCAATTTGGCTGGACCTCCTGGCCTTCAGGTTCAACAATAAACTTTGATAAGTTTGTATCCAGGTCCAGGGATGTGCTGAAGCAGCAGGTGACTTAGATGGACGATCATTCAGGCTTTTCACCTCAAGGATTGAGTTCCCCCTTTCCTGTTTAGGCTCTCTCTACTAGGGCAGTGAGCCCCTATTGGGTTTTTTTGGCATCAGACCTCTGTTTTCCAGATCTGCAATGTTGTCACCTTAGCTTCTGTTAACCCATTCTCTGGGTTCTACAAGGTAGAATTTTCTGCCATCCGATGCCAGCTTCGGGAGTGCTGTAGTCCGTACCCCATTCTAGTTTTTTTTACTTTGGGCCTGTTAGCAGTTGGTTGCTGCGTTGCCTACCACTCAGTTGGACTACTTTTGGACGTCCGGAGGTTTAAGACATCTCCTTTGTTGTCAATGGGCAAAGAAATTAGGATTTTTGTGTTCATTGCGAAATCTTTTTGGAGTCAATTGAAGGACATTATGCTGTCCTACTAATGGTTAGCCGACCGCTAACAAAACTGACAGAAACGGTGTTGTTTCATTTCAAACTGAATTTTACTTCTGTGAATAGTTCTGTAAAACTAATACAGTCACATAAACTGAAATTTACAATGTTTGTACACATTTCTATTACAAATGCATACAAAGAACACATTTCTTGCAAACCACTACCTACAAATCATATTGAATACATTTTAAATGTGACCTAGCTATGTATGTGACTTTAATAAACACAATTAAAGAATTTACTGGCGCATATATATATATATATATATATATATATATATATATATATATATATATATTATCTATCTATCAGAAGGAGAATGGAGAACTTCACTGGTGTTCTTCAGGAAGCTAAATGGCTTTCCAGTGGCAGACGGAAAATCTTTCTTGGGAAGACACTCCCTATTTGTGTTGAAACATGATGATATACATGTGACGAACGCGACGTCAGACCGCAGCCCTTCTCACCAAACTTGTGACTGAAGGACTAGCCAATCTAAAACCACGCTGTCACGTGCGTAACAATGCTGCACACCGATGTTCCAGTTAATTGGACAACGGTCGATGTACTGTTTGCTGTGTATGAGCACAGCAAACGGATAACAGACATGTAAGTAAATAAGTGCTTGCCAAATGTCTGGGGTTAAGCAGTTTCAAGTCTGAGCTAAAAAACAGGATTTCTGGTCTTGCACTTAGTTGCGATGGTCCAACAAGACTCTTGGTCAGCTAGATGGTACAGAGCCAACGTCCTCACTTGTCTGACTCCTCACTTGTCTGTCTGAATACAAAAGAAACACTTCTTTCTTCTACTCAAAATCTCTTCCCACAATGGACAAGCCAATACCTTATTTGGCAAAAGAATGGTTAGGCAGGGCTGAGCATCATACGCTGCTTGCATACCTGAGGGAGGGGGGAAATCGGAGGAGGGAGACTGATTTGGGAGTTTAAGAGAAACACCAAAATGCAGAAACCTGGAGCAAAATGGAGAACTGTGCCTTTCCCTGTGGGCATGATTGTGACAATACAATGTACAGAACATGTATGTAGCAAAGCAGTACCAAGAGCATGCCCAAAGACATGCTGGTAGTGTGTGGGTTTTGTTTTTTTAGCAGATGCTGTGACATTTTTGGTTACATGTACTATCTTACAACATTGATTACTGTTGGTAACTTTGCATTTAGGTGTGGACATTGTAAGAAACTTGCCCCTGAATATGAGAAGGCTGCACAGGAATTAAGTAAGCGCACACCACCTATACCTTTGGCAAAGGTTGATGCTACAGCTGAATCTGAACTTGCAAAGAGATATGAAGTAACTGGCTACCCCACACTGAAGATTTTTCGCAAGGGCAAAGCATTTGATTACAATGGGCCAAGAGAAACATACGGTAAATATCGTACAATTTTTTTAGTACTTACTACTACTTTTTCTTCTTTCTTCCTCCTTCTTTCCTTCCTTCCTTCCTTCTTCCTCCTTCTTTCAGTAATAGTTTTTGTTGTAGAATGCCACCATTGCAAATTTTAATTTTATTCTAGTTTTCTCTGATAAAATTAAAATTTCAGACATGGACACTATATATTTCCAAGTATTGGGATGCCGGCCTTTACACAAACTTTAATGGCATCCCAGTCATTGTCTGTAGGGTTCAATATTGAGTTGGCCCACCCTTTGCAGCGATAACAGCTTCAACTCTTTTGGGAAGGCTGTCCACAAAGTTTTTAGGACTGTCTATGGGAATGTATGACCATTCTTCCAGAAGTGCATTTGTGAGGTCAGGCACTGATGTTCAACGAGAAGGCCTGGCTTGCAGTCTCCCTTCTAATTCATCCCAAAGGTGTTCTATTGGGTTGAGGTCAGGACTCTGCAGGCCAGTCAAGTTCCTCCACCCCAAACTCTTTTTATGGACCTTGCTTTGTGCACTGGTGCGCAGTCATGTTGGAACAGAAAGGGGGCCATCCCAAACTCTTCCCACAAAGTTGGGAGCCTGAAATTGTCCAAAATGTCTGGTATGCGGACTCCTTAAGAGTTCCCTTCACTGGAACTAAGGAGCCAAGCTCAACCCCTGAAATAACAAACAACCTCACACCATAATCCCCCCTCCACCAAACTCTACACTTGGCACAATGTAGTCAGGCAAGTACTGTTCTGGCAACTGCCAAACCCAGACACATCCATCGGGGCTATCCCCAAACTGCTTCCACAAAGTTGGGAGCATGGAATTGTCCAAAATGTCTTGTATGCTGGCGCCTTAAGAGTTTCCTTCACTGGATTAAGGGGCCAAGCCCAACCCCTGGAAAAACAACCCCACACCATAATCTCCCCTCCACTGAACTTTACACTGGCAATCTAATGGACGTGTCTGGGTTTTGGCGGTTGCAAGGAGAACGGTACTTGCCTGACTGCATTGTGTAAAGTTTGGTGGAGGGGGATTATGATGTGGGGTTTTTTCAGGGGTAGGCTTGGCCCCTTGGTTCCAGTGAAGGGAACTCTTAAGGCGTCAGCATACCAAGATATTTTGGACAATTTCATGCTCCCAACCTTATGGGAACAGTTTGGGGATGGCCCTTTCCCGTTCCAACATGACTGCGCACATAATATAACACCTTTTTATCTATAAGCCAAGTTTGAATGAAGAGCTAATGTTTGCCTGTTCAAATATGTTGAACAGCTTCATGAGGTGTACGCATAATTTTTCACATGAATATACATAACAAGCGCTGCCTGGTCAAAACATACATAAAACACAACATTAATTAGTCCCTTGTTCACACGTTTCTTCTCATAAATAAATCCAAGTCAAATTCAAATGGATACAGGTGAACCCTTAGAACTTTGAGCACTATGAAGACCTTCACAGCTCTGAAATGCGATTTGAAAATAAACACTGTAATAGTTAAACTAAATAAGTGCATACGTATGCCCTATGAAGACTCTCACCCCTCTGAAGGGCAATCAAAATTTGAAAAAAATTTAATTGAATAAATGGAGTGAGTACATAAGTGAGTAAATGGAATGAGTATCATAAATATGTGTACAAAACCGTAATATGTGCTCAGATTAACCTAAAATTTCATGCATTATCTATGAGCCCTATGAAGATCCTCACATCTCTGAAGAGTGATCGAGGTTGAGGATAGGTCAAATCTCAATGTGCTAAAAATATTCATAAAGGTTAGTAGAAAAATTTCAAAAACAATAACAAAGTCCATATAGACATAAACCTTAATCCATAAGCATGAGAAGAAAACTCCACAATCGATGGTATTATTGTAGACAATGCTGTAAATGCAAATAAACTTGCTTCAACTGGTCACCAGAGTGCACACCACCACCAAAGTAAGGAATGGAGGCTTACCAGAAATGGAGACCCCTTAATTACATGGGGTCCCAACCAGCTTTACAATGTAGAGCACTGGCAGACTTCCCGTATCACGCCCCAAAGCATGGAACTTCCCAGACTCCAACTCGAATGTAAACTCAAATTGTAGTGCCAGACAAGGTCATGAAAGAAAAAAACATGCCTCTCCTAGTGCAATATGTATCAAAAACTTTTTTATTTGCGCAAATAGGATCCTACTTACAAACTGTAGAACAATTAAAAGCATTCACATGAACCATATCCAAGATGGCCAACAGCATGATAATGTCAGAGGGAGGCTCTGCCTGACATGCTTCGTCATCAAAAGACATCCTCTAGGGGCTACAGAGCCACCCTCTGCCATCGCGCTTTAAATAAGAAATATCCAAGCCTCGATTTGGAGCACAACCAGCAGAAACTGATCACCGGAAGTGGATGGCAGAGGATGTGACCCCCCCCAAGCCTCGGTTTCACAATTCCATTCTCTGTTTGGCTGTTATCAAAAGGAATCAACTTGCAAACCTGACCTCTACTTGAAAATCAAAAGGTTGTTCATAATGGCCAAATCTACAAAAAATAGCCACACTGACATAGGGACATCTAGGTCAACGATGTCCATATACAGTTGTGACCAAAATTATTCAACCCCCAATGCTGTAAAGGGGTTTAGGGACTATAGTGTACATTTGGAATTGTATTCAGAATCAAATCCTACAAGGACGTTGTAACTACCCAAATGCAACTAAAATGACATCAATTGTTTATGTAATACAGTAGTAAATGGTTCTTATGTGGTTTCTTCATTGCCACAATTATTCAACCCCTTAAAGACTACCACTCTGAAGAACAGAGGTTCATACAGGTGCTTTCCATCAGGTATTGAAAACACCTGTGGATGTCACCGAGCAGCAATCAAGCATAATAAGCACCAATTAGGCAGCTTTAAAATGACTGTGATACTCAGCTCCTTCTAGACATTTACTGGTGTGGTTACAAACATGGTGAAGGCAAGAGAATGGTCCAGGAAGACAAGAGAAGAGGTGATTTCTCTTCACAGGAAGGGCAATGGCTATAAGAAGATTGCAAAGATGTTAAACATACCAAGAGACACCTTAGGAAGCATCATTCGCAAATTCAAGGCAAAGGGCACTGTTGAAACGCTACCTGGTCGTGGCAGAAAGAAGATGCTGACTTCGACTGCTGTGCGCTACCTGAAGCGTAGAGTGGAGAGAAGTCCCCGTGTGACTGCTGAGGAACTGAGAAAAGATTTGTCAGATGTGGGTACAGAAGTTTCAGCCCAGACAATAAGACGCACACTGCGTAATGAAGGCCTCCGTGCCAGAACTCCCAGGCGTACCCCCTTGCTGTCTCCAAAGAATAAGAAGAGTCGACTGCAGTATGCCAAAAGCCATGTGGACAAACCACAAAAGTTGTGGGATAGTGTTCTGTGGACTGATGAAACAAAATTAGAACTGTTTGGGCCCATGGATCAACGCTATGTTTGGAGGAGGAAGAACAAGGCCTATGATGAAAAGAACACCTTGCCTACTGTGAAGCATGGTGGAGGGTCAATCATGCTTTGGGGCTGTTTTGCTTCTGCAGGTACAGGGAAGCTTCAGCGTGTGCAAGGTACCATGAATTCTCTTCAGTACCAGGAGATATTGGATGGAAACGTGATGCAGTCCGTCACACACCTGAGGCTTGGGAGACGTTGGACCTTTCAACAGGACAATGATCCCAAGCATACCTCCAAGTCCACTAGAGCATGGTTGCAGAGGAAAGGCTGGAACATTTTGGAGTGGCCATCGCAGTCACCAGACTTAAATCCGATTGAGAACCTCTGGTGGGACTTAAAGAAAGCAGTTGCAGTGCGCAAGCCTAAGAATGTGACTGAACTGGAGGCCTTTGCCCATGAAGAATGGGCGAAGATACCCGTAGATCGCTGCAAGACACTTGTGTCAAGCTATGCTTCACGTTTAAAAGCTGTTATAACTGTAAAAGGATGCTGTACTAAATACTAAGATTGAATGTCACTTGGGGGTTGAATAAAACTGATAATGCTGTGAGCACAGAAAAGACATTTGTGGTTATTTCATTATAACTGTTATGTTATATTTGTCTGACCTACAAGTGCCTCTTTAATGTAAATGTAAGCAAGATGACTGAATGATCAAAAGCAATGTCAAACTGGCCAAAACACTCAATTTCAGTGGGGGTTGAATAATTTTGGTCACAACTGTAGGAAGTGAATCCAAGCCTCAAGTTGACATTTCTATCCTTCAATGTGTAATACCAGAAGAGGCCAGTGTGAAAACCAAGCCACAATATGGAAAACAAGAGACCTGAATAATGGCCAAATCATGTATGGCCATAAATTTTCTGAATTCTAAATCGTATAAATAAATCTAATCATCCAGATCAGATTCAAAGGTTACTGCTCCAAATCGATAAAATATATGTAAAAAGGGAGGAATTTGTATACACACTGCCATCTAATGTGCATAAATAAATATACATGGCAATTAGTGGGATATACAATCTGCACTCTCTCTAAAATGTTAAATACATCAAGAGACATATCCAAGCAGGAGAATCCATACTAAGTTGTAACATATAAATGACTCTATCAAACACAATATTATTACATAAAATATGATAATGAATTTATTTTTCATATTTTATGTAACAATATTGATCTTCAATTTGATGACTTTACACACCTGACGAAGGGGCCCTGGGGGGCTCCGAAACGCTGCACTACACTGTGATGTGATCTTTCTTAAATTAGAACCCTTTGAACCTAACTGAAGATCCATGGTGTGCAGGCAAATATTTTACATTTGGTTGTGTATGCTCTGATATCCAGCTGGTGGTCACTGCAGCACCTGGTACTTTTTGAGAACCCAGGAATGTGCGCAATGGGAATATGGACTGTTATTTTATTTTCATTCACAGATCTCTCTGAATGAATAACACAGCTGTGCAAGCAGGGCATGGCTGAATGAGGCCTTAAGCAGATAATTTTTTGTGTTTCTGCAGTTTGGTACTTGGAGGTCTTGCCAGTGTCCACTTCTTCTTCTTTCTCCTTCTTTCTTCTTTCTTTTTCTTCCTTTTTTTTTTTTTTTTTTTTTTTTTTAAGACCAACCACAATAAGCCACTGCCCTCTCAATTTAGTAGCAACATTGTACTCATTAGTCCTCCAATTGGTCATTGGACTGCCTATCTTGTCTAAGTATGCTGCTGTCATCTCAATGAACTGAAGGCAGGCTGGCTGACAATTGTGCTGCTAATTCATTTAGCCCTATTAGTCTGTAGAGTGCTTTAACCACCTTTTGGTCAGTCATCTCAGCACTTTAAAAGTGACGTGCTGCTACTAAAAAATGTCAACACCTAGTTAAATCTCCCAATGGAGATTAAATCAGCAAGTGTGGTTCAGAGCTTGATTTATCCTATCCTCCGTTTATTACCTTTTTTATTACAGTAAAATTGCACAGTAATTGAGATTTTTTTAAGCTGCCTGTAAATGAGTCCTCCTTCCTTCTTCCTGTGGGGTTTTTTTTTTGTTTTTTGTTCATTCAACCTCTGACTCAATTCCCTTATCCACCCACTCAATGTGGATGGGGTAATCCTTGCTGCTGAGCTATTGTTTCTGACAGTGGGGAGACTTCCCCCACCATCGGAATACACTGATCAGTGTGGCAAGCTTTAGCGCTGATTGAGCAGGGAAAATCTGATAGGGTGGTAGATTGAATTCTGTGCAACCACATGGATTGGAATTTGTCCTGGCCCCTCTGTATCGGTTGAATTTAAGCCATGTATGGCTGGCTTTATTCTACCTACATACAAATTTAATCCTTTTGTTAGGCTAAAGATCTTAAACACTACATTCTGCTTAATGATCCGACTAAACCATTTTACAAGTTTGTTTGTTTGTTTTCTCTGTGGGTAAAACTGTATTGCAACGTAATAGAAATACAGACCCTCCTCGCTTAACGACCTATCTGTTTAGCGACCACTCGCACTTACGACCATTACGACCGTACTTTGCTAACTTTATGTTCTGTAATACAACATTCCAGTACTGTGTGTAAATTACACAACCTATGCAAATTAAGACAAGTGGAAGTTTTCAGTTTGATCTTTCTTGTTATTTTACTTATTCAGAATACTGTATTGTCAAATACTATGCATATATTGTACTACTGTATACAGTACATGCAGTTCCTCACTTAACGACCAAGTCGTTGAAACGGAACTCTGTCGTTAAGCGAGGAGTACCTGTACAATGAAATTGAAAAATATATAATGGGGAACAGCCTTTGCCAGCACATGAAGAAACACATGCACAAAGACAGGATTTGAAGTACCAACTGCCACAGTTTCCGACAAAAAGGTCAAAACTGCATCCAGTGCAGAACTGCTGATTTTGTTAGTGAGTAATGGAGCAGTGCAGGCAATCCTTCTGAGTCTTTGGTAAATCCAGCAGAACAGGTACAATACATGATTTTGGTTCTTGGCTACTGTGTGCCAGAACGCCACTTGCATATGGCTGGCAAGTAGCTGCACTCCTGAAAATAAATTCTGTGCATGCAATCAAAATTGCTCATGCAATGTCTGCTTGGTGCTGTCAGAGACACTTCGTTTTTTATTTCTTAAGATGCAATCTGCCAGCATAAAAAAACAAATCAAAAACCTCTGCACTAACCCAAATATGTGTAAAGGAAACTAATTTTGTTCCAGCTAATCACTGTTGTGCATTCAAAATCCAATACAATTCAATATCAAAATGTGCAGTGCAACTAAAATATGTGTGCAGACTCCATTACAAATGTACCAAAATATCTAACTCAATGAAATGAAAAAAAATCTAATTTACCAAAAACAGTGCTTCATAACTAGAAACCCCCTTTTTTAAAATTTTCATATATAGTGATAAACAATTGAGTACTGTCAGTGATACTTTTTTATTTGCACTAACATACAATTTTCAAGACAAGCTTTTGGGGTATGTCCCCTTCTTCAAAGTCCAAGCGGTACTACCTCACAAAGTTTTAGCAGAATATTAAAAGAAACCATCTCCTGAGGGGGAGAAAAAAAAAACACACAAATGTACACAGCCTAGTTATAAAACTAGGATTAGACTAGAGAGAAGACCAAGCTAAAGCAAAGACTGGGGGGTGTTTGGGACAACACTCACAGAGGAGGTCGTAAAACTGTTTTGAGTGAGGAATCCCATGTCTAAATTAAGGCTGTTCTCTCTTGTATCAAATAGAAATATTGTTAGAAATACTTCATTCAAAAGTTTTCCTTTCCTGGATAGTTTTTTGCAATTTCCTTTTTAAGAACTAAGATATTGAGGTCTTCCATAGTGTGGTCCAGTTGTGTGAAATGGTGTACCACAGGTGTGCAGAAGTCATCTTCTTTATGTTCCTTGATGGTATGTCTGTGCAAATTCATCCTTGTTCGCATATAGTGAAAAAGCGTATATAAATACATGCACATGATCATATTGTACGCAAATGTAAAAGTCACTACAGTCCCAGAATTTCTTTCCTCCAAACAAGTCATGTTTGCTGACATGCATACGTCATGCTTGCTCCATACAAACTTTCTGATGTGCTCCAACACCTCTCAATGCTGCCTCTTACCTCCAAGGCTTGACCCACACAAAGGTAAGGTCAAACAGGCTTTTGCAACACTCTAGGTATAACTGCCAATATTCACAGTGGCTAAATGGTTAGCACTTCTGCCTGGCAGTATTAGGGTCGTTTGTTCGAATCCCAAGCACGGCACCACCTGCCTGGAGTTTGCATGTTCTCCCTGTGCCTGCATGGGTTTTCTCCGGGTACTCTGGTTTCCTCTTACACTCCAAAGACATGCTGGTAGGTTAATTTGCTCCTGTCTAACTTGGCCCTAGTATGTGTATGTATGAATGTGAGAGTTAGTGACCTTAGATTGTACGCCCCTTGAGGGTTGGGGACCCTCAAGGGTTGATATGAATGTATAATTTATATGTAAAGCGCTGCGTAATGTATAATTTATATGTAAAGCGCTGCGTAATTAACAGTGCTTAAAAGTACCTGAAATAAATATTCCTCCAATCAGCTTGTTACAGCGGAGTATCCCTCTTAAAAACGCAGAACTCCAATCAAATCCATGTAAAATACAAAGCAAAAAGGATCTCAAGATGCAGTATCAGAGTAACTAATTTTTGTTTCTCTTAAGAGATTAAGAACACTCACAAAAGTAGTGCACTTGTAACATCTAGTGCACCAGATAGATCGCTTGTTTAAAATCCAATTCCAACGCGAACACCATCCTTAAGGATACATATCCCTGGAGTAGTGTCTAAGATGACCATAGTCACACTTCCGAGCATGACGTCACCTTACCCCCACCTGCTGACGCATTTCGTCATGTGGTCAGTGACTTAATCATAGGTAATTTTATGAGTGATTGCTATATATATATATATATATATATATATATATATATATATATATATATATATATATATAATTTTTTTTTTTTTTTTTTATATTGAGGTTGTACACATTTTAATTGCGTTGCACTTTTTGATATTACATGTATGGTACATACAGTATGTGTTTGATCCACAGTAAAAAAAATACATTTGCGTAGACCGAGTAAAAGGGATCCATTTCCCTTGTGTTTTTGTTTAAAACACATGTATACATTTCTAGAAAAATTTTACGCAAAAAAGTAATTTTATAGGAGAGCCTAATATAAGGCAAGTATAAAAAAAAAAAGTTACGTTTTTTTTTATTTTGAAATATGTAATATAAAAAAGATCTATGCGGCACTTAATTGGCGACTGAAAAATAGAAACTTGTGTATCCAGTGTATGTATACTCTTTATAAAGAATGTAATACACAAAATATGTATATTGAAAATGCATTGTTGCATAGTGAATATGCTTAAACTTCACTTTGTAAAGAATACCCAATAAGGTGCAATAATCACAGCATTTTTGTTTGCACATGATTGGATGATAGAACTCATTAGAGCTTCACCGCATTCACTAAACTCCAGGGAAAATGAGTGCAACTGCACTTGCAACGTGCACAGTCCTATTTTTACCTTTTAGTAAATCAACCTCCTACAAACTTTAAATATTAACATCTATTGTGCATAAAAAAAAAAAAATTAATGTACTCTATGGATTCTGCGGCCATCATTTTGAAAAATGCTGAAGCAAGGTGAAAAATAGTCAGATGCAGCAGCTGTTCTAATTGATCTTAACTAGGTGCACAGCTCATACTGGACGAACTATATGTACTAAAAAGCAGAAAATGTGTAGAGGCAGATTGAATTGATTAGTTTAGTTTTAGTAATGGATAGTTTAACGTAAAATATATTTTAAACCAAACCGATTTTTGCCTTTAACACTGTCTGCTTTTTGATACATGTTATAAATTCTGTATAATAATATATTACATCCTGTATAGGTTCTGTACCTAGTTTGCATTTGTGATTGGTATAATTTTTAAACCATAGATTAAAAAAATAAATAAAATTGGGTTCGTACCAGGTGTTTATATGAGAAATTTCAGTAATTTTTTCATGTAAACTTTTATATATATCTTTTTAATTTGTGTATTTTCTTTATAACAATGTACATGCATTCAGATACACAAGTTTCTTTTTTTTTTTTTTTTTCTCGTCCCCAAGATTACCTATTTTACCTATTTTTCACTTTAAAAAAAATAAAAAAAAAAAGTGTGTGTGTGTGTATATTACTGTTTGCACACAAATTCTAGGAAGTATATAAACAGTATTTCACAACACACGGGAAACTGATCTTTTTAAATCTTTGAATTTTGTTTTTACTGTGGATCACAAGATATGTCCCATAAACAATTTTTTTTTTTTAAATTTATTAATTGAAGAGATTTTTGAATGTTCATGTGAGGCCAAAATGTGGTGTGTGTTGTGTTTGACAAGCATTGAAATAGGATACCAAGCATGCTGGCAGATTGCATCTTGAGAAAAGAGTACAAGGACTGGTGGATGCAACAAGCAAACATTATTACATGTGTAGTATTTCCTTTCCAGGATTTTCCAAGTAATGCAGGCCAAAGACAAGTCAAAAACCAAACTGTTGCTTGAAAAACGAAAATTACATTCGTTTTTTTCATATGATTGTGCCATCAATTTTTGTTTTTTTTTTTCCTAAAAAAAAAAAAAAAAAAATCCAGCATGTTGGATCGAGCACTTGTTGCACCAGGAAAATCGCGTGTCACAGCTGGCACACTAATGATGCAAAAACCAAACGACCTGACTATTGACAAGAATTTTCGTTTTGGTTTTTGGTTCGTCTATCGCCTGCTGAAGTGGCATTTTAGCAGACTGTCACGAAGGCGCAAAACTTTTTTTTTTTTTTTTTTTTTTTTTTTTTTTTTTTTAATTCTTCATCTACTCAGTTTGTGTCTTCACATACTTTGTGCTCTGCACTGTGTGTATATAACATTTTTTTCATCATATAAAAATTGCATTTTATCTTCTCAAAACGTCTTCTGATAATAAGACACATAACACTCTCTTGGAAACAAGACCACAGATCTTTCATTTATATTATATTTTTTTATTTCATTTTTTAAGGTATAATTGATTACATGACTGAACAAGCTGGGCCACCATCGAAACAGATTCAGACGATCAAACAAGTACAGGAGCATTTGAAAGATGGAGATGACGTTGTAGTCCTTGGAATTTTTAATGATGACCAAAAGAGAGAATTCGGAATCTATCAGGATTCAGGTATAGATTTAAAATGGTGATCTTTATTTGTACTCAAAATAAGATAAACTATGTACATGTACTCCTATCATGTTTTTCATTGTGTAAGCAATTGTGGATTGCAGATATAGTAAAAGATGTCTGTTCTTCAAAAATCATTAAAGTACAAATAAGGGCCCATGTATGACAGTCCAAACCAGCACCAAATTGCACTGTGATGCACAAGCCTCAGAAACATAAACTGAAAACGTTATCGTACATCACGGGACACTGTGCAAGCTATTCAAGACTATGTTGGTTCTGTGCCACCTATAGGTGAATGGACACTGGTCGACCAATCGGAGAGAATGTCCTCCTGGGGGGTCACTGTGTTTGTCTGGCATTGCAGCTATTCTTGGTGGCGGAGCTGCAATGGACTACGGCTGCATTACGGCCTGTACGCGCCTGATCTCATCTGAACTCGGAATCTAATCAGGCTCAAGCCCTGGTTACTACTTGGAGGGGAGACTGCCTGGGTATACCAGGTGTTGTAAGCTTTTGAAGGCTTTTTTTTAAATTTTCTTGTGACTTGGAGGGCTCTAATCCAAGACAAGTGGGTCATTTCCACGATTTCTCTGGGGGTACAGCATAGAATTTTGGGCCCACCCCGGTTTCTAAAATCAAATATACCGATGAAGCCAGAGAAGAGCTTTGAAACAGGCACTCTATCGCCTATTGTCTCAGGGGGTGATCACGGAGGTTCCAGTGGACGAAAGGTGTTCAGGGATTTCATTCAAACCTGTTCACACTCCCAAAACCAAATGGGGATGAAGGGCCCATTTTGGACCTCGAGGGTCTGAATCAGTCTCTAAATTTCCGGTCTTGCCTACATGTATTTTACATATCATTATATAGAGAAAATCCAGGGTTTTTTTTTTGTTTTTTTTCCCTCCTTTTTTGATCCAAATCCTCCTTTTTCTATCTTCTTTGTTCCTCTTCTAGGCACTGCAGCTCGTAGTGAGATTGTTTCAGCCTCTGTGGCAGGGCTGTCATTCTAAAAAGTTGAAGGATTTCAGCATCTGAGGCTGTGCTGTAAATCTAGAAATCCGTGTGTAGGACTAAGTTTGGTCAGGTGCTGACCGACTAGCTACAGGCAGTGACAATGGGAATAACAACACCACATGCAACATTTTTTCATCCCACTGTAGTACAGGTACGCATAATATTCACAATTCCTGCTCTGAATTCAGGAGCAGTGCACCATTGTTGCCACACCTTAACAGGAAACTCCATTAGGTGGGCTTCACTGGGACACTTATCAGTATTCGTGGAATTTAAAGCCTTTTTTTTTTTTTTTTTTTTTTTTTTTTTTTTTTACTTGTGCAAATGTCAATCTGCAGCTAACTGGACAAGGGCAATGAACAACCAACATGGTCCTGTATTCCAAGACCGTGTCTTATCCAAGAAATTACAGAAGTCCCCCAGAATGTGCAATGAACAGATTGTCAGGCCAGGAGTTCGATAACAGGTAAAATAGTTCAGATGTGCTGAGAGAAACTACGCAGAAAGTAACAGAGCACATACCATGAGCAGGACTGTGAGCAGGGCAGGCTGGCTGGTCTGGTACTTGTGATGTGCTGCTTCAGATGTAAATGAAACAAGAGACTGGTGCATAGCAGGAGCAGGTCAGGACAACCAAGTTGTAATGGAGGGTCTGTTAACACAGAGGGGTAAAGCAAAAGTGTAGTCTAGACAAGCCAGGTCACACATGTGTACGTCAGAGTTCAAATGGTACAGAATTGGCAGTAAGGAAGAGCAGGGTCAGAATACGCCAGATCATAGTTTGTCTGGCTGAAAAAAGACAAGTCCATCCAGTTCAACCATTAAAAAAAAAGTTATAATCCTATACCCGCTGTTGTTCCAGAGGAAGGCAAAAATCCCCAGCAAAACATGATCCAATTTGCTCCTGCAGGGAAAAACATTCCTTCCTGATTCCCTGGATCAACTTTACCTATAAATGTTAGTATCCAGGTATATTCTGTGTATCTAAGAGCGAATCCAGGCCTTTTTTAAAGCAATCCATTGAGCTGGCCAGAACCAACTCTTGAGGGAGTCTATTCCACATTTTCACAGCTCTCACTGTGAAGAAACCTTTCCGTGTTTCGGAGATTAAATCTCTTTTCCTCCAGACGTAAAGAGTGCCCCCTTTTTGTTCTCTGTGATGACCTCATGGTGAATAGCTCTACACCGAGTTCACCATATGAACCACTTATGTATTTATACATGTTGTCATACACGGTATGCTTTTGAGAAGATCTCAACTGGGTCAAGCAAGAGCACACAAAGATAGCTATGCTATCATGGGCACTGGTGGTGTGTTGACACCGGTGTTTTAAAGGTGAACCGTAATCAGCTTGGCGGTCACTGTCACTTTCCAGACAGGGGCAAGCTCAGATGAGTTTTGCTTAGTCTTAAAGGGACAGCCCAAATCCTGGTACTGACACACATTTCCAGAATGGCTGTAATCTCTATTTATATTCACAGAATCCTATGGCTAAAAGCCTCGCCAGCTGAAGCTGTAAAAAAAGAAGAAAAAAAAAAACCTCACATGTATGCCTTTTTTGAAGGCGGATGTATTTTTGGTGAGGGATTTGTCAAATTCATTGCAGATGTCACAGGAGAGAAGGTCGTTCTTCCACAGGAGAAGATTCCTAAAACCTTGATCAACTGGAGCTTTTACCTCTTCAAAACACAAAGCAACCAATTGCTCCCCTCCTGCTTCAGACTCAAAACTGAACTTAAGCTCTTCCTTTCTGCATAAGACTTTGCACACAAATCCCACCAAGTATTCCCTAAAGCCCTCTTCTCAGTGAAGGGGCGTCCTCACTCCTAGGAGTGAGGGAGACTTCTGTTACCATTTGACTTTCTCTGGGTCCCAGACTTGTGGGTTCAGTTGGTGGTTTCAAAGGGGTACAAAATAGAAGTGGTGAGGGGTTAGAGTTTTGAATTCTATCAAGTCATCCAAAAACTGCCCATAGTTAGACTTACAGAATGTCCTGAGTCCTCTCTGGTCCCCGGGAGTGGTTGTGCTGATACCGCCACAAGACAGGTTCAAAGGTTTACCCTTTCACAGTACCAAATCCTAATGGGGATATTTTGAAGGTATTTGAGGTTCAGAATAGGGCAAACTCTAGAATTAAAGGAATCTTTACATGTAAATTATGTACCTGGGAGTACAGTAAAGGGAAACAGGCCACCCTTCCTTCTATGCTTTGGTTACTCAAAGTACTCGGCGTGTTGTAGGATATGCCATTTGGATTGGAGGCATTTTGTGTTTTATATCTGTCTGCACGTTCCTGTTTCCACAACATAGACTAATAATTACATTTAAATGTATTAGTCCTCCCTCATATTTACAACACCTGTGTCCAAATTGTCCAGGGACAGGGAGATGAGCCTATCATTTGTGCTTCTGTTTTTCCTGTCCAGTCACAAGCTGAGGGACAGGACCTGTAATTGTTACTAAATTGCAGCAGAGAAAAATCAGGTCTATGCTGTGTACTCCCAAAAAAGACCAATCCCAAGAGCCACCAGGATATCAAAATGCATTTTCTCCATTAAAGGGTAGGGCAATGACTAGCTCACTGAACCTGGTGAGGCTGTGCACATAGAGCAAGGCTCCTCTTTAATGGGTGCACAGAAACAGAACAGAAGCTCCAGGCTGAATGGTAAAAGAGTCCAGTTAGCTTAAGGGCTAGTTCACACTAGGTTTTTTTTTTTTTTTTTTTTTTTTTTTTTTCTGCATCAAAAATGCATGCACAGTGTTTTTCCATGTATTTCAATGGCCCTGGTTCACACTAGTGCAGTCCAGTTTCTGGTGCAGCAAAAAAGTAGAACATGCTGCATTTTTTTTTCTGCACAGAACCATACTGTAACATGACAAACTGCACCAGAACTGCATGTAGTGTGAACTGTAAGCAAAAACATATCTGGAATGCATCCAGAGTGCATTTTTGTAGTGTGAACTGGCCCTTAATAATTCATCATCCAAATCCTTTGGTATGCAAACACTCACATACATATATTTCTTTTGTATATTTAGCTGTTTTCCTGGAGTTCAGCTTTTAATATCTTGCACAACACTTTTCATATGCACAAAGTGACAGCAGTCATCAGTCTTGTCTTGTTCCCAAAATGTGTACATGGCACACTTGGCTAATGTGTATATTTTTATATAAATATATTTTCAGGAATTGTTGCCTCTAGATATTTAACTTACATGTGTTTATGATATTATTGTAATATTATTCCTTGTGCATTTCAGCAAATGCTCTAAGAGAAGAATTTAAGTTATACCATACCTTCAACACAGACATTGAAAACTTTCTTAAAGTTTCAGCAGGACAAATAGTTGTCATGCATCCTGACCGATTTCAATCAAAATATGAGCCAAAAATGTACAGTCTTAAAGTTAAGGTAAGGTGTTTTTTGTTTTGTGTTTTGGTTTTTTTTGTTTTTTTACTGGTTATGTTTTGAATTAATCATAAAATGTTTATAAAATAAACCACTGTACCTTTTTTGAGCGGATCAGTCTGTGATGGATAATAACGTGCTGAACACCGAGAGAGAGGTTTGGATAAATTCTCTGAATAAGACAAAGCTTCCCTTCTGGAGTGGATGGAAAGGTGTAATATTAATCCTGTACAGGTTAATGGTCAGAGGAAATATGGTGGCCCTCCTGCAGACTGGGTTGGAGAAGCTCCTCCACTTGGGACAAAAATATTTATCCCCAATTTTCCCTCAAATCTATGAAAATACATTAATTCCACTATACAGACTGGAATATTGTCTCATGATGGACAGATTGCATAGGTGGGGGCCAGTCACTTGAAAGACAGCATGTGTACTGAACTTTGTGTATTCAGGGTTGGAGGTGTCGGGCTGTCTGGGGTGGGCTCCTGGGTGCCTGGCTGTTGTTTAGCTTACTGTTTAATTAGATTGCTGTTGGCTGTTCATTAGATGTACTTAACCTCCCTAGCAGTATGATTATGTCAGTATTTCTGTGCTCAAAGCGGTACATTATTTTCAATGGAAATATGTTGTGTGGTTTTTTTTTTTTTTTTTTTTTTTTTTTTTTTTTTTTATTTTATTGTAGGCCTGTAATTCTTAGGAATAACTCACTGAAATCTGTTTATACAAGAGTCTAGTAGACATCCTAGGGGCAATAAACTTTAATGCATTATAATATAATTAAATAATGTAATCAAATCAAACACACGGAACTCTGTCCAAACAATATTATAGAGACACTGCATATTCTAGAAAACATCACGGGTGTGGTATATTTTGAAACACGGGACTGCACAAACTCCGACATCGCAATCAGGACAGTGGAACCTTGTTTCCTTGCGGATTTTTTTTTTCCACTCATCTCACCGAGAGCAACATACCACGCACATCCATTTTAGGTGCTGCATTTTTTTGGGTTGGTGGTATGTGGTCCATAAAATGATGTCCAGTCAGACGTTCTGGGTTGACAACTCCCACAGCACATCGTCTGGATCTACCCACAGACACCGATGGTGTTTGATGTTTTAGGAAAATGGATTCCGCAACTTTCCAGATAAGGTTCGCAAGAAACACAGGCTTGTCACTGTTTTTACGGAACAGAATGTAGGCATTCCACAAGCAGTGTTCCAGAAGATACCTGAAAATCTTTTTGTAATTTCCTCTGCTAATTTCTCATCGCAGGATAGAAAGTCATAGCTTGGTTAGCTCTGTCGACACCTCCCATGGCGCTATTGTAGTCAATAACAACCTGCGGCTTCGGATGTGTTTTTTTACACTGCCTTCATTTTGCCTTTCTGCCTGGCAACTATTTCTCCCGACTTCAGTTTGGCTTTTTCCAAACATTGATGGCAGGTTGTGCCGTTTTAGCCCGAATGGTTCCATATGCATCTGTTTTGTGTTGCAGAAGAACCTCGTAAAGTTCTGGAGAGGTATAGAAATTGTCTGTTACACAGTAGCCTTGGCACAGGCTCAATCAGCAACAGGACGGAAGATGTTGCCATTCCATAGTTGCTGTACTTGGGATCAAATTTTGTTCCTTTTGCTGGTGTATATAACTGTTCCATATGTAGCCAGTAGAAGATTCGCATAGCAGGTAGGATTTGACGCCAAATCGTGCTCTCTTGGATGCGATATACTGTATCCAGCTGAGCCTTCCTTTTGTAGTCCATTAGACTTTCGTCTATGATAATGTCTTTCTCTGGCACATAGCTTTGCTGGAAATTTCTGTTTCAATATTTTTATTAAAGTTTTGATTTTCAAAAACACAGCAAGCTCAAAATACGCCCTCGCAGGGGCAGAGCAGAACAATAACATATAAACAGGGATATCCTGCTGACTGGTGTTAGTCAAATACCAAAAAATTCCGAAGATATCAAGAAGGGACGGCAAACAGCCGAGCCACATAGCAGCAGTAATCCAACATAATAGTGGAAAAAAGAGAAAAGGAAGTTAGCAGAAAAGAAAACAAAAGGGGATCAGAAAGAAAACATGAAAAAGGGATCACAGATCCGGGGCTAGCACCAGCAGCGACTAAAGGAGGCCATAACTAGTAGGAGGCAGGGATGGTAGGGAATATCGTATCCAAGGTTCCCAAACGTTAAGGAATCTCGGATGAGAATCGAGAAGGATGCTAGACATCTGCTCATTGACCAACATAGCATTCATCCAAGTCTTCACCCCTTGAAAGATAACCGACGGGGTTTTCCAAGCTTGAGCTATAGTACGTTTAGCCGAAATGAATAGGTAGGATGCCAATTTCTGTTGAGACCTAGACAGGCCTTGCATCCCTACAGACAGTAATATGTAATAGCGTTTGAAGCAAACCAAAGACCCTAGACCAGAAGCCAATCAAATGTGGGCACGACCACCAAATGTGCAAGACGTCTCCACATTGACCACAGTTCCGGAAACACCTATCACCGCCAGTCAAATTAAAGTGAGCAGTCCGAGCCGGGACCCAGTACCACCGCAGTAGAACTTTGTAGGCTGCCTCAAGAGTGACTGTATTAAATTAACATTTCGCTACCATCCCCCAGCCTTATGCCAATCCTCCGCCTCAATCGAAACACCCAGATCTCTCTCCCACTGAGAAACATAAGACAAGGGCGATGGGGAAGGCCTGCTGTTAAGGGAGGCATATATTACCGAAATAAGGCCAGGGGACCCTGGGGAATGGTGACATGCTTGCTCAAAGGGCGTTTTGCGGTAAGGATATGTGGAGGTACGACAGAGGGATAGGACCCAGTGGCGCAATCGCAAATCCCGATAATATTCCCGTGGCGGGACCCCCCTGGATTCTCGAAGAGACTCCCAAGATGGAAGTGTACGAGTGTTCAGGAAATCTTGTACAATAACAAATTCATGGGAGGTCCACTAAGAGAAAGAAAGGAAAAGGGATGTTCTAGGCCTGGTGGGAATAAAGGATTATGAGAGATCGGCAAAAGGGGTAGGAATGACTAAATCAAATTCCCCGAGTATTTAACAGAATCCCAGATTTGCTGGAAATTTCTAACAATTATTTGGGAGACTTCCCAAATTTTTTTTAGCTTGGGAGCTGGATGAGTTGTACTGGTTCCCCCCAACAGTTCATTGTCTGTAATCTAGATTCCTTTTATACAAGACCATTTCAGTGGAAGCTTTTCACTCTTTCAGAATGTAAAACGGTATTACACCCAAAGGCACAAAATTTTATTATATTGCAGACTGCCATTAGTTTCTATTTTAAAGTTTATTTTTCAACTTCCTTTAACAAACCAAGGTATCTGCCAAAAGTAGCAGTTAGAGGGTTGAGACACACCACTAAACACTGACAGGGATGCTTGCATCCTAAGTTCACCATTGGAACATGTTGCATATTTCACCTGTATTTGAGGTGAAACCTGTCACATGTTTCAGCTTCTGCCTCCTGTCAAGTCCATCTAAATCTACTTGTGCATCTGACACCATCCTTTCCCTACAATGCTGCTGTCCAAAAGTGTCTCCATTGCTTCTGCAGTGGAATGGAGACTCCCATAAAGAGTGCATTATTGGTTGGATCACCAGAAGAAAAGGGAAAAAATAACCGCTACCATGTGTAATGATTGGCAAGCATCAAATCTACATTTTGTATTTTGGTTTAATACCCTTTTTAAAGCATTTCTAGATCAGCCTATAAACATGGGAATCGCCAAAAAAGCAAACTGCAATCATATTGGTTCACACACCCAATCCAACAGATGCCCATATAGGGTTTTGTGAAATAGTATTTGAACCCTTCCTGATATTTTATTATTTTTTTTTCTTTTCTTCTTTTTGCAAATTTGTTCAGATCATCAAATACATTTTACTATTCTTCAAAGATAACCCTGAGTAAATACAAAATGCAGTTTTTAAATTATTTAATTTATTAAAGGGAAAAAAAACTGTCCAAACCTGCCTGACCCTATGTTTAAAAAGGTAATTTTCCCTTAAACTAAATAACTGGTTGTGCCACCCTTGGTGGCAATAACTGCAATGAAGCGTTTGATAACTGTCAATAAGTCGTTTACCTCACTGTGGAGGAATTTTGGCCCCTCTTCTTTGCTGGATTGTTTTCAGTCAGCCACACTGTTTTTAAGGTCATTCCACAGCATCTCAATCAGATTTAAGTCCAGACTTTGACTAGGCCACTCTAAAACCTTTTGCGTGTGTGGTGTTTTGTGTGTTTTTTTTTTTTTTTTATTTAATAGCCATTCAGAGGTGGACTTGACCATTGGCCCATTGTCCTGCTGCATAACCCAAGTGAGCTTGAGGTCATGAATTGATGGCTGGTTTTTCTTGGTAATGAATTGATGGCTGGTTTTTCTTGGTAGAGTGCAGAATTCATAGTTCTATCAATTATGGCAAGTCGTCCAGGTCCTGAAGCTGCAAAGCAACCCCAGACTATCAGACAGATGTGGGAATGCAGACCTTCCTGTGGGGGCCAGAACAGAATGCAAAACTTCCAAAAAGTTCAGCTTTTGTCTCCTCAGTCCACAGAATATTTGCCCAAACGTCTTGGGGGTAATTAAGATGTTTTTTGGCAAATTTGTGACAAGTCTGTGTTGTTTGTGTTCAACATGGGCTTTTGCCTTGGAACTCTTCCATGGATGCCATTTTTGCCCAGTCTTTCTTATTGTTGAATCATGAACACTGACCTTAACTGAGGCAAGTAGAGCCTGCAGTTCATTAGATGTCCTGGGTTCTTTTATTACCTCCTGGCTGCGTCGTTGTGCTCTTGGAACAGTGGTGAACCTTTGCAGGAGTGGTTGGCCTACCAAAATTACTCCAGGTTTTCTCCAGCAAACCGTGGTGAGAGCCATTATCCACAAATGAAGTCCCAAAGCCTTAGAAAATGGCTTTGTAACACTTTCTAAACTGATAAAGTTTTATCATTTTGTTTCTCATCTGTTCTTGTATCACTTAAAATCGTGGCATGATGTGTTGATTTTTGAGACCTTGTTAGTGTGCTTCACTTTGTTGGAAAGCTTCTATTTAAGTGATTTCTTGATTCAACAGGTCTGGCAGTAATCAGGCTTGGGTGTGGCAAGTGTAATTTAACTCTGCTGTCCAAAAAATGTGGTTAATCACAGTTCATTCATAATTTTCACATAGGACCAGGCAGGTTTGGACAGCTTTTTTTACCCTTCATTTATTCACTCACATTTTTGGATCGCTTCACATAATTTGGATATATAAACATCCTGGTTCAGGTGCTTTCATCCACCATTATTTTGTTTAAACTTTTCAGAGCCATGTCAATTTTGAGCCATTGGGGCTCTTGTGGGGCTATGTCAATATATCCTCACTATGGACTTGCGCTCACCCAATTTCTTTTGTATACACATAGCAACTGCATTTTGTATTTACTAGGGTTATCTTTTGTGAAATAAAATTTGTTTAATCTGATCATTTAAGTGACAAATATATGAAAGAAATCGGCAAAGGGGCAAATTCTTTCACTTTTGTGTATCTTTCAGTCATGTCCAGGACATGATACAAAATGACTGAAACCTGCTTTTTACTTACAACTCTGTGCCCTTCTATAAGTTACCTACATATGACAGACACCACAAGATTAGGCACCAACCCCTCCCCCCCCCCCCCACCCCCTTTCGAGTTGTTCTTTTACTTCACAGGCAGACTTAGTGGTTGCATACCCCTTCTTCCCTTTTTTTTTTTTTTTTTTTTTTTTTTTTCCCTTCTTAAACTGTTGCATGGGTTAAAAATGATTTTTTTTTCACATGATGCATATAATGGGAAATATGCCGTTTTTTGTCTTTCTTTCAAATTTGTTTCAGGATACTATAACAGAAGAAAATATTAAAGACCATATTCGTAAGCATGCTTTGCCTTTGGTTGGCCACAGAACACATGCTAATGAAGCTAAAAGATACACAAAGCGCCCGCTTTTTGTTGTTTATTACACAGTAGACTTCAGCTTCGACCATCGCACTGGTAAGTTCAGAGTAAAACCACAAATGTCTCCAATTCTCAGGTTTAGGCCCCATGTTGTTTTATCTTTTACCACTTCAGTACCAGCCTGTAATACCTTTTAATTACCAGACCATGTGCTGTCCTCAAAGAACAACCCAAAACAAATTCTTAAAACCCGGAACTAGCTATTTTAGTGTGTGCGTGCATGCGTGCCCTTTCATCCTGAATGGAAAGAAAAATTTAAAAATAGGATGGGTTGTACACTGACTGATCACTGTTATAGCCAGTCATCGTTTGTACTGAAAACACACAGTTCTAGGATTCGTACGAACACAGCACCTATACACTATATTGCCAAAAGTATTGGGACACCCCTCCAAATTATTGGTTTCAGGTGTTCCAGTCACCTCTATGGCCACAGGTGTATAAAATCAAGCACCTAGGCAGACTGCTTCTACAAACATTTGTGAAAGAATGGATCGTTCTCAGAAGCTCAGTGAATTAAAGAGTGGTACCGTGATATGTTGCCACCTGTGCAAGAAGTCCATCTGTGAAATTTCCTTGCTACTAAATATTCCACGGTCAACTATTAGTGGTATTATAACAAAGTGGCAGCAAGTGGGAACAACAGCAACTCAGCCATGAAATGGTAGGCAACATAAAATGACAGAGCAGGGTCAGCAGATGCTGAAGCACACAGTGCGTAGAAATCACCAACTGTCTGCAGCTAAAGACCTCCAAACTTTGTGTGGTTTTCAGATTAGCACAACAGTGCATAGAGAGCTTCATGGAATGGGTTTCCATGGCTGAGCAGCTGCATCCAAGCCTTACATCACCAAGTACATTTCAAAGTGTCGGATGCAGTGGTGTAAAGTATGCCTCTATAGCAGTGGAGACGTATTCTCTGGAGTAACAAATCATGCTCCTCTAGATCCAGGAAAGGGATTTCTTAAGGCATCGGCATACCAAGACATTTTGGACAATTTCATGCTCATAACTTACAGTTATGGTTACAGTTTTGGGGATGGCCCCTTCTTGACCTCAACCTGATAGAACACCTTTGGGATGAATTGGAGCAGAGACTGCGAGCCAGTCCTTCTCATCGAACATTAGTGCATGACCTCACAAATGCGCTTCTGGAAGGATGGTCAAACAATCCACACTCCTAAACCTTGTGGACAGCCTTCCCATAAGCTGTTATAGCTGCAAAGGGTGGACCAACTCAATATTGAAACCTACGGACTAAGACTGGGATGCCATTCAAGTTCGTGTGTGTGTGTGTGTGTGTGTGTGTGTAAAGGCAGGCGTCCCAATACATTTGGCAATATAGTGTATGTGGCCCCACAGATAAGGACCCACTTCTGTGAGGCTGCATATATGTGTATGCTCAGTGGGAAGGGGATAATTGTACAGTACAAGGACACAGGGTTTGATTCTTAGACCATGGGTTATATGCCACTAACTAGATTATTGGACACAAGCAAACGATTTCTCAGTGTAGCCATATAACCCCACCCACTTTTGAGACACAAGTTTTTTGTTGGTGTCCTCAGGTGAGGGAACCCTTCTCCTGTTGGCGCAGAATCTTTTAATAATTTTCACCATATTATTATTATTATTTTTTTTTTTTTCCGGTCTTCGACTGACGCTTCTTTAAAGCTCTAACTGCCTATCGCCTTAGGGCTAACTAGCAGTTTCTGGATTGGTTACTCTATGTACATCTTGAGAACTGTACCTGGACAGTAGCAGGGCTGGCCTGTAATGTTTGTTTTGGGCACTGCATTCAGTGCTCATCTTGGTACTTGGTGCAGTAGGTAAGATGACCGCAGGGTGCTATCACTATTGTATCCGTACCCTGAAGTCCCCAATTGGGGTATGCCCACAATAACATAAGCCTGGACCCTGGATGGGACCAGATATGTGGTTAAGGTAAGGCAGGGTTTCCCTGTACCTTTTTTTACTCCTGGTTTCTAGCTATACATAACTTTGTTGGTTTATTACCGATATGTGGTAGATACTACACAATGTGATTTTATTCTACAAGACACACTGCAGTGCTAAGCACTCAAGCAGTTTTAAAGGGCATAGGTTATGGGGTGATCCACACATTTGACCGTTTTTTTACCCTATTATTGTCTTGCTCCTTGGCCTTATGAGTAACGATTATGTAGAGTATGCCCATTAAAATTGTTATTGTCTTTTCTTCCACCTTGATATCGGAGAACTTCTCTGGCTAGTGACCTACTATAGTGCTCATAAGACTCCTAACTGTGCATTTATGGCTGCCATTTCTGCAGATGGAGCAAGCTGATCGCTTGCTATCTCAACTGTTGCCTGATACCTCAGAGACACAGCCTTGGTTATTGTGTTTTAATAGACATGCTGAACCCCCCTCAGTGAGGAGTGGAAGCACATGGGATTTTTCTGCAGACTTTGAGGATACTCCTAAGTTCCTCTCGGGTTGATAGCTGTTTTCCCTTATTCCCTTGTTCTGCTCCAGCCCCCTAAATTGGGCTGCCATACAGACTTCCAATATGTGGCCTGGCTGACTAAAGCAGAATTCTTTGCCACTAAGGCTGATTTATTCCAAAGCCAATGGACGCTTCTGGAATTGGTGGATACCAACACCTGTAAATTCTCTTCTGCCTCTCCTCCCTGTGATTATCTTCTGCTTCTCTACACTTACTGGTTAGCGTATTTTCGTTGGTTGAATCTGTGCATTCTACTTTCTGGTTAGATTCAGCTAGTTCTTTTCATGCTTGGAATATATGTGGGATGATGAGAAGGCTTTCCAAAAGAGACTCTCTATTCTTGATTGAGTGGCTAAGGCTTTATATACTTGGCCCAAATGAGAGCGTTTATTCCTCCTCCTGACAATTTTTTGATGGCTTGTACCCTATAGGAAGGGAAGTTTTTAAAAACAACCGTTCCCTCTGTGGTTCTGTCCATTCTTTCACAAAAATAAAATTGTTTCTGTTGGGGGTGTTACCTCCTTTTTTACAGATTCATTTGATGGGCTTTTGAAGTTCTATTTTGCCTGAGCAGGTCCTGTCCTGCAACCCACTATTGCCATCTTCTCAGTAGCCCAGACTGTGACAAACTGGGCTGGAAAAATATGGAGTACAGGACACCAGTCCCTCCCTCCTTTCTCTGTGATTTCCTTACTGCTTGATTAAAAAAAAACAAAAAACTGGAGCCTCACACAAATGGGTGGGGTTATATGGGTACAATCACTGGGGTTGATTTCCAGTAAGACATTTGCCAGTGTCCAGTCACCGACTGGTAGCGGCTTATAACCTATGGTCTAAAAATCAATTACTGTGACCTGTACTCCATGATATGCAATTTACCGGGAAGTCAAAATTCCTACCTTTTGAGTGTAATACTGCCTTAACTTGAATTTGGAAATGGAAATAAGCCAGGGCTTCATAATCAGCCTTGGCTTTGGTTGGGGTGAAGGGGGACCACGTTGTCAAAGAGCACAGTTTTTGCTTTAATATTACTGTATCTTAATTTTCAGCAACCCAGTACTGGAGAAATAAGGTCTTGGATGTTGCAAAAGATTTTCCAGAGTACACCTTTGCTATTGCTAATGAGGATGATTATGCTTCTGAATTAAAAGACCTTGGATTAAGTGAAAGTGGGGAAGAAGTGAATGTAGCTATTCTAGACACACATGGTAAAAAATATGCAAAATACCCTGAAGAATTGGATTCGGATTCCCTTAAGGACTTTGTAATGGCTTTTAAGAAAGGTAAGCTTTTAAAATGCATTTTTTTCAGCAACTAGTAATTTTCTTTATGCAGTCTATATTTATGAAAAGTATTTGCTGTAGTAGGCAAGATGCACATGTGCATCCTCTTTAGACTTCAAGTAACTCAACAGTGACAACTGCCACATATTGAGTGGTGCATTTTGATCATCTGACAAATGTAGTTCCAGCACTGTATTAATTTCCCTTCACATAGTGTGGTTTAGAAAATATTTGTATTTTATCAAATATATATTGTCTTTGTCTATGTATTCCTAAAAGAACACATTGTAGAAATTATATAAACCTTCTCACCATGGAGGAGGCATCTTCCTCTTTGCTCCCTATGACAAAGTGGAAATTCTCTGTGCTGTTCCTTTGTTCTAGGATTACAAGCATTCTCCTACTCGCTGTTAAACTCAACAAAACTTTATTAGAACCAGGATTTGAACAGACTGCTAACATGGTCTCCACAATTGCTGCATTGCCAATGAACATTTATGTAAACTTCTGCAATGCAATCATGGAGAATTTCTCCCAGAACAATTACATAGTTGGTCAGATTGAAATATAATCCACTATAAACAGTGTAGGATGTTTAGAACTGTATTCCTAGAGAGTTCTCCTCTTTTTTTTTTTTTTTTTTTTTTTTTTTTTTTTTTTTTTCTCTTTTTTACAAAAAGAACTGCTTATGTTGGTAAGGGGCATCTCTAGATAAAGAACAAACTGTGCAGCTTCGACCAAAGTTGAATAATTACCTTTCTATAAGTGTAGGCCATTTACATACCTCCTGCAGCCTGGCCAAAAAAAAACCTCCCTGAGATGGCAGCCCCCCCCCCCCCTTCCTCATTGCTAGGACATTACTAAGACACTCCCAGCCTTTAATGCTCACCCCCACTATCTGAGGAGCAAGCTCTTTCTCCAATTCAAATCAATTTGCATGAACTTTTTGTTCCCCATTGCAATCTCTCTGAGCTCAGCAATGCTGCAACAGAAAAGACAGCACTCCTGTGATGGTGGAGGCAAACCTTTTCAGCTGGGAGTGTCTTAGTACCCTTATCCTTACAAGGTACTCAGACACCCTTTTGCCACATATTCTCCGCTATAGGGCGGTCAACACCTGGGTTTCTATGTATCCTTCTCCAGACACAATTACCCTATTTTTGCACCTTACTTGGTGAGTACCTTACAGTGTAATGCCTCACTGATGGCAATGGTGGAAACCAGGCGCAAGGGCACTGCGGCAAAGGTTCAAGCATGCTCTGTGCCAGAGGATTGCAAAACACTCAAACCGATTAGAGTGATGATGTTCCCCTTCCACTAGAGCAGAACCCTATTATAACACCGGTGTCTGCATATCATTCTAGTTCTCTCTCGGGCACACAACCAGAGGTCTATCTGAGGATGAGAAAATCTGACAGTTGTAGAGAAAATTTCCCTGACTGTTAATGGAATTTCCTGTCCAGAACTCAAACGTGCCATGCTCCTTCCCCATCCCCCTCCTTCTCTAGAGCAGGTAGATTCACTTCCGACTCAGGTAGAGTGGTTCGTAATAGAGGAGATTGAAGAGGACCTAGAGTCAGTGCTAGGGGAAGCGATGTAAGACTCTTTGCCCCTAAGCTGTTATAAACCTGATACCGTGGCTTCGCTCCAAAATGCTTGCTAACTTAGACATGCTCACTTCTGTTTGCAAAAGCCTTGACTTGGCATAGATGTGCATGGTGAGATGGAGGAGGCTCAAGTAGAAGTTAAAATGGAAAGTCTAAAAAGGCATACCCCATTCATAAACAAATAGGATGGGCAATTTATGACAAATGGAGTATTCCTGAAAAGATTCAGGCCTGATGATTACTTTACCCCACCCCCACCCCCCCATTCTAAACATTATATACAGCAGGTAACACAAGCATTGAACACGTCATGATTTTTTTTTCAGTAAATCTATTTCTAAAGGTGCTGATGATGTGAAATTTTCACCACATGTCGGTTACAACCCATGCAATCCATACATACAAAGAACCAAAACAAATACATTCAGAGATTAAGTTACGTGTAATAAAATGGAATGACACAGTGAAATGGTATTGAATGCGCTAATTGAAATTTATTTAGTACTTTGTACAAAATCCTTTATTGGTAATGACAGCTTCATGGTGCTTCCTGTATGGAGAAACTAGTCGCATGCATTGCTCAGGTGTGATTTCTGGCCCATTCTTCCACACAGTCTCCAAATCTTTGAAGGTTCCATGGCCTCTTCTATGAACTCGGATCTTTAATCCAATAGAAAATCTATGGAAAGAATTTAAGTCTGGTAATTGGCTGGGTCATTCTAGCAGCTTTTTTTTTTTTCTTTCTTTAAAACCAGTTGAGAGTTTCCTTGGCTTTGTGTTTTTCGGATTATTGTCTTGCTGAAATGTCCACCCTCGTTTCATATTTCCATTCATCCTTCAGTGAAATGAATTTTGCCAGTACCGTATGCTGAAAAGCAGCCCCACACACATCATCCCAACAAGGTATGTATTATGGCATCAAAAGAGTTCAATTTTGGTCTCATCTGACCAGACTATATTCTCCCAGTATTTCACAGGCTTGTCTAAATGTTGTGCCGCAAACTTTAACAAGCTTCAACATGTTTTTTATTCAGCAATTGAGTCTTGCGCGGTGAGTGTGCATACAGGCCATGGTGGTTGAGTGCATTATTTTATTGTTTTCTTTAAAACAATTGTACCTGTTAATTCTAGGACTTTCTGAAGCTCTCCACAAGTGGATCTTGACTCTTGGACAATTCTTCTGATAATTCTTTTCACTCCTGTCAGAAATCTTGCGAGGAGCACCTGTTTGTGGCCAGTTTATGGTGAAATGATGTTCTTTCCACTTCTGAATGTTCCAGTAAGCACTGTTGGGTCCATAATCCGCAAGTTTTAGAAATCCTTCAGTAACCAATGCCATCAGTATGTTTAGCAACAAAAAGGCAGTGAAGGTCTTGAGAGAGCTCTTTGCTTTTACCCATCATGAGATGTTTCTTGTGTGACACATTGGTAAGAAGACACATTTTTTTTTTTTTTTTTTTTTGGCCATCAGTTGAGACTGAACCAACTAATATTAATTTGCACTGACTAGTGGCAGGATTGCTTTCTAATTACTGATAGATTTCTGCTGGTGTCTAGGCTTTCCATGCCTTTTTTTTCATTCCATTTTATTACACATAACTTAATTTCTGAACGTATTTGTTTTGGTTTCTTTGTATGTATGGATTGCATGGGTTGTTACCGACGTGGTGAAAATTTCATGTCAGTAGTACCTTTTAGAAATCTATTTACTGAGAAAAATGGTGACGTGTTCAATATTTATTTTACCCCCTGTATACTGGAATTTTTTTTTTTTTTTTTTTGCTAGTAATGGCAGCGATCAGCACCTTATAGCGGGACTGTGATATTGTGACAGACATTGTTACATTAATGCTTTGTGAAAACCAGTGACACTAATACAGTGATCAG
Organism: Staurois parvus; assembly: GCF_062004578.1. Classification (NCBI taxonomy): domain Eukaryota; kingdom Metazoa; phylum Chordata; class Amphibia; order Anura; family Ranidae; genus Staurois; species Staurois parvus. The sequence continues at coordinate 2,125,066 of NW_028318568.1, read as the reverse complement.
TGCTAAAAATATGTGCTGTACTAATGGCACTGGTTAGGAAGGGGTTAACATCTAGGGGGATCAAAGGGTTAACTGTGTGCCTAGCTATGTGCTTGGTGTACAGTAGGTGGTGCTGGTACTAGGGCAAGTGAAGGATGGTGTTCCCAGCTTTGCAGGGGCACTTTCTTTCACTTCCTGCCCTGTCAGAACAGAGCTCTGTCTTGTTTTACATAGGCAGAGCTCTGTTCATTGTCCTGCTGGCGAACATCTGTTCACTGGGACTCGCAGATCAGCTATTGCTGTGAGTGTTTACAGGAGATGCAAACCACCAGCGGCACATGTGCTCCACCTATGGCGGAAGCGCAAAATCATGTAAATATGTGATTTTGCACAGATGGACCAGTAAGACTGCTGTAGGGCAATCTTCAAGTGCTTAATTGCCATTTTAACCTGTTTGTCATCTTGTGTGTCTGTACCAATGCCAAACATTCCAGGGTATGTAAACTTGATCAGGGACATTTTGGGTGATTTTGTTATGCTGATTTTAAAAAGGAGCCAAACTATGTGATCATAAATCGCTTCATATGATCATGCCAAAAAACTTTTTTTTAAAAAAGGAGAGTGAACAGTCATATTTTCAATATCCATGCCAAACTAAGATTTCTGCCAGGGTATGCGAACGTTTGAGCACAACTGTATATATGTGTGGCTTGCTGCATCGTGCAGCTACATATCTGGGGAGTGCATAGTGGTGTTGGCCAAGTGGACACTGCAGTACCTTTTGAAAAAGTATTCATACCCCTTGAAATTTTCCACATTTTTGTCATGTTGCAACCAAAAATATAACTGTATTTTATGTGATAGACCAATTGGCACATAAATGTGAAGTGGAAGGAAAATGGTTTCAGATATTTGTAAAATATTTTGAAAAAGTGGCATTTTATTTGTATTCAGCCCCGTTTTTAGTTTGATACCCCTAACTAAAATCCAGGGAAGCCAACTGCCTTCAGAAGTCGCCTAATTAGTAAATAGAGTCCACCTGTGTGTAATTTTATGAAGAGGTTTGTTAGAGAACATTTAGTAAACAAACAGCATCATGAAGGCCAAGGAACACACCAGACAGGTCAGGGATAACGTTGTGGAGAAGTTTAAAGCAGGGTTAAGTTTTATAGAAAAATATCCCAAGCTTTGAACATCTCATGGAGCACTGTTCAATCCATCATCCGAAAATGGAAAGAGTATGTCACTGCAAACCTACCAAGACATGGCTGTCCAAATGGTAATTGTACCCAAAATACTGTATAGATTTCAAATGGTTCCAATCAAACTCCCAGAAGCTTTTTTTTTTTTTTTTTTTTTTTTTGGACAATGAAAAGAATAACAAGATATATATAGGGAGAAATAAAAAAAACAAGAATAACCTATGAATCGTTAAGCAGGAGTAAAGAGAAGGGGGGGATTCGGATTGCCAGATGTTAAAAGATATTACAAAGCAGTAATTCTAGCAAGGATCTATGATTGGACATATAATTCAAAGGGGAAAAGTTGGGTGAAAATTGAGACTGAACTTAGTGGAACTAGTTTGAGTAAGATTATATGGGTGCCAGCACAGTATAGAGGAATTTAAAGGTAGCACAAGTCTTTATCCCAAACCTTTAAAACATTTAAAGTGTAATTTGCACAAAAATATGAAGTGGGATTTCAATTCTATATTAATGCCACTAGGAAATACGGAGGTTTTCCCTCCGGGCAGAGAAGAGATCACAGGGAAATGGTTCAAAAAGGAAGATGTTCAATTGAGAGATATATTGGTGGAGGGGAAATTGGGATCACTTATAGACTTGGAAGAGAAAAAGGGAGAGATCTTCATTAGGATAGATGAGTGGAGATATCGTCAATTAAAATGTTTTATTGGGAATCTCCCAAAACCTTTGAGATTAAAAAAGGTATGGAATTTGTTTGAAAGGTTGTTTGAGTCACGAGAGGATGGGAAGCACGGTATTGCCAAAGTATATAGAATACTCACTGAATTAAGACACGAATACAAAGTTAATTTATATAACAAACTGGGAAAGAGATATGGGGGTGGTCTTAGACGAGGATAAACAGAAAAAGATATATAGATTGACTCACGAGAATATAAGTATGAGAGAGGTGGAAATAAATTATAAGTGTTTGACAAGATGGCACATCACACCGAATGTTGAGCACAGGATGAGTTTGGAGAAATCAAAGTGGTGTTGGAGGGGATGCGGAGAGATTGGCACAGTGTTTCACATATGGTGGGAATGTCTGAAAATTCAAGTTTTTTTTTTTTTTGGAAGTTAATAGTTAAACTGATTGAGATAATAACTGGGATTGACATAGGGTTGGATCCAATGATTTGTCTCTTACATAGCATTGAGCTATCGGTAAATAAATACAAAGAATCAGGTATATGGTACTATCTTAATGCTGCAAAAGGCTTGATACCCAAGTTTTGGTGGAAAACAGAGGTGCCGAAGGAGGAAGACTGGGTTAATAAAGTTTTTTTTTTTCCATTTTACTGATCTGATTCACTCTATCATATGCAGGAAGACAAGATGGGGCTGTATTATGCGAGATGGGAAAAATATGGATTGAAAGTGAAATATAGGAAGTTATAACTTAGAATGATAGATAAGGTTCTCTTGCTTTTAATGGAAAAGAGTGGGGGAGAAGCTGGTGGGGCTGGGGGAAGTGGGGGGGAGACGGGAGGGTAGAGAGGAAAATGTAGAATGGTTTTAGATATTAAAATGTGTTTATGATGGAATTTTGTAATATTTTGAAAAATCAATAAATATTTAAATTAAAAAAAAAAAAATAAAATAAAAAAGGACATGGCTGTCCACCTAGACTGACAGGCTGGGCAAGGAGAGCATTAATCAGAGAAGCGGTCAAGAGGCCCATGGTACTGAACACACCATCCCCACCATGAAAAAAAAGGTGGTGGTAGCATGTTGAGGATGCTTTTCTTCAGCAGGGACAGGTAAGCTGGTCAGAGTTGATGGGTACATAGATGGAGCCAAATACAGGGCAATCTTAGAAGAAAACCTGTTAGTCTGTAAAAGACTTGAGACTGAGGTGGAGGTTCACCTTCCAGCAGGACAACAACCCTAAACCTAGGGTTTAGGGTTGTTGTCCTGTTGTTTCAGTGGTAGAACTGCTGGGACGGATTGTCGGATTTATAATGTAAGATATTATTAAAGTTTTTGGTACCCTTTATACTCCACTGATGGTCCTCTTCTTTACCCTCATGAAGAATTGGGAAAATTGAAAACTGCATACCCGCAGGGTGGAAGTTGACAATAAAAACCCTGAAGTGCTGGTTTCCTGCAAGAGGGTAATTGCCTTGAATCCCACTATTTTGTGTGGCACCACGGAATATTTTCTTCACTTGTGTTGCTAGTGAACATGTACAATGCACTTAGTGTTAGATTTGCTGTGATTTCAAGAGGATATTATAATCTCGCTAGTGTGAGGTGTCATGGAGTGTTCACTTTATTTTGAAGTGCTGTCGTTCACTTTTTGATGTGTTGAACTCAGAGTGCTGTGTGGAATTTCTTTTGAATTTATTTCATTTATATAGGATTTTTTTTTTTTTTTTTTTTTTCACTGAAAATATCGTATTATATGCATGAATCACAGATTTAAATACATTTGGAGATTTATAAAGGTAATACACTATATTTAGTTTTATATTTTTTGAGGTATTCTGGATTGGTAAATTGAATCGGATACTATATTTGAAGATTTATTAGATGTTGGACATTATTATTAATATTTTTCGGACAATATTTACAGTGTGGACTATTATTAGGATGTTTTGGGGTTTAGAGGGATTTCAGAAAAGGTTTATGGTATTGAACTTTCAAGGGTGAAAGTGTGACTTTTCTATTTTTGGGATATTTTATAGAGAAGAGTTTGGTGAAGATTGTGCTATACACATTTGGATGTGGAATATTCTATATAGATTTGACTGGAGGTTTATATAGTGACCTTTTTTTATGCCAGCTGTCATTAGGTTGATTTCTCTAGCGCTGACTTTTTCTCTAACTGTTGAATTATTACTATTTTCCAGTTATTTTATACTTTTTCCAACAAATCTGTCATGCAAAAAACTATAAGACAATGCAGTTTTGACCTGAGGTATGCAACTTTCAGCCTCAACATTTGTGCTACGACCATCTTCTTTCTTTTTTTTTTTTTCTCCCATGTAAAATGAAACATTTTATTGGCTTTTTTATTGCTTTGCCTTGTATAACTATTTGCAAGTTTTTTATATTTTACATATATTTAATTTTTTTTCTGTAGGCAAACTCACTCCAGTTCTAAAATCGCAGCCCATACCAAAGAACAATAAAGGCCCTGTCAAAATTGTGGTTGGAAAAACATTTGATGAAATTGTCATGGATGCAAAAACTGATGTTCTCATAGAGTTTTATGCCCCATGGTGTGGACACTGCAAATCACTGGAACCAGTTTATAATGACCTGGGTAAAAAATACAGATCGGTGCAAAATATTGTTATAGCCAAGATGGATGCTACTGCCAATGACATTCCCAACGACAAATACAAAGTTGAAGGTTTTCCTACTCTATATTTTGCTCCAAAGAACAATAAACTCAATCCAATTAAATTCCAAAGTGGAAGTAGAGACCTGGAAGGATTGTCTACATTTATTGAGGAACAAGCTTCAATATCTAAACAGAAAGAAGAACTTTAATCTTTTTTGTTTTTCTAAAAACAGTGTCCTTGTACCAGTGTTGCTCACAATTACTGGCAGTATCTTTGGTATAATACTGACTGAGATTATCTTGTAAACCTAGGAAATTTACTGTTTGTAAAATAAACACTGTGGGTTTTTTTTTTCATTTTTTTTGGAAAATGACTATATTTTTATGCATTTCAAATTGCATACTATATACAGGGGTTAGACAAAAAAATGGAAATACTAAATGATTTGCGGGTGTGAAAGGGACATGTTTTTTGTTTAAAGCTGAAGTGATATGTAACATTCTTTTGCTTCCATTGTGTGATAAGATACCTAGCTAACAGGTGCTAAGCCTCACATTACTAGCAGCACATGCAGTGAATGATGAAAGTGAGGCTTCCCACCTGTTAGCTAGGTATCTCATCCCGCAGCGGCAGCAAAAGAATGTTACAGAAGTAATGTCTTCAACACGAAACATGTCATCACTTTCACACCTGTCCGTCATGTAATGTTTCCATTTTTTTTTCTTTAACTCCTGTATATTATTATACAGTATTTTTATATAGCGCCAAAAGGGTTTGCTCAGCGCTGTACAATAGAGGGGGGGACAGAACATGAGACAAAACAGTACAATACACGAGGGGTTCGAGGGCCCTGCTCTTTCGAGCTTACAATCTAGGAGGGAGGGGATAGTGGTACAGGAGGAAGTGGCTGTGGGGGATGGGAGTGGTAGGAGGAGTGGAGGAGATCGGTTGTTAGGTGAGGGTGGGGTAGGCTTCCCTGAAGAGGTGGGTTTTCAGGGTGCACCTGAAGGTGGGGAGGGTAGGTTATAGTCTGATGGATTGGGGTAGGGAGTTCCAGAGGATGGGGGAAATCCTGCAGTCGGGCGTGGGAGGAGGAGACCAGGGAGCTGGAGAGTAGGAGGTCCTGTGAGGAGCGAAGGGCACGGGTAGGGTGGTATTTGGGTATCAGGTCGGTTAGGTAGTTTGGGGCAGCGTTGTGAATGGCTTTGTATGTCAGAGTTAGTAGTTTGAATTTAATGCGTTGGGCAATCGGGAGACAGTGAAGGGATTGGCAGAGGGGGGTGGCAGAAGTGGAGCGGTTGGTGAGGTGGATGAGTCTAGCTGCTGAGTTCAGGATAGACTGGAGTGGGGATAGCCTTTGTGTGGGTAGGCCAGTGAGAAGGGAGTTACCATAGTCCAGGTGTGAGATAATGAGGGAGTGTACGAGTTGTTTAGTAGTGTCTGGGGTGAGGAATGTACGTATCTTGGAGCCTGCATGACTTTGATAGTGATTGGACATGAGGTTGGAAGGAAAGGTTTGAGTCCAGGGTGAGGGAAGAAGAACGCACTGGTGAGCTCAGCAACATAAAGAGGCATAGATGTCCATGGAAGACGACAGTAGTGGATGATCGCAGGAACCTCTCTATTGTAAAGAAAAACCCATTCACAACATCCACATATAGCACTAAAAGATTTGCTCAGCACTGTACATTATAGTGGGGGACAGAACATGAGACAATACAGTAACACACATGAGGGGGTTAAGGGCCCTGCTCTTTCGAGCTTACAATCTAGGAGATTTAGGTGTATGAAAAAAGGTTGGTCTGGAACATGATTCTTAATTATTGCATGTAAATGTATACATTTTTACAATGCTGTACTTGCGTCCCATTTAAAGTGGACATTCCATGAAAAATGGATGGTCCACAAACCCCCTGTCACTTAAACAAAATTACTGTAGCTGTATAAATAATAAATAAGTAGAGGGGAAGATTTCTCAAAAAGGCTAATATTACTAATGTACTCAATACTTAGTTTGGTCCATATATATTTGGACACAGGCACATTTTAGGTTTTTTTTTTCAGGTATTTTCCAAAACATATTCAAGCTATAGTTATATAATGGATATGGGCTGAAAGTGCACACTCTCGGGTTTAAATTGAGGGTATGTACATCTAAATTGGAGTAAGGGTTTAGGAATTATAGCTCTTAAGAGTATCCATCCCCCCCCTTTTTTCAAGGGACCAAAAGTAATTGGACAATTGAATCAAAAGCTGTTTCATGGCCAGGTGTGGGCTACTCCTTTGTTATTTCTTCATCAGTTAAGCGGGTAAAAGGTCTGGAGTTGATTCTAAGTGTGGCATTTGAAATCTATTGCTATGAACCTACATCATTCATTCAAAGGAGCTGTCCATGCAAGTGAAACAGGCCATTGCAAGGCTTCAAAAACCAAATAAATTCATCAGAGAGATAGCAGCAAGATTAGGAGTGGCCATATCAACAGTTTGGTACATTCTGAGGGAAGAAGAACGCACTGGTGAGCTCAGCAACATAAACAGGCATAGATGTCCATGGAAGACAACAGTGGTGGATGATTGCAGGAACCTCTCTATTGTAAAGAAAAACCCATTCACAACATCCAGACAAGTGAAGGACACTCTGCAGGAGGTGGGTGTATCCTTGTCAAAGTCTACAAGCAAGAGAAGTCTTCATGAGAGCAAATACAGAGGGTTCACCACAAGCAGGAAGCCATTCGTAAGCCTGAAGAATAGAAAAGCCAGATTAGACTTTGCCAAAAAATGATGTCACAAAAGATGTGACAGAAGCAGCTGGATGAATTCTGCAGTGTTGAGAGATCTACATTCAGCCACATGTAGCAAAGTTCATTGGATGGTGCTTCATAGTACAGATGGACAATGATCCACAACACACTGCAAAAGCAACCCAGGACCTTTTGAAGGAAAAGAAGTGGAATATTCTGCAATGGCCAAGTCAATCACCCAATCTCAACCCAATTGAGCTTACATTTCACTTGCTGAAGGCAAAACTAAAGGCAGAAAGACCCACAAACACAGAACAACTGAAGGCAGCTGCATTTAGAGCCTGACAAAGCATCAGAAAGGAGGAAACCCAGTCTTTGGTAATGTCTATGGGTTCCAGACTTCAGGCAGTCATTGCCAGTAAAGAATTCACAACAAAATATTAAAAATTAACATTTTATTGATTTATATTAATTTGTTAAATTACATTTGATCTCCTGAAAATGGAGGGACTGTGTATAAAAATGGTTGCAGTTCCTAAAATTTGTACTTGATATCTAGGTTCAACCTCTTGAATTAAAGCTGAAAGTCTGCACTTCAAATTAATTTGGATTGTTTCATTTTAATTTATTCTGGTGGCATACAGAGCCAAAAGTATGAAAATGTGCCTGTGTTCAAATTTATATGGACCTAACTATGTCACCGTGCTTTATCACTGCCTCCTAGGATAGCTGGACATTAAAAACCACAGAATAGTACTAAAGGAGGCTATCTGGAGTTAGCGTTCATAGCTATGCTGAGTTTTGTTTACTTTACCTCTCTTATGCAGGCCATAGACGGGGAGAAAACCGGCCAACAATTTGTCCAAAAAAATAATCAAATGATTTTCGGATCGTTAGTGGCTGAATTGGTCGGCCGGTTTTCTTGAATTTGACACATTTTTTTAATCGTTTATGTTGGGGGAAAAAAACGGCCGATCTTGACCATCGGCCGATTTTCACGGCAATGATGGGCAAATCGGACGATCTTTTTCCCAGTTAAAAAAATATGCATGAGCCGTGACCAAAGAGAAAGAACATCTGTATCTATTTGTATCCATACAGTGTTTGCAACCGCAATACTTATGTCAAATCTATTAGCGGTGTCCCTGTAGAGAGCTCCGCTATGATATTTGACATTTAAAAGTATAAGGGTTGCAACATTGTATCTATTTGTATCCGAATAGAAACATCTGTGTCCAAAATGGATACAAATAGATACAATGTTGCAACTTTTTATTATTCATATTCTATTTCCTCTTCTTTTAAATGTCAAATATAGCGGAGCTCTCTGCAGGGACACTGCTATTATATTAAATGCCGGCCGTAGACGGGACCAAAATTAGCCGAATTTTTTATACCAATGGTGGTAACGTCAGCTGCTTGAACGACCGATTTTTTTTTGTTTTTCTAAAAAAATAAACGGCCGGTTCTCTCCTTGTCTATGGCCTGCATTAGGCCTTATGCACACAGGATGTTTAAAAAAAAACAACTCTCCTAGAAGCTGTCCTCTGGCAGCAGCGTTTTTGCAGAAAAGATACCTGACACTTGTAAAAGTATCTAATGTTTTTACAAATGTTTAGGCGTGTTTACAAGCGTCAAGTGCTTGGGTTTTAATTCATTTCATTGACCAGAATGATCATTTATTCTAGCCATTGAAATGAATTAATGCTCAAGCACTTCTGCCTAAATGTTGCTGCTCCTGGACGCACTGGGGTTTTTTTTTCCCTGCTGGTAAATGCTGCTGCTACTAAAAGCTTCTAAAACGTCTGTGTGCATGGACACATACGTTAAGATAGAGGGCTGTTAAGAAGCAGTAAAAAAAAAATAAAAAAAGCCCCCCAAAAATTTGACGCTCCAAAAAAATGCCCTTTGTTGATGAGGCCTTAGAATGCCATATAAGACCTAGGAGGCATAGGCACGTTGATTCTCTTTTTTTTACTATGAGACTTAAAGTACAGTATATGTAAACCCAATTACTTCAATTTCATAGATTTAGCATATTGCACATTGTTTTCTTTTTAAATCTGCAGCTTTAAATAATACCTGTTGATCCTGCCCTGAAGGTCCTTGTTCAGGCACATCCTAATATGATAGAACAAATTTCTCTCAGTTGTGTTACTACATTGTCAACCAATCACATGCATAAATGGTGCTTGCTACAAGCGACCATGCCAACGAAGGCATGGTCCACCCATTGTCAACATCAGGAAGCAAGTCCTGAGCAATAGTGTATAGCCAACGCTGGACCAAGTGCATGCAGAGAAATGACCATAAAGAGGCTGCAGGAAATCAGCATCACAGAGAAGGATGAAAAAAAAAAGCAAGAGCTATATATTTTATGAAAACAAAAACATGGTAATTATTTTACACATGGGTGGATTTACTAAAACTAGTGCAGCTGTGTATGGAAGGCAATCCGCTTCTAAAGTCAGCTTGTTCAATAAAGCTTTAGCAATAAAACCTGGAAGCCAATTGGTTTCTGCAGAGCTGTACCAAATTTTTCACTTTCTAGTTTTAGTAAATCAACCCTACAGTGCTTTATCACAGTAAGGCTGCATGCACAGGGTCGGGGCAAATCTATGCTGGATCCTTTTGCCAGGAGCTGGCCAAAAAAAAGAAAGAAAATGCTTGTATCCATGCGTAATTATGCAAATTTTTTTTTTAACATTCTCAGCTGTATGGTATTTAGAGGCGTATGCACATAAACGCCTCCCTAAATTATCATTTATTCTAGCCACTAGAATGACTTAACTACTTGACCCCCCCCTTCCTGACCAGGCCTCTTTTTGCTACTCGGCACTGCACTAATTCAACTGATAATTGCGCGGTCATTAAGTGCTGCACCCAAACGAAATTTACGTCCTTTTTTTCACACAAATAGAGCTTTCTTTCGATGGTATTTGATCACCTGTGCGCTTTTTATTTTTCATACTATAAACAAAAAAAGACCGACAATGTTGAAGAAAAACTATATTTTTTATAGCGGAAAGTAAAAAATATTGTTATATAGTTATAAATTTAGGCCAAAATGTATTCTGCTACATGTTTTTGGTAAAAAAAAAAATCCCAATAAGTGTATATTGATTGCTTTGTGTGAAAGTTATAGCATCTACAAACTGGTATAGATACTGTAATTTACACCATTTTTTTGCTAACGGACAATTGCACGGTTATGCAATACAGTACATAAATGAAATTTATGTCCTTTTTTTTCACACAAATAGAGCTTTCTTTTGGTGGTATTTGATCACCTGTGCACTTTTTATTTTTGGCGCTATAAACAGAAAAAGTTTTGAAGAAAAAAAAATCTTTTAAAAAAAACAATTTTCTCATTTCGGTCATAAAAAATATCCAAAAAAACTACAATTTCGTCATAAATTTAGGCCAAAATGTATTTTGCTACATGTTTTTGGTTAAAAAAATCCCAGAAAGTGTATATTTATTACTTAATAATTGTGTAAACAATTGTGTAAACAATTTTCTTTGTGGTATTATTGCAAGGCTTTAGTGAAGTTATAGCTATAGCTACTAAACATCACGTCATGAGATACAAGCAACTGTTAGCTTCCTGATAGGCTGCTTATAAAAATTTAGCTGTGATAACCAACTAATATAGTTAAGAGAAGAATGAAAAAAAAAATGTAGTCTTAGTGACAATTGCTCTGGAAGTATGGATGGAGAATCAAAAAGTTTATAGAAGGAGACACTCGAGCCCTCCATAAAAGTTATAGCTTCCACAGAAAAGGAGGGGGGGATGATGATCATCATAAAGCATTCGCTAAAGCAATAAGCCTCTCAGGAGATAGCTTAAGGTGTCTACTTTCCGAAAAAGGGGTCATTTGGGGGTGTTTGTACTATCCTGGTATTTTAGCACCTCAAGAAATGTGATGGGCAGTCAGAAAGTAAAAGCTGTGTACATTTCATTATCTATACCATAGTTTGTAGAAGCTAAAACTGCATGCCCCGTGCAATGGGGACAAACTGCATACATTTTTAATATCCATAGGCAACGCTTTAAAAGCCTTTAAAAGCTACCATCTTAGATTTACAGAGGAGGTCTAGTGTTAGAATTACTGCCCTTGATCTGACGTTCACGGTGATACCTCACAAGCATGCTGCAATTGCTGTTTACATACCGGCACAGGGTCAACACTTGTGCACACAGGTGTGCATGCATGGGAGGGGTGAGTTTTTAATTTTTTTTAAAAGTTATTTTGATTTTTTAAATTATTTTTACACTGTACCTTTAATTTTTTTTGATCACTTTTAATGCTATGACAGGGAATGCAAATATCCCCTATAACTTCAATGGGTATTGTCATATATTTTTTTTGAGAAATCTGGGGTCTATCAGACTCTGGATATCTCCTCTGCCCTTACATTATCTAATCAAACCAAAATTGGTGTGATCAAATGCTTTCCCAATTTACAAATGGTGCTGTTTATATCCTGCGAAACTGAAGTGATGAAATGCTCATAGCTTCCGAATTCTTAGACTATAGAGATTGGCACCACTCTAGTCTCCAATTAGCTCTATGGTCAGCTGGCAGAAACACCAGCTGCATTCTCAGGTTCCCCCGATGGCACGGGACTGCCCCAGAAGGCCATGGAAGGCAGCGGGGGAGGGGGGCATCATCTCCTGCTGCTTGTAAAAGCAATCCTGCAGCTAATTAGCCACTAGGATTGCTTTTACATGAAAGCCGATCGCCGGCTGAAAAAAATTATACCAGGATGATGCCTGCAGCTATAGGCATCATCCTGGTATAACCATTCAAAGTCCAGTGATGTACCAGTACGTCCCTGGTCCTTGTTGGGTATATATACTATGTTCTTTTTTTTTTTTTTATATGCAGCCTGTGGACTGAATAAAAAAATGAGAAGAAATCTCTGCCAGAAAAAGTGTGTGGTATGCCCACTATTAGAATATACTGCCCTGCATCCACCCACTTCTAATGGTGGGCACACATTAGGTCACACTTTGCCACAAGCGCCAGTTCCAAGATTGTATAAATGTCTAAATAGTGGCACGCTTGAATAAAAATTGTCCACGTATAAGTGGTACCCCATATGGAAAAAGGATGACACCAAGTCCCAAACTATCTTGCCACTGCTCCCCATGTCATCTGGGCATCCGGGGGGCTCCACGTGACTATCTTTTCCCTCGTGATGCCTGCAGCTGTAGGCATCATCCTGGTATAACTATTCAAAGTCCAGTAATGTACCAGTACATCACTGATCCTTGTTGGTTATATACAGTCAGGTCCATAAATATTAGGACATCGACACAATTCTAACATTTTGGGCTCTATACACCACCACAATGGATTTGAAATGAAACAAACAACCCATTTCCGGTTACGCTGTGACGCACTTCCGGGCGCAGAGGCCATGTTACTATTCAAGGAAGTCGTTGCTGATCTGAGGAGCTTTTGGCTTACCTGGTTTTTCCCTGTGATGAGGAAACATCCCTAAGGATCCTCATTTGGGGTGACCTGTAAAGCGTGTTGGCCCTTTTGGGTCAATGTGTGGAGGTGAACGGGCATTGCTGCCGTTTTGAGAATTTTAACACCTGAGTGAAGATCACCAGTGCACTTTATCACCTGCATGAATTTATATATTTTTTTGATTGCTATCACAGATATATATATATATATATATATATATTTTTTTTTTTTTTTCTTGGACTTATAGGAAACGTTTGACCTCTGTCATTGCCAACAAAGAATATATAACAAAGTATTGAGATGAACTTTTGATAGTGACCAAATACTTATTTTCCACCATAATTTGCAAATAAATTCTTTCCAAATCAGCCAATGTGATTGTCTGGATTTTTTTTCTCATTTTGTCTCTCATAGTTGAGGTCTACCTATGATGCCAATTACAGGCCTCTCTCATCTTTTTAAGTGGGAGAACTTGCACAATTGGTGGCTGACTAAATACTTTTTTGCCCCACTGTATATTGGTTTTGATACATCACGGAGTATCACTATATATTGTGTTATCACCATATTGCACTTTACTGATCCACATTGATCAGGACACAGTGTTATTGTTTATCACTACTTTTTTTTTATTGATTATTTACACATTTTTTCATTAATATTATTTTCAGCCAATATTCATTGTATAGCACTTTGCTGGTGTTAGCGCTGCACTATTTATAAATATAAGTCCCAAATTATCTTTCCACTGCTCCCCATGTAGTCTGGGCATCCGGGGGATTCCACGTGACTATCTTTTCCCTCATAAATCCGAAACTTATATGTATAGCCTGTTGCCCTCTCACAGGTCTTCTACATCTTGACCCCATATCTGGCATGCTTGCTAGGGAGACATTGTTTGAATGCAAGGTGGCCAGAAAAATTAATCAGGGACTCATCAACGCAGATGTTTTGCTGGGGAGTATAGACATCTGCAAATTTTTGGTTAAGGTGATTTACGAAGGGCTGAATTTTGTGGAGCCGGTCAAATTCAGGGTCACCTCAAGGACGACAGAGTGTATTGTTTTGTTGAAATGCATAAAACACATTATACTCTCTTATCTATGCCTGGCCATGGCAGCAGAGAACACGGGTGTGACAGATGCAAGATCGCTGCCACCAATATGTGACGAACACGGCATCAGACCCCAGCCCTTCTCACCAAACTCATGACCGAAGGGCTAGCCAATCTAAAGCCGCAATGTCACGTGCGTAACAATGCCACACCCTGCACAACGATTTTCCAGCCACATGGACAACAATCTATGTACCGGCAGCCTGAGCGATTGTTACTGGGTCAGGTTAATTACGCAATTAACCCTTCACACTGCCACCACCTCCTTTTTGTACAGAGAAAGAGGAAACTCGGCAATATCAGTTATAACACTATAATGGCTGAGATAATCGTCTGTATAACATGGTCACCGCAGGCCAGTTATACAGAGGGTTAAACAAAAACTGTAACACTATAATGGTTGAGATAATCGTCTGTATAACATGGTCACTGCAGGCCAGTTATACAGAGGGTTAAACAAAAACTGTAGCGCTCTTTTTAGAGGCAGGAATTCGTAACTTGCAATTAAGAGCTATAGAAACAGATTTATCACTAAAAGGTCAAACAGGGTGCACATCCGGAAGAATACTAGGGGCTCTATGGGCCTGAGTGCGAATTCTTGGTGGTTGTGGGACAATACTTGTGCTCACCACCTCACCAGCTTGTACTGCACTTATCGGACTCACCACGTCGCCAAGTCACTGCAGTGCTGGTATTATTATTATTATTATACAGGATTTATATAGCGCCAACAGTTTGCTCAGCGCTACAATATAACGGGAGACAATACAGCAACAATGCAGTTCAATACAAGAGGGTTAGGAGGGTCTGATCCTGGGAGCTTACAATCTAAGAGATATGTGAAAGACCAGGATGTTCTAGGCCAGTTCACCAAAAGGTAGAGCGGCACTAGTTCTGGCACTCTGCTGCATATGAGAGTCATCAGAATTTACTGACAAGTGCTAACAGAGATCAGGCCTGATTCTGCGAGCACTGCGGTTCTGTGTGCAATGTATCAAGTGACAGTGACCTACTGTCACTGCACCTGCTGGGGGAGAAGGGGGGGTAAGCATAGGGGCTAAATGCAGGTGCTGGCAGGTGCCGGGGCTGATTATGCTAACGCTGCATTTTTGGGGACGCTATACTAATGTGAAAGATATTGATCCGTTCAGACACTATACTAGCAATGGAGGTTTATTGTGCATGTGTTCCTGGCAATCAAGGGGTTAAATGTGATGACTGGTGTACTGACGGGCAATCTGACGCTATCTGGGAGGGGCGTGAACACCGCTGGACTGTGAATCACGTGTATATATATATGTGATTTTGTGCACCCATGCTGCCCTGTAGTAGTATTTCTGCTATAGGGCGGTCAGGAAGCGGTTACAGAAGTGGTTTGTGTTACGTCGCTGCATTACTTTAACTGACAATTGCGCGGTCATGCAACACAGCACCCAAACTCAATTTATGTCCTTTTTGTCCCACAAATCGAATTTTCTTTTGGTGGTATTTGATCGCCTGTGTGTTTTTTATTTTTTGCGCTATCAAAAAAAAGGCCGACAATTTTGAGGAAAAAAAAACAATATTTTGGACTTTTTGCTATAAAACATGTCCAGTAAAAAAATGTAGAAATCAAATTTCGTCATAAATTTTGGCCAAAATGTATTCTACGACATGTCTTTGCTAAAAAAAATCCCAATACATGTAAATTAATTAGTTTATGTGAAAGTTATAGCGTTTACAAATGGCAGTATAGATACTGGATTTTTAATTTTTTTGTATACTAATAATAGCAGCGATCAGCGACTTATGGCGGGACTGCAGCGGACATTCTGACACTGGGGGGGGGGGGGGGAACTGACTTGGGGTCACTGACATCCCCAGTGACACCAATACAGTGATCAGTGCAAAAACAAACAAGCACTGACACTGTACCAATGGCACTGGGGTGGAAGGGATTAACTTTTTTTAGGCAATCAAAGGGTTAACTGTGTGAAGAGATTGTTTTACTAGTGGGTGGGGGTGTGTGTGTGCTTCACTGTTGCATGCTGTCCCAGAAAGTTAATCTCTGCTCTCCCAGTGTGTTGGGAATTGACAGGGAGCAGAGCTGCATTGGGAGCAGAGCTGCATTGAAAACAATGCAGCTGTGCTCTGTGTCATTGTTTGCCAGCAATTGCTTGGAACCAGCGGGTAATGACCGTCCGGGACCCGGTGCTTGACACCCACGGCCGCAATCGGCGGCGCGGGTAGGGTGGGCACGCGCCCCCTACCTGTTTTGCAAAATGACATTTTAAAACGTGATTCTGTACAGCGATGCCGCCCTACCGCAGTATACATACTGTGGCTGATAGGCAAGTAGTTATTGATGTATTGCTCATGCATGCCATTGGTATATGTGGAATTACACCCCAAAACACATTCTTCTACTTCTTCCGAGTATGGGGATACCACATGTGAGAGACTTTTTGGCAGTCTACCTACATACAAGCCCCCAACATCCAATGACCACCTCCAGGCTTTCAAAGGGCATATTTCCTCATATCACTTCCCCATTACCAATCACAGTTTTGGAGGCTCTAAAATGCCAGGATAGTACAAACCCTCCCCCCAATGACCCCTCTTTGGAAATTAGACACCCCAAGAGGCATGGTGAGTATTTTACAGATATAATTTTTGTCACAGGGTTTTGAAAAAGAAAAAAATACATTTTTTGTTTACTTTCTTCATTTTCCAAAACAGTGGCAACAAATGAGATCTGCAAAACACTCACCATGCCTCTTAGCAAATACCTTGGAGTGTTTATTTTCCAAAAAGGGGTCATTTGGAGGGGTTGCTTCTACTATACTGGCATTTCAGGGCCAACAGAAGCTTATGCCATACATCACCCACTCTTGAAGACCAATCCTTTTCTGACACTTTTTGTTCAATGGCAACAAACTGCATACATTTTTAATATCCATAGGCAACGCTTTAAAAACATTTACAAGCTGCCATTTTAGATATTCAGAGGAGGTCTAGTGTTAGAATTACTGCCCTTGATCTGGCGTTTGTGGTGATACCTCACATGCATGGTGCAACCGCTGTTTACATACCAACACAGGGTCAGCGCAGGGGGGGGGGGGGCAAGGGTGCTTTTTTTTTGTTAAAAAAAAGTTATTTTGATTTTTTAAAATTGTTTTTACACTGTCCCTTTCATGTTTTTGTTTTTTTTTTAATCACTTTTACTGTAATGCTATCACAGGGAATGCAAATATCCCCTATACTTTAATGGGCATTGTCATATATTCTTTTTTGTGAAATCTGGGATCTATCCGACTCTAGATATCTCTTCTGCCCTTACTTTATCTAATCTTTCCAAGATCGGTGTGATCAAATGCTTTCCCAATTTACAAATGCCCCGTGCAATGGCGACAAACTGCATACATTTTTAATGCTAGAGGAGGTCTAGTGCTAGAATTACTGCCCTTGATCTGACGCTTGTGGCGATACCTCACATGCATTGTGCAACCGCTGGTTACATACCGGCACAGGGTCAACACTCGCGCGGGGAGGGGGTTTGTTTTTACACTGTCCCTTTCATTTTTTTTTAATCACTTTTAATGCTATCACAGGGAATGTGCTAATCTAAAGTGTGTGTGTATAAGCTGTACTGCTTTTACTCACCTCGAAATAGGAAGTGACACAAGATTACGTTGCTTTACCAAGAGCTGCTGCTCGCCCACAAAATGCTGGTAAGCAGTTGGCAAGTAGTTATAAAAAAAAACTCTTAAAAAAAGTTTTAAAAAAATTCTCAATACGGTATTTTGTTTTTTTTAATTATTTTTTTTTTAAATGCTTTTATCAGAATAGTACAATGTTACCATAGTAACTTTGTACTACTGTGGGGGGGAGAGGGTGATCAGGGATTTTTTTTTTTACACTTTGCGTTGCAGGAGAAATAAAGATCATTTCTCCTGCAATACAAAGCTTGCTGTCATGAACCTACAGTGAGGAACAGAAGTATTTGAACACCCTGTGATTTTGCAAGTTCTCCCACTTAGAGTGGGAATGCACCTACAATGTGAATGTCAGACCCCTCCATGATTTCTGAGAGACAGAATTAAAAACAAAAATTCAGGAAATCACATTGTACGATTTTTAAAGAATTTATTTGTCTTGCACTGCTGAACATAAGTATTTGAACACCTGAGATAATCAGTGTTAATATTTGGTACAGAAGCCTTTGTTTGCAATTACAGAGGTCAAACGTTTCCTGTAGTTCTTGACCAGGTTTGCACACACTGCAACAGGGATTTTGGCCCACTCCTCCACACAGATCTTCTCTAGATCTGTCAGGTTTCGGGGCTGTCGCTGAGTAACACGGAGTTTCAGCTCCCTGCAAAGATGTTTTATTGGATTTAGGTCTGGAGACTGGCTAGATTTGCTTCTTACGGAGCCACTCCTTGGTTCTCCTGGCTGTGTGCTTCGGGTTGTTGTCATGTTGGAAGACCCAGCCACGACCCATCTTCAATGCTCTGACTGAAGGAAGGAGGTTGTTGCTCAAAATCTCACAATAAATGGCCCCATTCATCCTCTTCTTAATACAGTGCAGTCGTCCTGTCCCTTTCGCAGAAAAGCACCCCCAAAGCATGATGTTACCACCCCCATGCTTCACAATAGGGATGGTGTTTTTGGGATGCAACTCATCCTTCTTTTTCCTCCAAACACGGCGAGTGAAGTTTAGACCAAAAAGTTCTACTTTGGTCTCATCTGACCACATGACTTTCTCCCATGCCTCCTCTGGATCATCCAGATGGTCATTGGCAAACTTCAGACGGGCCTGGACATGTGATGACTTGAGCAGGGGAACCTTCCATGCAATGCATGATTTGAAACCATGACGGCGTAGTGTTCTACCGACAGTGACCTTTGAAACTGTGGTCCCAGCTCTCTTCATGTCATTGACCAGCTCCTCCCTTGTAGTTCTGGGCTGGTTCCTCACCTTTCTTATCATCAGTGATACCCCAAGAGGTGAGATCTTGCATGGAGCCCAGTCGAGAGTGACTGACAGTTGTCTTTAGCCTCTTCCATTTTCTAACAATTGCTCCAACAGTTGATCTATTTTCACCAAGCTGCTTGGCAATTGCCCCGTAGCCCTTTCCAGCCTTGCGGAGGTCCACAATTTTGTCTCTGGTGTCTTTTGACAGCTCTTTGCTCTTGCCCATGGTAGTAGTTGGCGTCTGACTGACTGTGGGGTGGACAGGTGTCTTTAAAGAGCTCAGACAGGTGCTATTAAGTTAGATTAATGAGTGGAGTAGAGGTGGACTTTTTAAAGGCACAGTAACAGGTCTTTGAGAGCCAGAATTCTTGCTGTTTCTTAGCTGTTCAAATACTTATGTTCAGCAGTGCAAGACAAATACATTCTTTAAAAATCATACAATGTGATTTCCTGAATTTTTTTTTTAATTCTGTCTCTCAGACTGGGAATGCACCTACAATGTGAATTTCAGACCCCTCCATGATTTCTAAGTGGGAGAACTTGCCAAATCGCAGGGTGTTCAAATACTTCTGTTCCTCACTGTAACTCATTTATGAGCTGTCATGAATGAGTTAAATTTTGACAGCTCGGGATAGTATCTGTGATTGGCTGGAGCTGGTCACATAGTACAGGGTGCTGTGATTGGCCCCATGTATCATGTGACAGCTGTGGGCGAATCACAGCTCACTAGGAAGAGGAGCAGAGCTGTTATGAATGAGATTGATTCCTAACAGCTTTGCTTACATTATGATCATGTGATCGCATAGCGATCACATGATCACCGGGTCCTGTTCACCGGGATCTTCATTCAGCTGTGTCCGCTGAACACAGCAGTCGTGAGGGTGTTAGTAAGGCCAGAGTGTCATACGGGTACATCGCTTTGCCTGTAGCTGCCGCTCTGCGCAGTACATTGCAGGCGGGCGCAAAGTGGTTAAAGATGAGTTCAGTAATAGCAACCTCCATTAATTTTGCATGACAGTGTTCCTAAATGTAGCTAAGAAACCAGTTTTACTTGGACAATAAAATGTACTTTAGATAGTTAGGTCCATATATATTTGAACACAGACACAATTTTCATACTTTTGGCTCTGTATGCCACCAGAATAAATGAAAACGAAACAATCCAAATGAATTTGAAGTGCAGACTTTCAGCTTTAATTCAAGGGGTTGAACATAAATATCAAGTACAAATTTTAGGAACTGCAATGATTTTTATACATAGTCCCTCCATTTTCAGGAGATCAAAAGTAATTGGACAAATGAATATAAATCAAGAATAAAATGTTAATTTTTAATATTTTGTTGAGAATCCTTTACTGGCAATGACTGCCTGAAATCTGGAACCCATGGACATTACCAAAGACTGGGTTTCCTCCTTTCTGATACTTTGTCAGGCTCTAACTGCAGCTGTCTGCAGTTGTTCTTTTTTTGTGGGTCTTTCTGCCGTTAGTTTTGCCTTCAGCAAGTAAAATGCATGCTCATTTGGGTTGAGATGAGGTAATTGACTTGGCGATTGCAGAATATTCCACTTCTTTTCCTTCAAAAGCTCCTGAGTTGCTTTTGCAGCTATTCCAAGTCTTCTTCACTGCTAGTAAATTATTTGTCATTTAGAAATATCATTTCTACCAAAAACAGTGATTGATCAGGTTAGTGATGTCTGACTGCTATTATTTTGAACACAACTGTATATGGACCTAACTGTATATGTTGCCAAGTCTCTCAGGGAGTGATGCTTGAAGCCAATAAGTTTTAAACTCACCTTATTAACATAACGTTATATAAATCCCTTTCTACCCTATACCAATGTCTGATACAAAAAAAATCAGAGAGTTCCCAACAATGGGGTTTATGTTTACCACTTCTCAAGGTAGAGAGACTCCCAATCTCCAAGCACAACTCCTCCTGTAGGTGCTAGCCAAGCTCATGTGCTGCATAGATGATAACAAAGGACATCCGATCAGCTGCATTCCAAACAATCCACTTTATTGAACCAAGATAAAACCAATAAAGACAGTGGGGGACTGGCAGGTATATATGCTGGGCTGCCAGCGTGCCGCTGTGCGTATGCGCAGGGGCCCCACACATGCGCGGATGCCATGGCCAGGATGACATCACACGCTTTGGCGGTGGCGCTCCTGGTTGGGGCGTATTTAAGCAGTGTGGGGTGGTGGGTTCACTCCTGGGACTCAAAATACAGTGCTAAAAGGCAATCTATGGCTCCTCCAGGCATAGTGTTTTCCTTCTCTATATTGTGGTACGTACTTTAACGGCGTGAGTATTTCTAACCATGGTTGCTATATTTTTGGGAGGGAGCCTGGGTGGTGAGCCCATTTATTTTGGGATAATCTTTGGGTCTTCTAGCTCATTTGGTTTTCATGAAAAGTAGTGGAAGTGGTCTAGCTCAAGGTTGCAGTCAGTGTTTCAATTCTCTGCCTTATCGATGGTAGTTGCCCTTACATACCTTTTAGGCCTATACAGCAGACTGTGTGTCTAACGTATTGAGGTAATTTTCATTGTGACCTTGGGCCTTCCTCTGTGTAATGTAGGGATAGTTGCCTTCCGAAGGCACTAATGGCTTCTCTCTATATTTTGGTCTCCTGCAGGCCCATTGTGCTTATTATTACCACACCTTTATACTGTAGCTGAAAACCAATGACGGTGAAGTATAATGTTGCTTTGCACCCTTGACCAACTACCCAACCTTACCTGTGACTCCTGTGGGGTGTACTTGTTTGCTTAGTTGCCTGCTTGGTACACCCCCGCATCCAACTTGGGGTTGCCATCCTGATCGGCCGTGGGGACCTGATTTGCTGCTTTATGAGTCCTTCATAATATAATACACACTGTCTACAATTTTATGTAAATGCCTTAGAGGTGGTATCCTTTTTGTATTGATGTCTATTTATTATGTGTGTAATGATTACCTGCAAGTTTGTCCATTTTCTAGATGCGTTGCAAGCCCGAGGAAGCAACTCTTGTCGTGAAACATATCCAGCTCCATCCAACAGCCAAAATACCCCCCCTCCCTTTCAAGGAAGTAGATTATGTCTACCATCTTCTCAATATCTCCAATAGGAAATTTTATTTCTATACTTTATGGGGAGAGAATGCTATGACTATATGTGCAATGCATACTATTTTTAATTACTCAATATATTTAAGATATAGTACATTAATAAAGCAACAATTGTTTTGACATTTTTTTGTACTGAGTCTGTGTCTAAAAAGTCAATAATTAATTTAGATAAGTTTTGATCCTCTAATCAGGACATTGTACCACAATATTCCCTTACTGTGACCTTCAGCCAGCCGATGGTCGCCCAACTTTCTTAACTCAACTACCTGCACAGAGTTTGCATGTTCTCTCTGGGCCTATGTGGGTTTCCTCCAGGTACTCCGGTTTCTTCCCACAATTCAAAGACACGCTGGTAGGTTATTTGGCCCCTGTCTAAATTGGCCCTAGCATATGTGTGTAAGAATGTGAGTTAGAGACCTTCAATTGTAAGCTCCTTGAGGGCAGGGACCGATATGAACATACAAT
The DNA here is from genome assembly GCF_062004578.1 of Staurois parvus. NCBI lineage: Eukaryota > Metazoa > Chordata > Amphibia > Anura > Ranidae > Staurois > Staurois parvus. The sequence goes on along the minus strand of NW_028318568.1, from coordinate 2,102,675 downwards.
ACACATGTAATGTTCTGCGTAAATTGATGGTGCTATATACTTGCATTCTGCTCCGACGTTTAGTAAATGAGCAGAAGCTCTGCCGACTTCCATCATCCAATCATGAGAAAGCAAAAATGCTATTTTCTTTTTTTTCCTTGCATATTATTGGGTATTTTTTGTAAAGTTAAGCTTCCCCTAATTTACTATGATTTGGAGCAAATGTCCTAACAGAGTGCAAATGCACAGTCTATTTGCCTTTAGTAAATCAACCTCAATATTTTCTGTAACGGCAAATGGACATCCTGGACTTAAAGTGGAACTTTACCCATAAAAACGTGATAAAAATAATCTTTTTTGGCAAGTAACATACATTCCACAATAATAATTATACTACTAAAATTAATGTGTTTTAAATTGCCTCCTGCATTGTTCCAATTTCTTCTTGCTGGAGGCTGCAATTTTGCTGAAGCCTAGAGTTCCTGAGCAGCATCACATTTTTAGGCTGTCAGCAGATCAGCCTCCACATTTTTGGCACAGTACTGCAAAATAGAGCACAACTGAGCATATGCAGAACAGTGAGACAGCATATTCCTGGATTTTAACGCTTGCCGACCCGCCGCAGTGTTTTTACTGCGGCAGGATGGCACCTGTGCGCACAACGCCGTCTTTTAACGGCACTCTGCAAAACAGGTAGGGGGCACGTGCCCACCCTACCCATCCCGCAGATCGCGACAGCCCATCACGGATCCCGGCGGGTCATTAGCTGCCGGGTGCCGGCGATTACCGGTAATCACTGACAGACAGCACGGCTGCAGTGTTTACATTGCAGCTCTGATATCTGTCAGTTTCGAGCATGCTGAATCTGGAGTTGATCTCTCGGGATCAGCTTGTTCCTGTGAAGTACACCCCCCCCCCCCCACTAGTAAAACACTCCCCTCACACAGTTAACCCTTTCATTTAATAAAAAGTTAACCCCTTCCTCCCCAGTGCCATTAGTACAGTCTCAGTGGGTTTTTTTTTTTTTGCACTGATCACTGTATTGGTGTCATTGGGGACGTCAGTGACCCCCAGTGTCAAAATGTCCACTGCAGTCCCGCCATAAGTCGCTGATCACCGCCATCATTAGTATAATAAAAAAAAATCCCAGTATCTTTCCCGCCATCTGTAGAAACTATAACTTTCACGTAAACCAATTAATTTACACGTATTTTTTTTTTTAAGCAAAGACATGTCGCAGAATACACTTTCGCAGAAATTTATGACTAAATTTGATTTTTACATTTTTTTACTGGACATGTTTTATAGCAAAAAGTCCAAAATATTGTTTTTTTTCCTCAAAATTGTCAGCCTTTTTTATAGCGTAAAAAATAAAAAACGCACAGTCGATCAAATACCACCGAAAGAAAGCTCAATTTGTGGGAAAAAATTATGTAAATTTAATTTGGGTGCAGTGTTGTATGACCGTGCAATTGTCAGTTAAAGTAACGCAGCGACGTAACACAAACCGCTTCTGTAACCGCTTCCTGACCGCCCTATAGCAGAAATACTGCACATATTTATGTGATTCGCACTCCCGTGGTTTTCACGCCCCTCCCAGATAGCGTCAGATGGCCCCTCAGTACACCAGTCATCACATTTAACCCCTTGATTGCCAGGAGCACGCTCATGTACAATAAACCTCCATTGCTAGTATAGTGTCTGAACGGGTCAATATATTTGATCAGATCAGCACTATACCAGCGTTCACATTAGTATAGCATCCCCAAAAGAGCAGCATTAGCGGGATCAGCCCCCGGCACCTGCGTTTAGCCCCTACGCTTACCCCCCCTCTTCTCCCCCAGCAAGTGCAGTGTCAGTAGGTCACTGTCACTTGATACATTGCACACAAAACTGCAGTGTTCGCAGAATCAGGCCTGATCTCTGTTAGCACTTGCCGGTAAATTTTGATGACTCTCATATGCAGCAGAGTGCCAGTACTAGTGCCACGCTACCTTTTGGTGAACTGGTGACACCAGCGGTCTAGTACATCTTAGTCTTTCACATACCTCCTTGATTTTTGGAGCTGTTTTTCACAGAATATCTGTATGCGTTGATTGTGGATCAAAGCAATTTATATGAACAACAATTTATCGCCGCCAACCCAAATTCAAACTTTGCCAGACCATTCGCATGGAAACTCATTACGGTTTTCGAATTTACATTTTTTTTGGGTCTAACCCTCAACAGGGGCATTACTAAAAGAAATGAATTGCGGTTGTATTGGGCCGCAGACCTGATCCATCATATGCCGTGTTCTCTGCTGCCATGGCAAGGCATAGATATGAGAGTATAATGTGTTTTATGCATTTCAACAACAATACACTCTGTCATCCTCGGGGTAACCCTGAATTTGACCGCCTCCACAAGATTCAGCCCCTCGCAAATCACCTTAACCAAAAATTTGCAGATGTCTATACTCCCCAGCAAAACATCTGCGTTGAGGAGTCCCTCATTAATTTTTCTGGCCACCTTGCATTCAAACAATTTCTCCCCTGCAAGCGTGCCAGATATGGGGTCAAGATGTAGAAGACCTGTGAGAGGGCAACAGGCTATATTTAGAAGTTTTGGATTTACGATGGAAAAGATAGTCACGTGGAGCCCCCCGGATGCCCAGATGACATGGGGAGCAGTGGCAAGATAGTTTGGGACTTGGTGTCATCCTTTTTCCATATGGGGTACCACTTATACGTGGACAATTTTTATTCAAGCCTGCCATTATTTAGACATTTGTTCAATCTTGGAACTGGCGCTTGTGGCAAAGTGTGACCTAATGTGTGCCCACCATTAGAAGTGGGTGGATGCAGGGCAGTATATTCTAATAGTGGGCATACCACACACTTTTTCTGGCAGAGATTTCTTCTCATTTTTTTTATTCAGTCCACAGGCTGCATACAAAAAAAAAAAAAAGAACATAGTATATATACCCAACAAGGACCAGGGACGTACTGGTACATCACTGGACTTTGAATGGTTATACCAGGATGATGCCTATAGCTGCAGGCATCATCCTGGTATAATTTTTTTCAGCCGGCGATCGGCTTTCATGTAAAAGCAATCCTAGTGGCTAATTAGCTGCAGGATTGCTTTTACAAGCAGCAGGAGATGATGTCCCCCTCCCCTGCTGCCTTCCACAGCCTTCTGGGGCAGTCCCGTGCCATCGGGGGAACCTGAGAATGCAGCCGGTGTTTCTGCCAGCTGACCATAGAGCTGATTGGAGACCAGAGTGGTGCCAATAATCTCTATAGTCTAAGAATTCGGAAGCTACAAGCATTTCATCACTTCAGTTTCGCAGGATATAAACAGCGCCATTTGTAAATTGGGAAATCATCTGATCACACCAATCTTGAGATTAGATAATGTAAGGGCAGAGGAGATATCCAGAGTCTGATAGACCCCAGATTTCTCAAAAAAATATATATGACAATGCCCATTGAAGTTAGGGGATATTTGCATTCCCTGTGATAGCATTAAAAGTGATCAAAAAAAATTAAAGGTACAGTGTAAAAATAATTAAAAAAATCAAAATAACTTAAAAAAAAATTAAAAACTCGCCCCTCCCATGCGTGCACACCTGTGTAAACAGCGATTGCACCATGCTTGTGAGGTATCGCCGTGAACGTCAGATCAAGGGCAGTAATTCTAACACTAGACCTCCTCTGTAAATCTAAGATAGTGGCTTTTAAAGGCTTTTAAAGCGTTGCCTATGGATATTAAAAATGTATGCAGTTTGTCCCCATTGCACGGAGCATGCACAGTTTTAGCTTCTACAAACTATGGAGGAAGAGATTGGTCAAAGAATTGAGAAGGAAATTGAATGTTTTTTTGAAGAGAATGAAACAGAGGATGTGTCGGTTGCAACGGTGTGGGAAGCACATAAAGTTTATATCAGAGGTCTACTCATTGCAATGGGAGCAAAAAAGAAAAAAGGAGAGAAAAGATAGATTAATAAATGAAATATATGATCTTGAACAGGCGCATAAAAGGGAAAGATCTAAGGAGATAATGCAGATGTTAATAAAGAAGAATTAGAGAATGTAATGCAGGAGGAAAAAAGAAGAATCTTTAATAAAATAACAAGTGAAAGGTATAGATGGGGAGATAGGCCGGGAAAGTATTTAATGAGAACTTTAAGAAAGAAGAAAAATAGAAATTATATTGAGAAAATAAGAAATCCCAAGGGGGAATTTGTACACTCAACCAAGGATATTGCTAGAACATTTAAAGAGTTATAATGAGCTGTATAATCTTATACCTCAGGATACGTTTAAGAAAATGGAAACAGTAAATAGAGGGAAAAGAAAGACATACCTAGAGGAGGCAGGCCTACCGAAATTAAGAGAAACACAACTGAACTCTTTAGAGGCAGAAATAACTTCAGAGGAAATAAAAATAGCATTAGAAAGCATGGCGGGAGGGAAAAGCCCGAGTCCGGATGGATATACGGCCAAATACTATAAAAAATATAAAGAGTTTTTAATACCCAAAATGAAGATCTATATGAATGCCTTGGGAATGGGATGGAGATGAGGGGAGAGTCTTTACAGGCGAATATAGTATTGATACAGAAGGAAGATAAAGACCCCTCGCAATGTGCGAGTTATCGTCCAATAGTGCTGCTGAATGTAGACACTAAAATATATGCAAAGGTTCTGGCAAATAGACTGAAAGAGCTGATGCCGGAGTGGATACATGGAGACCAGGTGGGGTTTGTCTCGGGAAGAGAGGGTAGAGATAATGCTTTGAGATCACTGTTGCTTATACAGGAGGGCAAAAAAGGGAAAACCCCAATGATACTGAGGTCGATAGATGCTGAGAAGGCATTTGACAGAGTGAGTTGGGGTTTTATGATGGACACTTTGGAAGTGTTAGGAATGGGAGATAGAATGAGAGGGTGGATTGGAGAGTTATACAGAGGGCCTACCGCTACCATAATGGTAAATGGAGGAAGATCAGAGTATTTTGAGATGTCAAATGGTACAAGACTGGGATGTCCATTGTCTCCATTGCTATATGTGTTATCACTGGAGCCCTTACTGTCCAGGATTAGGAAGAACATAGACATAAAAGGAATAAAGATAGGTGAAAGAGAACAGAAGGTAGTGGCTTATGCGGACGACCTGATGTTTTATGTTGGAAACCCTAGAACATCACTACCAAATTTAATGAAAGCATTGAGGGAGTACGGAGACCTGTCGAACCTGAAAATTAACCCGACAAAGACCGAAATCTTAAACATAAATCTCAAAAATAGCGAAAAAGAAAAACTACAAGAGGAATTCCCTTTCCTTTGGAGAGACAAAGAATTAAAATATCTAGGAATAAAACTATCAGCCTCAAATAAGAACCTTTATAAAGCCAATTATATAACGTTATTAAATGAAATGAACGAGGAGTTAAGAAGAGTGGGAAATGGAAATCCATCGTGGATAGGTCGCATAAACTTGATAAAGATGGTAATTGTCCCCAAAGTATTATATAAATTTCAAATGATCCCAATCAAACTCCCAGAGGCATATTTTAAAGAACTGAGGAAAATGATAAAATGTATATGGAGGAATAAAAAGCCTAGAATAGGTTATGAAACGTTGACTAGAAGTAAAGAAAGAGGAGGATTGGGGGTACCAGATTTTAGGAGATATTACAAAGCGGGGACTATCGCAAGAATCTTCGACTGGATTCATAATCCGGAGAAAAGTTGGGTTAAAATTGAGAAAGCACTGAGTGGAATAAGTTTGAGTAATAGTATATGGGGTGCCTGCACAATACAGAGAATTAGAGGAGAGCACAAGCACGTACACTCTTAATGTTCTAAAAGAATGGGATTTATTACATAGACAAAAGGGGTGGGTTTTTAATTCACAATTAATACCACTTAGTAACAGAAAATATTTCATCCCGGGTAAAGATAACATAGCAGGGAAATGGATTATAAAACAGGAGGCGCAACTGAGAGATATAATGGTAGGGGAGGAAATTGGGTCATATAAGGATATGGAGGAAAGAAAAGGTGAAGTCTTTAATAAGATGGATAGATTAAGATATTACCAACTGAAGAATTTTTTTGAAAGCCTTCCAAAGCCTATAAGAACTAGAAAAGACTGGAATCCATTTGAGAGAATTTTGGAGTCACGGGGAAATGGTAGACATGGAACGGCAAAAATACACAAGATATTAATGGAACTTGACACAGACACAGAATTAATGCACATAGTGAAATGGGAAAGAGATATGGGAAGAAAAATAGAGGAGGAGAAGAAGAAGATGTTCACATTAATTCACGAAAATATTAGTATGAGAGAAGTGGAAATAAATTATAAGTGTTTGAATAGATGGCACATTACCCCCTACCTGGAGCACAAGATGAATACAGAAATTTCACAGATGTGTTGGAGAGAGTGTGGAGAGGTGGGCACGTGGTATCATATGTGGTGGGAGTGTCCAGAAATACAGGTGTTCTGGCGAAGGATAGTTTACTTGATAGGGAAGATCACTAAAATCAATATAGGATTAGATCCAGAATTATGCCTCCTCCATATCTCAGAACTCCCAGTGAAAGCTTATAAGAGTTCAGGGATATGGTACTACTTAACCACAGCAAAAAGCCTGATACCCAGGTACTGGAAGAAAAGAGAAGTGCCAACTGAGGAAGACTGGAAGGGTAGAGTAAATCAGATATCCGGGACAGAAAGATTGTATTATACGCACGAGGACAAGCTGGAGATGTATAATAAAAAATGGAAAGGATGGGGAGAATATAAAGAAATGGTGAAATAGATGAAGAGATAATGCCCCTGGTAGTTGGTTTAGAATTGGATTCAGGAACAACAGAATTATATGGAGTAAATGAGAGAAGAGAGAATGTGGAGCGTGGGAGGGTAAGGGAAGGAGGGGAGGGGATGGGATGGGGAGAGGGGGGAGCATGGGAGGGGGGGATGGTAAGAAAAGAATGTCATATATAGGAATAAATTATATAAGGAAGAAAATATGTTTTTGATAAAAATTTTAATAGAAATGTTGAAATGACTTGTATATGAAGTGAAAAATTAATAAATATTTATAAAAAGATACCAGGATGATGCCTTCAGCTGTAGGCATCATCCTGGTATCGTTTTTCTTTTCAGCTTTCATGTAAAAGCAATCCTAGTGGCTAATTAGCTGCAGGATTGCTTTTACAAGCAGCAGATGATGCCCCCCTCCCCCGCTGCCTTTTTGGGCAGTCTTGTGCCATCGGGGGAACCTGAGAATGCAGCCAGTGTTTCTGCCAGCTGACCATAGAGCTGATTGGAGACCAGAGTGGTGCCAATCATCTCTATAGTCTAAAAATTCGGAAGCTACAAGCATTTCATCACTTCAGTTTCGCAGGATATAAACAGCGCCATTTGTAAATTGGGAAAGCATCTGATCACACCGATTTTGGTTTGATTAGATAATGTAAGGGCAGAGGAGATATCCAGAGTCTGATAGAGCCCAGATTTCTCAAAAAAGAATATATGACAATGCCCATTGAAGTTATAGGGATATTTGCATTCCCTGTGATAGCATTAAAAGTGATAAAAAAAAAAATGAAAAGGTACAATGTAAAAATAATTTTAAAAAAATCAAAATAATTACCGTATTTTTTGCTCCATAAGACGCACCTAGGTTTTAGAGGTGAAAAACAAGAAAAAAAAAATATTCTGAACCAATGGACTGCAGACACAGTGCAGGGGATGACCAGAGACTGCGGACACAGTGCAGGGGATGACCAGAGACTGCGGACACAGTGCAGGGGATGACCAGAGACTGCGGACACAGTGCAGGAGATGACCAGAGACTGCGGACACAGTGCAGGAGATGACCAGAGACTGCGGACACAGTGCAGGAGATGACCAGAGACTGCGGACACAGTGCAGGAGATGACCAGAGACTGCGGACACAGTGCAGGAGATGACCAGAGACTGCGGACACAGTGCAGGAGATGACCAGAGACTGCAGACAGTGCAGGGAATGACCAGAGACTGCAGACAGTACAGGGAATGACCAGAGACTGCAGACAGTGCAGGGAATGACCAGAGACTGCAGACAGTGCAGGAAATGACCAGAGACTGCAGACAGTGCAGGGAATGACCAGAGACTGCAGACAGTGCAGGGGATGACCAGAGACTGCAGACAGTGCAGGGGATGACCAGAGACTGCAGACAGTGCAGGGAATGACCAGAGACTGCAGACAGTGCAGGGAATGACCAGAGACTGCAGACAGTGCAGGGAATGACCAGAGACTGCTGACCTTTGGGGAGGGAGGGGGAGCGGGTACCTGAATTTGACAGGTACCCGCTCCCACTTCCGCGGAGTTGTCCTTCCCTCTTCTTCCCGGGCCGGCTTCTGTGACAGCCGGGTGCCCACTGCGCATAGGCGAGAAGCGCTGCGCTTTGTGAATGGCGCGGCGCCTTCTGGGACCTGTCATGTGTCCCAGAAGACACCGGATCATTCACAAAGCGCAGCACATGCTCAGTGGGCACCCGGCTGTCACAGAAGCCAGCGCGGGAAGACTGTGCAGCGCTGGAGCGAGGAACAGGTAAGGCCCTGCAGGAGACAACAGCTGAGCGGCCGGTCCGGTATTCTGACATGGTGGCCGCAAAAATACCGGACCGGCCGCTTTATATTCGCTCCATAAGACGCACTGACATTTCCCCCCTTTTTTTGGGGGGAAAAAAGTGCGTCTTATGGAGCGAAAAATACGGTAATGGCCCCTCCCATGCATGCACACCTGTGTGCACAAGCCTTGACCCTGTGCCGGTATGTAAACAGCGGTTGCACCGTGCATGTGAGGTATTGCCGTGAACGCCAGATCAAGGGCAGTAAGTCTAACACTAGACCTCTTCTGTAAATCTAAAATGGTAGCTTTTAAAGCGTTGCCTATGGATATTAAAAATGTTTGCAGTTTGTTGCCATTGCATGGGGCATGCGCAGTTTTCAAGCATGTCATGTTTGGGATCTATTTACTCGGCATAGCATTATCTTTTATAATTTACCAAATAATTGGCCAATATATTGTGTTTTTGTGCATTAAAAGTAAAAAAAGTGTATTTTGTTTTTAATTTGCCTTTGAAAAATCGCTGCGTGGGTACTATGTGCCTTAAAAATTGTAGTACCCACCATTTTATTCACTAGGGTATCTGCTTTAAAAAAATATATAATGTTTGGGGTCTTAAATTAATTTCCTACCAAAAAATACAGATTTTTTTCATGTGAACAAAAAGTGTCAGAAAAGGCTTGATCTTCAGGTGGTTAGAAGAGTGAGTGATGTGTGGCATAAACTTCTAATGCTGGGCACAGAATGCCCCCACCCCCCAAAACGACCCCTTTTTGGAAAGTAGACACCCCCAACTATTTGCTGAGAGGCATGTTGAATCAAAAGAATTTTTTTTTTACCACAAGTTTTTGGAAAATGACAAAAAAAATACATATTTTTTTTTTTCTACACAAAATTGTCACTTAAATGATTTAACTGCTCACACATGCCATAGGTATATGTGGAATTACTCCCCAAAATACATTCTGCTACTTCTCCCGAGTATGGGGGTACCACATGTGAGAGACGTTTTGCCAGTTTAGCCAAGTACAGGACCCCAAAATCCAATAAGCACCTTCAGGCTTTTAAAGGGCTTTATTTCCTCATTACACTTCCAGACTACTGATCAAAGTTTCGGAGGCCCTGAAATGCCGGGATAGCACCTAACCCCCTACCCCCAAATGACCTCTTTTTGGAAAGTAGACACCCCAAGGAATTTGATAAAAAGCATGGTAAGTATTCTGCAGATCTCATTTGTTGCCACAAGTTTTTGGAAAATGAAGAAAAAAAAAAAAACATTTTTTCTATTTTTTTTTTTTTCTATTTCAAAACCTTGTGAGAAAAAATGAGATCTGCAAAATACTCACCATGCCTCTTTTTAAATTCCTTGGGGTGTCTACTTTCCAGAAAGGGGTCATTTGGGGGGGCTTTGGTGCTATCCTGGCATGTCAGGGAAACTGTGATATGTAGTGAGGAAGTTTCGCACCTTCAGGCTTTCAAAGTGGTCATTGGATTTTAGGCTCCTGTATGTGGCTAGGCTCCCAAAAAGTCTTACACATGTGGTATCCCCATACTCGGTAGAAGTAGCAGAATGTATTTTGGGGTGTAATTCCACATATACCCATGGCTTGTGCGAGTAATAAATAATTTAAATGACAACTTTGTGTAAAAAAAAAAAAAGTTTGTCATTTTTCAGAAACTTGTGGAAAAAAAAATAAATCTTTCATGGACTCAATATGCCTCTCAGCAGATAGCTTAGGGTGTCTATTTTCCAAAAAGGGGTCATTTGAGGGTGTTTGTACTATCCTGGTATTTTAGCACCTCAATAAATGGGCAGGCAGAAAGTAAAAGCTGTGTGAATTCCATTATCTATACCATAGTTTGTAGGCCGGGGTGGAGCCTGACTATGACGGCACGGGAGAGCGCGCAGTAAGCACTCTCCGTTAGCCTTCCCTGGTTTATCCTCCCCAGGAGTCTCCGATAGAGAGACCAGCTGCATCAAGGGTGAGCGGTGACTCACCCGACTGGAGACGGTGCGTGGTGCCCGTGTCCCTGGAGACGGTCGGCTTCCTGGACCTGAGAGAGAGAGATCTGGCAGAGAGTTGGGAGAGGAACGCCTCGGGGCTCTCCTCTGACGTTCGGTGGAGGAGGAGTGGAGTCTCCGGAGAGACGGTCGGGCTGTCAGTCAGATAAGCCTAGGAGCTAGGAGCCAGGAGAAAGCCGGCTTCGGAGGGGGAGTGAGATTGTCAGGGAGATAATACTGAGACGGATGAGGCAGTGGAGCGGCACCGACACGTGGGCAGCCGCAGAGAAGCCTTGGGAGATCCGGGTGTGGGAGAGCTTGTCTGACATACAAACGAGTAGGAGAAGTGGAGGAGGTAAATCAACACACTCCTGTCACATTACATCATCTCCACCCTGTCTTCCTAAGACCTCAAAATCTCCCTGCTGCCATATCACTCCTGCATCATACTATTCCTATTGCCTGACACCACTGTTATAATAAGGCTAACCTCCTAAACTTCTATATCTTTCCCAATCTATAATCTAATATATATCAGTACATCGCCTCCAAAATAAGGACGTATCGGATGAGAAAGATAAGTGACTTGAGCCATATTGGACCCACAGGAATCCCCCTAAGAACTTATAATGAGAAAAGAGGACTGCTTCTGGAGTGATATCCCAACGTGAAGGGTGAGTGAGGACCGTGGGCCTTCCTGCAGGTCTTATTCTATATTATATATTGGACCTACACAGTGGAGCCTTATATACATTGATTCCTCGTATTAGACTTTCAGATGACTATGGTAAGACTTTGCATTGATTATAAAATCTGAAAATAAAAGAGGGGATTCCTAGGGTGGGTCTGAAGATCGGGAGGAGTAGGTGTCCAGGAGAGCAAGCAACAAGAGTAAAGGCTTTAAAAATAAAATGAAAGGTAAAAACATCAAAGGGAGTGGGCCTAAGAACTCACAAACTGGTACGATCAAGAAGTATGTGTCACAAGGAAATGTTACCCCAGAAAGATCTCAGGCAATAAATGAAAAAAGTGAATTGGAAATAAGTCTGGATAATAGCCCGAGACTCTCCCTGGGCCCGGTATATAGTAGCCAACAATTAATGGAAAGCCAGGATCTGAGAGATTGTGAAAGAGATATGCAAATACCTAATAAAAAAGAAATGGCGGAGATGTTTAAAGGCTTGGAAAAATCACTGAAGCATGAAATGGGGATGATTCGGGAAGAAATGGGACAATTGTTAACTAGAGTGGAAGAAATGGAGGAAAAAGTGCAAAATTATACCCAAACCATCCCAAAATTAGAAAAAAGGCTATTAGAAGATAGAAAAGAACAAAGGAGATTGCTCTATAAGATGGAAGAACAAGAAAATAGAGAAAGGAGAAATAATCTCAGAGTAAGAGGAGTCCCAGAACTATCACAGAGGGAAGATATAAAAGACTTAAAAGAGTTAGTTGGCAAGATTTTGAACTCCATAATGGACAAAGTGGATGAGGAGATGTTTAAATTGGACGGAGTATACAGGATTGGAAAGTATCAACAAGACAAAGGGATAGAAAAACCAAGAGATATAATTGTTAAATTCCATAACTACGGAGATAGAGAAGAGATATGGAAAAAGATTAAAGGAAAAACAAATATTATATACGGAGAGAAAATTATTCAAATTTTTGCAGACTTAACACCAGAGACTCTGAGAAGGAAGAGATCATTGAAACCCCTATTAGAAGTGATGAAAAATCATAATGTGAAATACAGATGGGGCCGCGATACAAGTTTAATCGGGTGGAGGGATGGAATTACAGCTATCTTAAAAGTTCCGGAAGATTTGGAAGACTTCTGTGATAAACTGGGACTGCAGAGACAAGTGATACCGGGTTGGGAAGTGGAAGAGGGAGAGTTGGACACGGGTAGATGGCAGTTGGTTAAAAGAGGAAATAGAGAGACAATAGATAAGGAGACATTGGGGAGGAGGGGGGGAAGGTGAGCGGTTATAGTCGGAGTCGAACCCCTGTAGTGGGATCAAAGGTGGAACATGATCCATAGGCAAAGGAGGCCTAGGAGGGGGAGGAGGTTGGGGAGGGGGGAGGGGAAGGGGGAGGGGAAAGGGGAGGGATATGGCGAGGGAGGGGGAGAAGGATGGTATAGGGGGAAATTTTTAAAAATACTCTGCATAGTGAGGAGATGTATACAAGACATATGGAAGATATAAAGTTTATAACCTACAATGTAAAGGGGTTGAACAGTCCTGGGAAGAGATTTAAGCTATTTAAGGAGTTGCAACATAGAGAAGCTTCGGTAGTTTTTTTACAGGAGACGCATATTGAGATTAAGTCAAATATTAAATTAATCACTAGAAACTATCCAACATGGTTTTATGCAGATTCCCCAATTAAGAGAGCTAAGGGGGTGGCAATTGGGTTTGCTAAAAATGTAAGGTGGGAGGTAGAGGACAGAGTGACGGATCCTGAGGGGAGATTTTTGTTTTTGAAAGGTAGGTTGCAGGAAATAGAGTGTACAATAGCGAATATATACTGCCCAAATAAGAGACCTGAAATATACCTGAAAGGGATACTAAGAAAGCTGATGGATTTTAAAAAGGGAAGATTGATAGTGGCGGGAGATCTGAACTTATGTTTAGACCCACAGATGGATACAACCTCTCGTGTGCAACGAGAGGGAGGTAGGTCTATGAAAATCTTAAAGAAGGAGATACATGAGGGCCAACTAGTGGACATATGGAGAATAATGCATGGAAAGGAAAGAGACTATACCTTCTTCTCTAATGCACACGAGACTTACTCGAGATTGGATTATATAATGGTAGATCATCAACTTATTGAGAGGGTGGATAAAGTAGAAATAGAGACAATGACTATCTCAGACCATGCCCCAGTTATAATGAAGGTAAGATGGGGGAGGCAGTTGACAAGGGGGGTAGGATGGAGGTTAAATGAGGCCCTTTTATTAGATCAAGAGATCGATCAGCAGATCAGAAAAGAGATGGAAAGATACTTTCAAGAGAATGAAACAGGGGATGTATCAGTGGCCACTGTCTGGGAATCCCATAAGGTATATATTAGGGGTATATTGATCGCGCTAGGGACAAAAAAAAAAAAAAGGAAAGGAGTAAGAAACTGACAGGGCTCTTAAAAGAAATATACGACCTGGAACAGATCCATAAAAATAGAACAACAAGTGAGATAAGGCAGAAGGTATTAGGAAAGAAGAAGGAGTTGGAGATATTAATGGAAGAAGAAAGGAGGAGAGTACTTAATAAAGTAGCAGTAGAGAGGTATAGATGGGGAGATCGACCAGGAAAACACTTAATGAGAACCCTGAGAAAAAAGAAAAATAGAAATTATATAGAAAAAATAAGAAGCCCCAAGGGAGAAATGGCTCACTCTACTAAAGAGATTGGGAAGGTATTCAAGGAATATTATAGCAAGCTGTATAATATTAATTCCCAGAATTTAGCAAATAATAGTGAAAATAAAAACAGAGAAAAAAGAAGGACATATTTAAAAAATGCAGGACTACCAAAGATAGATGAAGATCTATTGAAATCCCTGGAGTCGGAAATTACACAGGAGGAAATAAAGATAGCGTTGAAAGATACTAAGGTGGGGAAAAGCCCTGGCCCAGATGGATATACCGTAAGGTATTATAAAAAATATAGTGAACTGTTAATACCTAAATTGAAGGAGTATATGAATGCCCTGGGTGGGGAAATGGAGATTAGACAGGAATCCCTACAAGCCCATATAACACTTATACATAAGGAAGGGAAGGATGCTACTCAATGCTCTAGTTATAGGCCAATTGCACTCCTAAATATAGATACAAAACTATATGCAAAGGTCTTAGCAAATAGGATGAAAGACTTGATGCCGGAATGGATTCAGGGAGATCAGGTTGGTTTTGTATCAGGGAGAGAGGGTAGGGACAACGGAATCAGAACTCTGTTGCTGATCCAGAAAGCTAAAAAAGGGAAAACCCCAGCAGTGGTGCTCTCGATTGATGCCGAAAAAGCTTTTGATAGAGTAAACTGGAGCTTTATGATGGATACCCTAGAGATCATGGGAGTAGGTGGTAGAATGAGGGAGTGGATAGGAAAGTTGTATAAAATGCCATCCGCGGTTATTTTGGTAAATGGTGAAAAGTCTGAGCCCATTGGGATGTCAAACGGGACAAGACAGGGATGCCCACTGTCCCCATTGTTGTATGTATTATCATTGGAACCCTTGTTGGAAACAATTAGGAAGAATGTAGATATAAAGGGAATACAAATAGGGGAAACTGAACATAAAGTGGCAGCTTTTGCAGATGACCTGCTGTTTTATGTGGGAAATCCTAGGATAACACTCCCGAACTTAATAAGAAGTTTAAAAGAGTATGGGGAAATATCAAACTTAAAAATCAACCCGACAAAAACTGAGATCTTAAACGTAAATCTTCCAAATGGTGAGAAAGAAAAGATACAAAGAGAATTTCCTTTTATATGGAGAGATACAGAGATAAAATATTTAGGGGTTAAACTTACTGCTTCATATACAAAATTGTATAAATTAAATTATATTGCTCTTCTAAATGAGATCAAAGAGGAACTGAGGATAATGGGAAGAGGAACTCCCTCTTGGTTAGGACGAATAAATCTGATAAAAATGATAATTGTACCCAAAGTCTTGTATAAATTTCAGATGATCCCAATAAGTCTCCCAGAGGCCTTTTTTAAAGAAATTAAAAAGATGATAACAAAATTTATATGGAAAAATAAAAAACCTAGAATATCTTATGACCTGATGAGTAGAGGTAAAGAGAGAGGGGGTTTGGGAGTGCCAGATTTTAAGAGATACTATAACGCTGTAGTTTTAACAAGAATTTATGACTGGACACACAATAAAAAGGGAAAAAGGTGGGTTAAGATAGAGAACGAACTGAGTGGAGTTGACCTGAGTAGAAGCATATGGGCACCAATACAATATAGAGGTTTAAAAAATACCACGAGTGTATATACACTGAATGTTCTAAAGGTTTGGGATAATTTACATAAACGTATGAAGTGGGATTTTAATTCACAATTAATGTCACTAAGAAATATGGAATATTTTCCACCAGGTATAGAGGGGATTATGGGAAAATGGATTAAAAAGGAAGACATTCAATTAAGGGATATTATGGATGGACAAAAATTAAAAACAATAAAAGATTTAAAGAAAGGTGGAGGGGAACTTTTTATTAAGATCGATGAGTGGAAATACCACCAATTAAAACACTTTGTTGAGAGCCTTCCGAAACCTATGAGAGGGAGAAAGGATTGGAATTTATTTGAGAAGTTGTTGGAATCACGGGGAGAGGGGAAACGGGGCACGGCAAAAATATATAAAATTCTCACTGAATTAGTCACAGAGGTAAAACCAATGTATATAGAAAAATGGGAAAAGGACTTGGGGACAGAGATAGATGAGGATAAACAGAGGAAAATATATAGACTCACACATGAAAATATCAGCATGAGAGAAGTGGAGGTAAATTATAAAAGTTTGGTAAGATGGCACATCACACCAAAGGTAGAACATAAAATGGGTATAGAGAGAACACAAGAGTGTTGGCGTGGGTGTGGAGGGATTGGTACGTGGTTTCATATTTGGTGGGAATGCCCAAGGATTCAAAGTTTTTGGGAGAAAATGGTCAACTTAATAGAGAAAATCTCAGGGATAAAGATAGGATTAGATCCAGAAGTGTGTCTGTTACATAAGACAGATATGCCAGTGAATAAATACAAGGATTCCGGTATATGGTACTATGTAAATGCAGCAAAATGGTTGATACCTAGATTCTGGCATAGTTTAGAGGTTCCGAGAGAAAGGGACTGGTTTGAGAGAGTAAAGCAGATTAGTAAGATGGAGAAACTATACTATATCCAAGAGGGTAAGATGGAGATATATAAAAGGAGATGGGAGAAATGGGAAGATTTTGTACTTCAAACGAATATATATGAAGCAGTAGAAATGAGAAGAGAAGAGGGGTAGGATACGCTTGCTTTAGACAGAAAGTAGGGAAGAACGCAGAGTGGGGGGGTTGTTTGGGGGGGAGGAGGAAGGGGGTAATGTTTTTAAGAAGGGAAAAATAAAGGATAAGAAGGAATTGTGTATTTATTATGAAAAAGATGAAAGTGTAATGTTATCTTTATGAAAAATTAATAAATATTAATATACCATAGTTTGTAGACGCTATAACTTTCACACAAAGCAATCAATATACACTTTATTGGGATTTTTTTTAACCAAAAACATGTAGCAGAATACATTTTGGCCTAAATTTATGACAAAAGTTTAGTTTTTTTGGATATTTTTTATGACCGAAATGAGAAAATATTATTTTCAATAAAAAATTTTTTTCTTCAAAACTTTTTCTGGAGCCAAAAATAAAAAGTGCACAGGTGATCAAATACCACCAAAAGAAAGCTCTATTTGTGTGAAAAAAAGGACATAAATTTTATTTATGTACCGTATTGCATGACAGCGCAATTGTCCGTTAAACTAGAGCAGCGCTGTATAGCAAAAAAAATGGCGGAAATTGCAGTATGTATACCATTTTCTGCTGGAGTGCGAAACAGCAGTTTAATTAAAGCAGCAAGAAGATACAACAAAGAACTCTACTGCACTCTGGATGGACTGCAAGCAAAACACCCTGGGAGATATATCTCCTACAAGTCTGGTTTCCACTCCATCTACTCCTCCTTTTCATATTGCTATCATCTGTTTTCAAAATCTAATTTCTTTACCCTTCTGCTCCACCCCAAAGCTTATACATATCACCTTCACTTCTACAATCTCCCTACTACTGCTCTCATCACCTCCTGCTGATACTTTACTCACCTGCTGACCCAAACAACAGGACAGGAAGGCATGTGCACTCGTATACATCCTGCTCCTATCTTACTTTCCTCACCCTACTTCTCCTAACCTCTGGGGATATCTCCCCGAACCCTGCTCCTCCAGTATCTCACCCCCACACCAAGCACCCTCTATCCACCACCAATAGCTGCAATCCACTCAATTTAATCTCAATCCCCATGTCCTGAAAAACCACCCTCCCTTTTTCATGTGCATTCTGGAATGCCCGCTCTGTCTGTAATAAGCTCACTTCTGTCCATGTCCTTTTTGTCTCCCACTCCTACTAACAATTATAGAAACCTGGGTTCAAGCATCAGATTTTGCTTTTCCCACAGCAATTTCCTACATAGGCCTCCACTGGACTCACTCACCCAGACCCAGTGGTCGGAAAGGAGATGTAGTTGGTTTGCTTCTATCCCCACTGAGCACCTTTCAAGTCCTCCCTCTCTATCCTTCTCTTCTTTCGAGACTTACTGCATTCGGCTGTTTTCTCCCATATCTCTGAGGATTGCAGTGATCTACCGTCCTAGACCGGTGTCATGCTTTCTTGATGACTTCTCTACCTGGCTACCCTACTTTCTCTCCTCTGAAATATCCACTATCATTCTTTGAGATTTTAACATCCCCATTAAATGTTAAGCCAGAGCTCTGAGGAAGAGGCAAGTCCTCGAAACGCGTCAGCCTTTTGGATGTCTACACTCCCTATTACGGACTGTTACTCAGCGCGGTGTTGACCCAGCTGTTCTTTATGATGTGCCTTGACTATATTGTCGTTTGTGAGTACAACACATACTTTATTATTTTTTATTAAACATTTTTTATGGTAATGCACTAGGCCCCGACCATTACAACCTTGTCAGGCTGACGACACCAGAAATCTTAAGATACATAGCCGTGCACTGGAGCGATTGTGGCGTAGAACCAAATCCCAGCAAGCATTCACCCTATATAAATCTGCATTCTTAAAATACAATTCCTCCCTCCATGCTGCCAAATGAGCCTACTTTGTCACTCCTATTAATACTTTGTCATCTCTTCTCTATTTTTAACTCTCTACTTTCTCCATCTCCACCCAGTAACTAACTAACTGCTTATGTGATTGCCAATCATTTCAAAAACAAGACTGATGCAGTTTGTAGGGGCATCTCCACTACAGACATTATCTCACTTAGCATACCTTATACTAAACCTCCCTCAACACTTTCTTCTTTTGACCTTGCTACTACTGAAGAGGTCACTAAAACTCTCTCAGAAGTCCATCTCACCACCTGCTCTCTTGATCCTGTTCCCTCACAACTACTATGGTCAGACTCCTTTATCCTTTTCTCCCTCACTCACATCTTCAATCTCTCCCTCGACTGGTGCCTTCCCCACCCCTCTAAAGCATGCACACATCACTCCCATACTTGAAAAGCCCTCCCTGGTCCCCACCAACCTAAACAACTTAAGACCCATCTCCCTGCTCCTGTTTACCTCTAAACTCTTAGAAAGCTTAGTCTACAATCTCCTGAGCTCCCACCTCACTGACAACAGCCTTTGTGACCCTTTACAGTCTGGCTTTCGCTCACTGCACTCCACTGAAACTGCCCTACTAAAACTCACTAATGATTTACTAACTGCTAAAATCAATGGCCACTACTCCGTACTCTTACTACTTGACCTCTCTGTGGCTTTTGATACTGTTGACCATCCTCAAAAAACTCCACTCTCTTGGCCTCTGCTCTCTCCAGGTTCTCCTCCTACCTATCGCAGCACTCTTTCAGTGTTACCTATAACTCTGTCTTCTCCTCTTCACTTCCTCTTTCTGTAGGGGTCCCTCAAGGTTCTTTCCTTGGACCCCTTCTCCATCTACACCTCCTCCCTTGGTCACTTGATAAACGCCCATGGCTTCAAGTACCATCTCTATGCTGATGATACACAAATCTATCTTTCTACTCCTCACCTCACCCCTTCAGTCTCCTCTCACATTACTAACCTACTGACATATCACCATGGATGTCACTCCGCTTCCACAAACTAAATCTTTCTAAAACGGAGCTCATACTATTCCCTCCAGCCCGTGCCCCCTCCCCCGACTTCTCCGTCAAGATCAATAGTACAACCATCAATCCCTCCCCTCATGCCAGGGTACTAGGTGTAATCCTGGACTCCCATCTGTCCTTTCAACCCCAAATCCAATCACTGTCCAAATCTTGCAGACTTCACCTGCGCAACATCTCCAAGATATGCCCATTTTTAACCACTGAAACCACTAAGCAACTTATTCACTCCCTTGTTATCTCTCACCTTGGCTATTGTAATTCCCTCCTAGTCCTACCTAATCACAGGCTATCCCCTCTTCAGTCTATCATGAATACTGCTGCTAGCCTCATCAACCTTACCAACCGTTCTATATCTGCCACCCTTCTCTGTCAATCCCTCCACTGGTTTCCCATTGCCCAACAAATAAAATTCAAAACATTAACAATACCATATAAAGCCATTTATAACTGCCCCAAATTACATCACCAATCTGGTTTCCAAATATCACCCAAACCCCTCCTCTCCTCCCATAACCTCCTGCTCTCTAGCTCCCTTGTCTCCTCCTCCCATTCTTGTCTCCAGGACTTCTCCAGAGCCTCCCTCATCTTCTGGAACTCTCTGCCCCAATCTATCTGGCTATCGCCTACTCTTCCCACTTTTAGGCGATCTCTGAAAACCTATCTCTTCAGGGAAGGCTATCCTGCATTCAGCTAATAACCAAATCCTCTATTTTTCCTATCAGTTCATCCCCCACAGTTATTACCTTTTGTACCACCAGCCCCTCCCTCTTAGATTGTAAACTCCAAAGAAGCAGGGCCCTCCTAATCCTCTTGTATTGAACTGTATTATTGCTGTATTGTCTCCCTTTATATTGTAAAGTGCTGTGCAAACTGTTGGCGCTATATAAATCCTGTATGATAATAATCATAATTGTAGTAATGCACTCAAATTCCTATATGAAAATTAAGTTGATTGCAAAAAATACATAAATAAAACACAGGTTTGATTGTTTTTATTGTAAAATGCCATTTCAATAACCAATTAAACTAATGGGGCTTGCATTCCATTTTTAATTATTCAATTTTATTTGCCCTTGTTGTACAGAAAGTTCTTTGCAACATTACATAAAATCAGTATAAGCAAAAAGACAACAAACATCCATAAGGTGCTTGTCTGCAATTATTCAGAATGTTTAAATAGCAGGTTATTACCACATATGTACAATATTTTTGCATTATCACTCAAACATAAATAAAACATTTACTTTTATTGCTACCTTTCTCAGCCAAATACCCACTTCATTGTCCCATCAAACATATCAGTGGTGACAGAACTTGTATGGCCTAGGACGTAACTTGGAATCCAGCCTTCAGCTGCAGGGCAGTCATCGGTGGCAGCTCGGAACACCAGAAACATGCTCTGCTGGTTGCTTGCCAAAATTTGAACCACCTCTCCTTGGTAGACATTAATTTCATCCTCCTTCACTGCTGTATAATCCCGTGTCACCAACATGGTGGAGATATTGCTACTGCTGCTACTTTCACTCTGGAGGAAAAGAAAAAAAATTATGATCACTCATTGATAAAACAAACTTATTATTGGTCATAGACATGAAAAGATTGCCAAGCCAATGACCATCTTATGTCTATGGCAATATAGACTTACCCATAAGCTGGCAAATTCTTGTGAGGAAAGATCGAATGAACAGGGTTTGCACAATATATAGACAATTATAAATCATTGTATGTGAAAAGAGGTGCGGTGCTAACAGATATAGATTAAGATATTGTAATTAGCTAGATAAAGAAAAGGTATATCAGGCATTATTAATGACCATCATGAGGAAAACAGGTTTTTACTGTAATCGTGAAGAATCATCTGAAAGTGACACATGATAAGTGTTAAGGCCTTTCACAGTTATATTGATGCAATGTAGAACACACCATGAATAAAAGTGTAACAACGTGGATTTTAATGTCAGTTTCATTAATTTTGTTGCTGCTTTTCCCTTTTGAATCCTCTGTAATTGCAAAGAAAAGAATGAATATTACTAAGGCAGGCATTCAGCTGTGACTATGTACACTGCTGGCATAAAGTCACAGCTCAGCTTGAGCGGAGTGGAATCAGAACAGTGCACATATGCTCCATTGGCATCTGCGTGCACTAAACTTCCTATTATGACTTAAAACTAACTTCCGGGCTCCCCCTTAACACCCCCTAAGACCCTCTAAAAAGACACTAGAATAGGTAAATGTAATGCCTCTTTCCCGCTATTAAAACCTCCGTTTATGCAAGTTCCAAGTCTTCTCTTTTCCTCTGTTTAAAGGAGTAGGAGTCCATCTTCAGGTGTCCACATCACAGCCTGCATGGCACGGACAGTTCCTATTAGCTTTCCAGCGCTGGAGTCTTCTCAGGATCCAGAAAAGAGTTTGCAGGTGACGGTGTCAGCACAATTTGGGGCACTGGCACACCGGTCCCCTGCACCCACAAACAGCGCCAGCAAGGAACCCAGATAGCAGACTTAGGCAAGTATAAAATGCCCCAGTAGGTGAAAAATAAAAAAAAAAAAAAAAACTCCTGAATGGCTAAAATGGTATATGGAAATAGCTGTGGCAAATTTTGTCAGGAGATGGGCGTTTAATCAAAACTATAAGTTTATATTTTTCTAAAAGCATGTCTTTTTACCATACATATAAAAGAGATCAGCTTAATGTAAATAGTCTCATTAATATGCATTAAAAAAATATATTTCTAGGCATAGTGTGTAATTATATGCATACAAGGGGGCAGTAATACTTGCTCATTATATATGCACACTATATTTCCTGCTTAGTAATAGTGCTCAGTGATTGTGGATTACAATGATCTTCTTTTCCTTACTGCAAGCCTACTAGAAAGGGTTTGTGGGAATTGAACTAAATCTCTGCAGCATCTAATGACTTAAAACTGCTATAATGCTTGCAGTGACAAGAAATGATGTGATTTTTTTTTTCCTCTGAGTTAAGAAAGGGGTCCATTTTTGTTACTCAATATAACAACACGATTTAGTGAGGCTGACATTGGCTTTTTTGATTCCTATGAAATGAATGTTGACAGGTGCACTTTAAACTGGACATATCCTAACATTCAAACTTCACTGGACCAAACAGAGCATGCTAGCATTAGCAAATCACAGAATTTCCAGTAAAAAAAAAGTAACTATTTTTGCCATTAATGGATTCCTTAAAAAAACCAAAGTCTATATCAAGCAGCCTCCAGCTACAAGGTGAGTTGGGTTTTTTCACAGATTAGAGACTGCATACTATGTTGTTTTCAATTAGCATGACCCAGGTGATAGACCTGCAATAAGATAAAAGGATGTGTATAGCTCACGTCTGTACAGTACTGCCAAGCATGAATCCTGCAATTTTAAGCAGGCATAACTGGTCAGATATAAATGCAAACATTATGATTACTGTAGAGCAACAGGTGCGTTTCTCAAACATAAAATATAAGCCCAAGTCAGCAGTAACACTGTAGGTCAGGATATAAACTCATGTAAAATGCAATACAGTGCATTTACTTGGCTATGTTATCCAAATATGAATGATAATTTATATCAATTCAACAATCATACCACAGAGTTACCTATCCATCTTTTTAAACTACCGGTACTTGTTATCTACCTTTAGCAACTGTAATGCAGCAATTGTACATATGTGGCTATGTGTGCTATTCTTCATGTTGCAGCTTTTAATGGTATCAAGTTATACAGAGGGAATAGAAAGAAGTGGAGAACTACCGAGTTGCTATATAAAATAGAAAAAGTGGATAGAAATAGAAGATGAAGTAGTTGCTCTAAGCTGTCATAGTAATTAGGGGTTATGCTTTCCATTCTCATGTTGTCATTTACAACAAGAAATAGAAAATGTAACCCTTTCATGGCCGGGGTTATCAATACCTAGATGTCCAGGCCAAATTTAGCAGCTTCCATATGCCTCGGTTAACTTCATTATAATTTCTCTAATTAAACAAAAAAAAAAAAAAAAAAGATTTACACTGTCTTTGAAGAACATGACCACTTTTGCTTGGTTTTAATAAATTGCCTGCTCAGATTTTTATTATGAAATGCAAAATAATGCAATTGTAACTTTAGCAGCTTGTATTATCTTTTAAAACAATTGTTTTGTTTACAGGTGTACTTGTACTTTAAAAACTGAGGCCAGCCAACTGCTAGCATAAGCTAGCTGGTACAGTTTTTTCTTCTGAACAATGTTGTGGCTCCTATGACATCATAATGATCAGAGGCTTGGGAACCAAGGTAATTGGCTCCTGATCACTGTCCCTGATAGTGCAGCTGTCAGTTACAGCACTGTAATAGGTCCACAGCTTCTGGTTTCTAGTTCTGCAGTAGAGTGTTTATAAACATATGCCCAGATTGATATATCATGCTGAGGAATGTTTAGCTACAGATGGCAGGTGCTAAGAGGTTACATTAACCACTTGCCCTCCAGAGGATTAACTCCCCTTCTTGACCAGGCCATTTTTTTGCGATACAGCAATGTGTCACTTTACCCGCTTCCCGACCCCTATAGCAGAAATACTGCTACAGAGCGGCATGAGTTCGCACAAGCACACACACACACACACACACACACACACACACACACATATATATATATATATATATATACACACACACACACACACACACATATATATATATATATACACACACACACACATACATACATATATACATACACGTGATTTTGCATTTCCAGGTAGGGGGCGTGTGCAAGCACCCTACCCTCGCCGCCACTTACGGCCGCGGCTGTCAATCACCGGGTCCCGGCTGGTGCTTACTCGCTGGCATCCGATGATTAATTTCGAGAGATCTCCGATGGGGAAGACAACTGTTTTGTTTACTAACAGTTCTTTTCTCTGTCAGCTTGGGCACACTGCTGTGGATGGCTCTGCACAGCACAGCCATCCAAAGCAGTGAGATTACAGTGAAGCAGACTGACTCTGCCCCATAGTAAAACACACCCAGCACACAGTTCACCCTTTGATCGCCCCTCAGGTTAAGCCCTTCCTGCCCAGTGCCATTACTACAGTGCCTGTGCTTTTTTTTTTTTTTTTAGCACGGATTACTGTATTGGTGTCACTGGGGATGTCAGTGAGAACAAGTCAGTTCCCCCCAGTTTCAGAATCTCCGCTGCAGTCCCGCTATAAAGTCGCTGATTGCCGCCATTACTAGTAAAAATAAAAATCCCAGTATATAAACACACTGCCATTTGTAAACGCTATAACCTTCACGTAACCAAATTAATTTCCACGTAATGGAATTTTTTAGTTTTTCTAGCAAAGACATGTAGCAGAATACGTAAATTTATGACAAAATTAGATTTTTACATTTTTTTTATACTGGACATGTTTAATAGCAAAAAGTTAAAAATATTGTTTTTTCTCAAAATTGATTTTTTTTTTTATAGCGCAAAATATATTAAAACCGCACAGGCGATCAAATAACACCAAAAGAAAGCTCAATTTATGGGAAACAAAGAATGTAAATTTCATTTGGGTGCAGCGCTGCATGACTGCGCAATTGTAAAAGTAGTGTAGTGCCGTAACGGAAAAAATGGCCTGGTCACGAAGGGGGGTAAATCCTCAGGAGGGCAAGTGGTTAATTGACATATACACAGTCATGTAACACTGCATCCAAATGAAATTGTCCTTTTTTTCCCTACAAATGGAGCTTTCCTTCGTTGGTATTTGATCGCCTCTGCGGTTTTTATTTTTTGTGCTATAAACAAAACAATACCAACAATTTTGAGAAAAAAATATTTTTGACTTTTTGCTATTAAACATGTCCAGTAAAAAAAAAAAAATCCCAATATGTGTAAATTAATTGGTTTACGTGAAAGTTATAGCGTCTACAAATGGCGATGTCCTGGAAATTTTTTTTTTTAGTTAATACTAGTAATGGCGGTGATGAGTGACTTTTTTTAGTGGGACTGCGGCGGGCATTCTGACACTGGGGGGAACGGTCACTGACATCCCCAGTGATACTAATACAGTGATCAGTGCTAATAAAACGCACTGACACTGTACTAATGACACTGGGCAAAAAGGGGTTAACATCTGGGGCGATCAAAGGGTTAACTGTGTGCTGTTTGCTGTTTTACTGTGTGCGTGTTTTACAGCAAAAGTACATTGCTTTGTATTGCTCTGCTCTGCATATGTATATATATGTGATTCTGCGCAGCCCTGCAGCAGTATTTCTGCTAAAGGGTGGTAGGCAAGCAGTTAAGGCACCATTCACATTTTGATCAGACTTAACATTTTCTGGACCAAAGTTGTATCAAAGTGGAACAGGCACCTTTTCAAAATCACTGCAACTAAGTGCACTGATCTGAACAGGTGCCACACAATGAAAATATTTATATTATACTGATCTCGTTCAGGTATATAAAACATTTAAAAATATATATGTTCCCATTAAGAGCCTAAAACACAATCTCAGTTTTCCCCACACTTAGCAAATAATTTTACTATAAATCTATAAAAAATATGATATATATAGTGAAAGAAATAAGTATTTGATCCCCTGCTGATTTTGAATGTTTCCCCACTCACAAAGAAATGATCAGTCTAAAAATCGAATGGTAGGTGTATTGTAACACTGAAAGACAGAATAGCAACAAAAAACTCAAAAGAAATACGTCTAACAAATTATGCGCCGATTTGCATGTTCATGTGGGAAAGAAGTATTTGATCCCTTATCATTCAGCAGGATTTCTGGCTACCAGGTGTCTTTCATACAGTTTACAAGCTGAGATTAAAAGCAGTCTCTTAAAGGGAGTGCTGCTAATCTCATTTTGTTACCTGTATAAAAGACACCTGTCCACAGGAGCAATCAAACAATCAGATTCCAAACTCTCCACCATGGCAAAGACCAAAGAGCTATCCAAGGATGTCAGGGACAAGATTGTAGAAGTATACAAGGCTGGACTGGGCTACCAAACTATCGCCAAGCAGCTTGATGAGAAGGTGACAACAGTTGGTGCAATCATTCTCAAATGGAAGAAACACAAAACAACTCTCAGTCTCCCTAGGTCTGGTGCACCGTGCAAGATCTCACCTCGTGGAGTGTCAATGATCATGAGAACAGTGAGGAATCATCCCAGAACTACACATGAAGATCTTGCCAATGATCTCCAGGCAGCTGGGACCACAGTTACCAAGAAAACAAGTGGTAACATACTACGCTGACAAGGATTGAAATCCTGCAGTGCCCGCAAGGTCCCTCTGCTCAAGAAAGCACACGTCCAGGACCGTCTGAAGTTTGCCACTGAATATCTGAATGATGAAGAGGAGGACTGGTTGAAAGTGTTGTGGTCAGATGAGACCAAAATCGAGCTCTTTGGCATCAACTCAACTCGCGTGTTTGGAGGAGGAGGAGGAATGCTGCCTATGACCCCAAGAACACCATCCCAGCTGTCAAACATGGTGGTGGAAACATTCTGCATTGGGGGTGTTTTGCTGCTAAGGGGACAGGACAACTGCACCGCATCAAAGGGACGATGGACGGGGCAATGTACCATCAAACCTTCTTCCCTCAGCCAGGGCATTGAAAATGGGTCGTGGATGGGTGTTCCAGCATGACAATGACCTAAAACACATGGCCAAGACAACAAAGGAATGGGTCAAAAAGAAGCACATTAAGGTTCTGGAGTGGCCTAGCCAGTCTCCAGACCTTAATCCGATTGAAAATCTTGAAGGGAGCTGGATGTTCAAGTTGCCAAACAACAGCCACCAAACCTTAATGACTTAGAGAGGATCTGCCAAGAGGAGTGGGACAAAATCCCTCCTGTGAAGTGTGCAAAACTGGTGGCCAACTACAGGAAACGTCTGACCACTGTGATTGCCAACAAGGGATTTGCCACCAAGTACCAAGTCATGTTTTATGAAGAGGATCAAATACTTCTTTCCCTCATGAACATGCAAATCAGTGCATAATATGTTAGACATGCATTTCTGTTGAATTTTGTTGCTATTCTGTCTCTCAGTGTTACAATACACCTACCATTCGATTTTTAGACTGATCATTTCTTTGTGAGTGGGCAAACATTCAAAATCAGCAGTGGATCAAATACTTATTTCCTTCACTGTATATACACACACACAGTTAGGTCGATAAATATTTGGACACAGGTACAGTTTTAGATTTTTTTCAGGTATTTACAAAAACATATTAAAGCTATAGTTATATAATATATATGGGGTGAAAGTGCACACTCTTGGGTATGTACATCCAAATTGGAGGAAAGGTTTAGGAATTACAGTGCTTAAGAGTAGCCACCCCCCCTTTTCCAAGGGACCAAAAGTAATTCGACAATTGAATCAAAAGCGGTTTCATGGCCAGGTGTTGGGCTACTCCTTCGTTATTTCTTCATCAATTAAGCAGGTAAAAGGTCTGGAGTTGATTCTAAGTGTGGTATTTGCATTTGGAATCTATTGCTGTGAACCTACATCATGCATTCAAAAGGAGCTGTCCATGAAAGTGAAACAGACCATTGCAAGGCTTCAAAAACGAAAAAAAAATCTATCAGAAAGACAGCAGCAACATTAGGAGTGGCCAAATCAACAGTTTGGTACATTCTGAGAAAAGAAGAACGCACTGGTGAGCTCAGCAACATAAAAAGGCATTGACGTCCACAGAAGACAACAGTGGTGGATGATTGCAGGATCCGCTCTATGGTCAAGAAAAACCCATTCACAACATCAGACAAGTGAAAGACACTCTCCATCATTGTTAGCAAAGTCTACGATCAAGAGAAGACTTCATGTGAGCAAATACAAAGGGTTCACTACAAGGTGCAAACCATTCATAAGCCTGAAGAATAGAAAAGCCAGATTAGACTTTGCCAAAAAACATCTAAAACAGCCAGACCAGTTCTGGAAAAGCATTCTTTGGACGGATGAAACGAAGATTAACCTGTACCAGAATGAGGGGAAGAAAAAAGTGAGAAGGCGGCTTGGAACAGCTCATGATCAAAAGCACACAACGTCATCTGTAAAACATGGTGGAAGCAGTGTGATGGCATGGGCATGCATGGCTTCCAGCGGCACTGGGTCATTGGTGTTTATTGATGTGAAAGAAGACAGAAGCAGCTGGATGAATTCTGCAGTGTTTAGAGGTATACTGTCAGCCCAGATTCAGCCAAATGCAGAAAAGTTGATTGGACAGCACTTCACAGTACAGATGGACAATGATCCAAAACACACTGCAAAAGCAACCCAGGAGCTTTTGAAGGAAAAGAAGTGGAATATTCTGCAATGGCCGAGTCAATCACCTGATCTCAACCCAATTGAGCATGCATTTCACTTGCTGAAGGCAAAACTAAAGGCAGAAAGACCCACAAAGAACAACTGAAGATAGCTGCAGTTACAGCCTGGCTAAGCATCAGAAAGGAGGAAACCCAGTCTTTGGCAATATCCATGGGTTCCAGACTTCAGGCAGTCATTGCCAGTAAAGGATTCATGGCTACTCTTAAGAGCTGTATTTCCTAAACCCTTCCTCCAATTTGGATGTACATACCCTGAAATTAAACCTGAGAGTGTGCACATTCAGCTCATATCCATTATAGAACTATAGCTTGAATGACCAAACCTAAAATTGTGCCAGTGTCTATATATATATATATATATATGGACCTAACTGTGATATATGAGAGAGGGTGTACAAGAGTGTGACATGTTTCAGCTAAACTTACCCAGATTTGCCTTTGCCTGTACTTATATGTTCAGTACACTTTACTGTGTGCAAAAGTAAGACGCTATTGTTTAATATTTATCAGATGTAAAGTGTAAAACAGAGAAGGCAGATTATTAGTAATCTATATTAAGTTTAGAAGGTGTCCAGAAGGCAAAGAATAGAGTTTCACATGTTTCTAAATAAACATATGAAGTAAAGAACCAAACCAGTGATTATTTCACAGAAGAAAAAGCATTTTGGAGCTGGAGGTTAGTAATTCAATGATGTGAGGAACAGGCCAGGAGCAGGACAGATGTGGAGAACTTGCAGAAAGAGAGCTCTTCTTACCCCATTACTCTGAGTAGACTGAACTGATTGCTCACTGGTTGATGAGCAGGTGCTGAGACGGTCTGAATCCTTGTTGTGTGTGGACTGACGAAGACCTTTGTGTTGCAGGGTATCACCAGGAAAAGTGATCGAACCAGAACGACTAGCTGAGGATACTGAGCTCCAAAAAGAGCCTTTAAGAAAAGGGTTGCTGGATGAAGTAGACTCCTTGCCAAAAGACAATGGAAAGTTAAATGGACTATGAGAGTTAAAAGATGCTGTAGCATTGTTTATTTTCTTCGTTAATGCAAGCCGATATTCCTCAGTGTTCTCACAGAACTTTCTCTGAAGGCCGTTTGCTAATCCACTGGTAAGTTTCTTGCCGCCATCAAATGTCTTTATTTCAGATAAACATTCTTTATTACAGATGCTTGTCTCTGAACCTGAAAGAACTTTGTCTGCAATTGAAGGTGTAAGGTCTAAAGAGAAGCTGAGTGGTGACACTGATGCGCTACGAACAAACATACCTGACAATTTGTCTGCCTCTGCTATTGCAGGTGAGTGGTGTCTGACAGGCTGGGGAATTCGGGAAGGCCTACTTCGACCAGAGGTACTTAGTCCACTAGGGCAGGTAGGTCCACTGGTGGACGGGACACTACCGCTATTGCTTCCACCCATTTGGTTTCTGTGGTATTCCCCTGGTGATGTCAAGGCTAAAAGACAGAAGAGCAACAATAAATAGTATTGCACAGATTGTGTATTTAACCATTTCCAGTGTAATTGAAACCCTTATGCCCAGAAACAATTTTTACAGGTTTGATGGATAGTCATCACTGCACAGGTGTTTTTTTTCCCGATTTGTAGGCCAACTGTATTCTCTGCTGATATTTTCACAGCTGGTACTACTGCATTTTTTTTTTATACAAACATATTGTCTTTTATATGTGCTTTAGTTTAAGTGACTTTAACTATATGTTGTTAAACTAAAAATGTTTCATAAGAGAATTGCAGGGGTGCTAGTAAATGAATAAATAATATATAAAAGCTTTTCCATTGATTATTAGTATACCTTATATACAGTTTTAGAACCATTCAAGGATTAGCCTTAGATCAATTTACTTTATACATAAAATGATCATATTAAATTAATAGCTCATATTCAAAAAGCAAACCTAACTTGGCCTATTAAGTGTCTAAGGTAACAGTGCCCATACTATGAGCCACAGGGCTCTGATATTTGGCAAAAAAATGACAAGGGACAGGGCCTAGTGCCATATGGGGTTGGGGCTTAACCGCTTGCCTACAGGGCACTTATACCCTCTTCCTGCCCAGGCCAATTTCCAGCTCTCAGCGCTGTCACACTTTGAATGACAATTGCCCGGTCATGCAACACTGTACCCATATGAAATTTTTATCATTTTTTTGTGACATATAGAGCTTTATTTTGGTGGTATTTAATCACCTCTGGGTTTATTTTTTCTTAAACAAACCAAAAACCAATGAAAATTTTGAAACAAAAATGTTTTTTCTTAGTTGTTATAAAATTTTGTAAATAAGTGATTTTTCTCCTTCACTGATGTGCGCTAATGAGGCTGTAGTGATGGGCACTGATAAGATGCGCTGATGGACACTGATAGGTAGCACTGATGAGGAGGCACTGATGGGCACTGAAAGGCAGCACTGATATATGGCACTGATAGGCGGCACTAACTGGCACTGATAGGCGGCACTGACTGGCACTGTTAGGTGGCACTGACTAGCACTGATAGGCGGCACTGACTAGCACTGATAGGCGGCACTGGTGCGCAGTAATTGGCACTGATAGATGGCACTGATTGGCATTGATAGGTGACACTGAAGGGCAGCTCAGATGGGCACTGATATGTGACATTGATGTGCACTGGTAGGCACTATGGGGCACTGGCACGTGGCACTGTTCAGCACTGACAGCTGGCACTGATGGACACTGACAGGTGGCACTTCTGGGGCCACGCTGATCATCAGTGCCCTGATGATCAGTGTACATGTCCGCTCCGCGGAATGCCGATTACCGGCTCTCCTCTCCTCCAGAGCCGTCAGTGTGGACAGCTCGAGAGGAGAGAAATGCCGATAACCGGCATTTCCCTGTTTACACGTGATCAGCTGTGATTGGACACAGCTGATCACATGACCGAGCCGACATCTTCGGCTCTTTCCGTGGATCAGTGATCCGCTGTGTCCGAGGGACACAGAGCACCGCCGATCGCTGCGTGCTCCCTGAGCCGTGCATGCACGGTGAGAATGGAAGGACGTCAACAGATGGCCTATCAGAACGAGAGAACCACCTTGCGCTCGTCATTGGACTATATAGCGGGCGGGAGGTGGTTAAAATCAACTTAGCTGCTAAGGCTTTGCATACAGGTTGGCCTAGACACAACATTGGGCCTGTACCTAAGCACTATTGTTACCTTGGGCACTTCCTAGGCCTGGTCTGGTCAGATTCACTTTAACTAATTCTTTGTACACTAAATTCATAGAAACTAATCTGAAATCAACATATGATAAAAAAATCACAAAACGTTTCCTTTCTTACTAGTTAGTCTCGGGTAAAGCAGCTCTCATATATGTAATTTGCCTGGGTAGTTTTACACATTTGCCTAGAGTTCAGCTTTAAATGTTAATGATTGCACGCTCTTTTGCTGCGTGCATCAGGATATGCCTTTAAAAGATAAAAAAAAGGAAAACATATCCCTATAGCACGCCATGGAACACTTAAAACTTGTAGTTATGGTGTTGTAGTAACCAGGGCAGTTAGTGCTGTCCAACCGCATCAGAAAAGAACACACTAGATGTTGTTGGCACATTTTTTATCATTCACCAAAAAATTTTATATTGATAACAGAATTATACCATAAATATGCAATGCTTCGGCACCACACAATGCCTCTTCCCAAAACACTGCCACAAATACTGTGACTTCTCTGTTACCAGTAAAAAAAAAAAAAAAAAAAAAAAGAAGAAAAAAAAGGATTTTTACTTGCTTGAAGGTTCCATATCTTGGAGTACAGTACAGGGTACAGGGCACAGGGCACAGGGCTTGTATTCATAGGCCATGGGTTATAGGCGCTTACCTTCAGATGATTGGACACTGGCAAGCTTTTGAGGATACTTCTCCCTGGGGCACGTCCACTACAACCCTGCCCCACTCGGTCCTCAGTTTTGTAGCAAGCAAGGCAGAGTAAACCAAAGAGAGTAAGGGAGGATGGCCTACTGCACGATATGGAATTTACAAGCAAGTCAAAATTACATGCAGGTTTTTCATACACCATGTGACATCCACAAGGCATGAATACAAAGGATGGGCAATAGCTAGGCAGAACTAATCTATGCTAAGATGCCCAAAAAACGAACAGGAGTCAAGAACCAAAGTTCAGAGTGCCACTGCAACAACCCTGTGGCCATTTGCTGCAACCGCAGAAGACTGGATGTCCACCTGGTAAAAATTTGAGAAAGTATGAACAGAAGACCAGGTGGTGACCTTACACAGTCGGGCTACTGAGGGGCTTAGTGCCAAAAAACTCAGGAAACATTTATAGATCTTGTGGTGTGGGGCACAACAGCACAGGGAGAGGTTTTTTTTATTTGTGTAAGCTCTTGCAAACAAAATTTTTTTTATCCACCCTACATTGTTGGATTTTGAAGCAGGGTGCCCCTTGCAAAGTTCCAAGGACATAACAAATAGGGCATCCATTTGTCTGATAGAAGCAGTAGCTTTAAGGTGTACTCCAATGGCTCTAACTTTGTCCAGGCAATGTAGAGACCATTTCTTAGGATGCTTAGAAGCAGGGTACAAGGATGAAACCGCTGAAACCACCTTTGGAAGAAAAGAAGGCCTTGGGCGTAAGACAATTGTGTCATTGAGAAGCACGAGGAAAGGCTCTTTACAGTTCTGAGACATGTATGACAGATGTGATGGCAACCAAAAAGGCAAGAATCTCCAAGGAAATACCCCAGACTAGCAATATCCCAGGGCATAGGAAACTAAATAAAAGTCTCAAGGAAACACAGGGCACTTCAACAGAGGCTTGACACAAGAAACACCTTGAATGAAGGTTTTTTTTACCAAGGACTGCAAAACTAAAGGCCTTTGAAAAAAGGATAAATAAGGTTGATACCTGCTCTTGTGTGTGCTATAGAGTTGAGCTAAATTCTGGTCAAGGCCTGATTGTAGGAAGGCCAGATGCAAGGCACGGAGTAATCACTAGGATTAATTGACTGTTCACACCAGGCAAAATAAGATTTTCAGGTACGATAACAGATGTTCCTGAAGGAGGCTTTTCTTGCCCTTTCTCCTCAAGGAGGCTTTTCTTGGAATCACAGACTCAGAAGTCCCTTTATCCTTGAAAACCTGCGCTTGGACACCATTAAAGCAAGAGACTGTGAAGTAGGATGGAATAGAGGATTGCAAGATAGCAAATCTGGCCTGTTGGGAGAAGACTAGGGCTCATATGCTAAATACCTGAGTATGTCTGTGTACCAAGTTCTTCTGGGCCAGTTTGGTGCAATTAGAATCACAGTTTTCTGCTCTTCCTCTATTTTTGGAGCAGGTGAGGCAAAATTCACAGTGGAGGGAAATTAGACTGAACTGAGACTAAAGAATGTTTGAGGGCATCCAAGGCCAAGGCTAGAGGATCCCTGCTTCTGGAAACAGAGGTAGCTTCTTGTTGTATCTGACGGCTAGCATGTCCACATCTGGAATCACCATCTTTGGCATATCACATTGATAATAATCAGCCGCCTGCCAGTTTTCCACTCCTGGGATATGGACCACAGAAATTGCTGATAGTAAGTTTATGTCCCTGAGAGAATTTGGTTTGATTTCTTCAAGGGAGACAGGCTCCTCATGCCCCCTTGATGATTGATACATGCCACTGTGATGGCACTGTCTGACTACACTTGGATTGGGCTTCCTTTTAGGAAGGGGGTCCAGTGCTGCAGGACAGCCTGACTGCTGTGAGATGCAAAAAATATTAATTGGAAGTCTGGTTTCCTTTCTTGACCATGTTCCCTAAACCGTCATGACTCAATCCTTGACGTCTTCCTTGGAAAGACGTGTGTGAGGTGCCTTTTGCAGGTAGATTCAGCTGTCCAAGTTCTTAGCCATAAGATTCTACGCATGCAAATGGAATTTTGTCATCCGGCCTGCCAGACCATTTCAAGTGGCCCTTGCACCTCTCCTGCAGCTGCGGCAGACCTATATTTATGCAGCAGAGAAGAGGACAGAACTACTCTGACATGCCAGATCCTGCATTTCTCCATAGAGTCACAGAGAGGCTAGTCTCTGCTCTCCTTCCATCTCAGCAGTCAGCAGCAAAGAGGACGACAGAACTCCTCCTACAGATCCTGCGCCTCTGTGCAGCCACAGCAACCCCTTGTCTGTGCCTCCCCTGTTCTCTGAATTCAGAAGACTCTAGCATCCCTCCTCCAGACTCTGCAATTTCTGCTTCCCAGTTCTGCTCCCAGCTTCTTCTCAGTAGCAGCACAAGGTAAGGGAGGGTGAGAGACTCTTGACTTTTGATGGTGGGAGGCTTTTGTCATCTGTTGTAAGGAGAGAGGGGTGCTCTGGACATCTGCTTACAATGAGTATGAGAATAATACAATTCTATGCAGATCTGAAAAGGAGGTAACTGAGTAGTCTCCAATAAAGTTTTTTGTGGATGATAACAGTGGTGTGTGACCCTCATCTGTTACAGGTGTGTGAGTGGGCTCTGTGACAGTCTGCACCTGCCCTACACAATTTACGTGTTAAGGTATCACTAAAACCAGTAATAATTAAATGCAGAGGCAATAATGTAATATGATAAAGAGTAGATACATTTATATAGTCTTACAGATACAAGTGGCCCTTTGAGGGCAACCATAATGCTGATGTAGCGCACAATAAAATTGAGTTTGACAACCCTGCTTTGGGGCATCCACAAAAAAAGTAGTGCATAAGGCAACTGATTTATTTGCTCTGTAACAACACAGTCCTGAATTACAATTCTCATAATTTTCTATCTGCAGAATCTTTGAAAGAAGGAGCATTTTCAATAAGATAAAGTGAGATGTTTGCATAGAATAGAGATGGCAGGACCAAATACAGAAAAAGCTCACTTCTTTGAAAACTTTTTGCACTAGATAATATTCAGCAAAAGTTTTGGGGAGCAATTTAGATTTGAGCAGTTTAGAATAGAATAATAGAATAGCCCATTAAGTGTTACATAATTAGTCTGGCTGTCTGGCTGAAAAAAGACAAAAGTCCATCCAGTTCAATAAAAAAGAAAAAAAAAAAATTATAATCCTACACCCACAGTTGATCCAGAGGAAGGCAACAAACCCCCCCAGCAAAGCATGATCAAATTTGCTCCTGCAGAGGAAAAAATTCCTTCCTGATCCCCCAAGAGGCAATCAGATATTCCCTGGATCAACTTTACCTATAAATGTTAGTATCCAGTTATAATCTGTGTATCCAAGTGAGAATCCAGGTCTTTTTTAAAGCAACCCACTGAGCTGGCCAGAACCAACTCTTGAGGGAGTCTATTCCACATTTTCACAGCTCTCACTGTTAAGAAACCTTTCCATGTTTGGAGATTAAATTTATTTTCCTCCAGACATAAAGAGTGCCCCCTTGTCCTCTGTGATCTCAGGGTGAATAACTCTACACCGAGTTCACTATGGTGTCCGTTTATGAACCAGCGGTAATAGATCGCTGCTCAGTTCTCTGGCATTCTCGGAGAACAGTTCTCCTGTGAATGCCTTTTATGAAGCAGTTCTCCGAACGAAGGGAGAACGGTCTCCAAACGCTGGAGAACGGTCTACAAACGCTGGAAAACGGCTGATTTTACTATAATCTCGCGAGATTACAGTAAAAGATCAGTTTACTAAGCAGAGGTAAATTATCGCTGCTTAGTTTGCGGTCCCTCCGATTCTCCAGCTCTGGGCTGGAGAATCTGGAGGGAGAACACAGATGTCCAGTGAAGGGCTGAACATGTTCTCCGCTGATCTCCTGAGTGTCATAAACTGTGAATGACCAGAGAATAGCTGCGATCCTCTGAATCGCAGCTATTCTCTGTGTCATAAACGGACACCTATATGAAGCACTGATGTATTTATCTCCTCTTCTCAAGAGAGAATAAATTCAGTTCTTCTAATCTTTCATCATGTGTTGTAAACACAAATTGTTAGTACTGAATTTTAAGCAGAGTTCTACGTTATTTTTTAACAATGAAAACTCAAATAATTTAACTCAAGAGTTAAACACAAAAAAGCTTTACCATTGAGGAAGTTGAGCTGATTCTCCAACATTTGGTTGATTTCATGGATCCATAACTGTCTAACAGCAGGAGATGTAGCATTCATAATATACATTTCAGTGGAATCTGTAGATCTTGATAGAAGAGCAAACTTGCAAGGATCATTATCAATACATTCTTCCAAACTCAGGCAATTAACCTGTAAGCAACAAAGCAAGTGAGTTTACTATAATCAGTTTGAAGACCTAATGTAAATACTCCCAAATTACTGTTGTGTGATCCCAAAGATCAATTTAAGAAAACAAAATCCAGGACACACACAGCATGTCACTCTTCTTTATTTAGCAATAAATTAGCTTTACACAGAAATCATTTGTTGGCTAGATGTGTTTTGTTTTTATCCTTTGGAATTTATGACTAAATAAATAAGAGTGACATCCCTTGAGAGTGCCCTGGATTTTGTTTTCTTGGATTGCTGTATTGGACACTTACATACCAGGAACAATGAGATCCCTAGTTGTGATTTTACGGGGGGTCAGAAGTGTGGGAATTTCATTGCAATCTCTTCAATAAGCACTAGTCTGATCTCCCTCCAGAGTTACAAATGGTTATAGTGCCACACATCTTACTTGGACTGGTTCCCAAAGATCTATACTCAGTACCCAGTTTGAGCCAGGTCACAGGTATAAAGTCTGCTACTGCTGTGTGAGCTGCTCTCTTCCACTGGAGTTAAAGCTTCACATTGTTGGGCAGTATTATAGATATAATCGTGCAGTTCATCATTTGCAGGTAATATTGAGGGCAGTGGCAAACACCCTTCTGATAGAGGCACATATTTCAAATTCTGCTGTGATCAGTCTACAGCACTCGTTGCCAGTTTCCTGCATCCCAGTCCCATTGTTTCCAGGAGGACTATAAAGGGATCGTAGCTATTTTTGTTATTTTGATGGGGTGTAGGCATTATGAATTACTCATTTGTTAACTTGAGTGAAAGAGTCCTTCAAAGCTTTTCTTATGATTTGAATTATGTGGTGTATAATGAAACAGTGCTGTGGGAAGTGTTATGAGAAATTCCACTCACTTTGAATGCAATGGATCAGAAGGTCTAACAGTGTTAAAAAACCCCCCAAACACTGCCCTAGTATAGTATTTTAAAAGATTCAAATTTATTAATCAATAATATAAAAGCATGTACAGTTAGTCCCCTACATATGAACATTCAACTTGCAAACTTTCAAAGATGCAAACATGCTTGCATATTACACAGCTTTTTTTATGTTCAACTCAGTGGGCTGAAAGGAGAAAAAAACCAAAAAAAACTAATAGATCCCCTTACTAGCACAAGCAATATTGGTGCAGCGATCTCCCCCACTGTGCCTTCCTGTTCTGACGGAGATTCCCCCCTTCTAGAACACACCGATCAGTGCTCGCAGCCTTTGTCTGCAAGCGCTGATCTTTGCTGGATTTAAGAATAAGTTTAACGTACAAATGAGCTCCCAGAACGAAAGTCGTTCATAAGTAGGGACTTGCTGTACTCAAACATGTCACAGCAGGCAGGTCTGAAGCACTAAGAGTCACAGCAAAGCCCCTGGGGCTGGGGAGAGCAGCCCTGGCCACAGGCAGCAAAAACAACTTGTATGCACAACTAGATATCATTTGGAGCTCTTACTACTCCAGAACTGGCTGCATCACTCTGTTAGCTTAGATTAAATGATAAGTTCACCTTTTGCTTAAAAAAGAAAAGAAAAAAAAAAAAGTTTTTTTTTGCAGGTAAAAAAAAAAAAGAGCATTTATTACTTTTTGTTGTAGGAGAGTGTAAACCATATCGCTGGTGCCATGATGGTCTCCTGCAGACAAGTCAGTTTATCTGCTTGCCCCTACGGGATGCAAATTTTGACAGCGGGAGAAGTTCCTGAATATGGGTGTAACATGTTATGAAAGGTGAACTTATCCTTTACCTGTCATATACTTCGTTTATCAGACTGCCTCCACCGTACCATATGAATTTATTACTTCTACTGTGACAACCATGAGATAGAGTTTTCTTTTCTTTTGATTAAGTTTCATTATATTTGGGTCCTTTCTCCCCATTTCTTACCTTTCTAACCTCATTACAGGTTGAATTACTGAGCACACTGGTAAGTTAAATTCGGGTAGAGATATGGTGTATCAGCCAAAAGACTAAGGGAATGTGCCAAAGCCTAGTGATACCACTGCATGTTTACAATTTAGGAATCCCCTCGAAAAACATATTAAATATACATGAAAAGATGCTACTTACCTTGATACTATTTTTAAACAGAAAACCTGGCAAAGAGTATCCTCTCTTTTTATCTAAGGGCTCACTGAAGATAATAATTTGCTCAAAAAGGAACACCCGTCTTTCTTTACAGCATGGTAAAAGTCCTGAGCCTTGATCTGAGACTAGAAATGTATCTTGAAGCAAAAGCTTTCCTTGGGCTAAAATTTTTCCCTGCTAAGAAAAAGAGAATTGGATAAACAATTTACTCAAACTCAAAAAGAACATTCTACATATCAGGTTCAAAATGTAATGTTAACGGCAGTAACCCTACACTCAAAGGACATGTCTTTTTTCAACCTAAATATGTATTTTTTTTTTTACACAACTAAAGAAAATGCAGGGATGATTAAATGTAGGTCTTAAATTCACAATCAGATATATGGCAGCTATATATTTGACATTAGACAATTTTAAATGAGCACAAAAAAAGGAATAAAAAAAATAAAATAATAATTTTATATAAAAGATGAACTGGAGGGAACAGGTTGGATAAGCACCCCTGCATATGTACGGTCATTGAAAATTTAAGTACACCTCATGGAACTGGTTTATGTTTTCTACATATCTAAACAGGTAAACATTAGAATTTGATTCAAGTAGTGCCTACAGATAAAGGGGATATAATTGAACAATGACATATTAAACTGACATGGTTTATTCATTTTAATGATCCACTGAAAAATAACAAAAATGCAGATATGTTATATAGAAAAAGTAAGTACACTCCTACATTTACCACTTCAAATCCATGAAATTAGAATCTGGTGTTTTATATTAGGTTCCAATGATTAAAATCTTTTTGGGGAGATTATCTTAATGAACATGTCTTATTTAACAGATTCCCAACTGCGCTATAGCCAAAAGATGGACCATGGACATCCTCCCAGAAACACGCCCCCTGAAGCGTGCACTGCGTGCCATCTGTGATCGCTGTGTCCTTTGGACACAGCTGATCATATGGCTACGGATTGGGCCAATCACAGCCACTTTTATGTGAGTAGCTGTGTCCAATCACAGCTGATCACCAGGTAAATAGGAAGTGCCAGTTATCATCAGTCCTCTCCTCATGCTGACAGTGCGTGAGGAGAGGAGAGCCGGTAAGCAGCATTTTGCAGGGAGACATCTACACTGATCATCATTGTCCTGGTGATCAGTGTAGCCCCATCAGTGTGGCCAATAGTGCCCATCTGTGCTGGCAGTGCCCATCAGTTAATCAGTGTTGCCCATCAATGCTGCCTAACAGTGCCCATCAGTGCTGCCAAAGAGTGCCCATCAGAGCCACCCAACAGTGCCACCTATCAGCGCAGCCTATCCGTGCCCAGCAGTGACTTCTCATCAGTGCAGCCCATCAGTGCCCATCAGTGAAGGAGAAAAGTACTTTGTTTCGGTTATAAATTTTTGTAAATAAGAAAAATCTTTTTTTTTTTTTTCAAAATGTTTGGTCTTCGTTTATTTAGCAAAAAATAAAAACCCCAGTGGTGATCAAGTACCACCAAAATAAAGCTCTATTTGTCTCAAAAAATTATAAAAATTTAGTTTTGGTACAGTGTTGCATGACTGCGCAATTTTCATTCAAAGTATGAAAATTGGTCTGGGGAGGAAGGGGGTAAAAGTGCCCGGTAGGCAAGTGGTTAAACCTCAGACACCAATTCAGAAGTGAGCCGGATTTTGCATACTCCAGCTTTAGTAAATAAACCCCCTAGAGCAGGGGTTACAATTTCGAGTTCAGACCTACTAGCTGGTCACAAAACTTACTCTCTATCAGCTGCCCCACCCAACCTTGCTCAGGTCCGCCCCCAACCCCACCCCTAGCCCGCCCCCCAACCACGCCCCCTTAAAGTTTATGAAATTACATTTTTCTTTAGAATAGTCCAAAATATAAAAACTGCATACAGTAAAGTATATCCCAGCTCCCCTGTACTCCATTATAGTGATATGACATGTATACAGTAATGTATATCCCCTCCCCTGTACTCCATTATAGTGATATGACATGTATACAGTAATGTATATCCCCCTCCCCTGTACTCCATTATAGTGATATGACATGTATACAGTAATGTATATCCCCCTCCCCTGTACTCCATTATAGTGATACGACATGTATACAGTAATGTATATCCCAGCTCCCCTGTACTCCATTATAGTGATATGACATGTATACAGTAATGTATATCCCCTCCCCTGTACTCCATTATAGTGATATGACATGTATACAGTAATGTATATCCCCCTCCCCTGTACTCCATTATAGTGATATGACATGTATACAGTAATGTATATCCCCCTCCCCTGTACTCCATTATAGTGATATGACATGTATACAGTAATGTATATCCCCCTCCCCTGTACTCCATTATAGTGATATGACATATATACAGTAATGTATATCCCTCCTCCCCTGTACTCCATTATAGTGATATGATGTGTATACAGTAATGTATATCCCAGCTCCCCTGTACTCCATTATAGTGATATGATGTGTATACAGTAATGTATATCCCAGCTCCCCTGTACTCCATTATAGTGATATGACATGTATACAGTAATGTATATCCCCCCTCCCCTGTACTCCATTATAGTGATAGGACATGTTGTATACAGTACTTACTGTCCCCCCGAGTCCCCCGCGGCGGTGGAGAGGGTGGCTCCTCTCAGCAGAGGAGAGCGGACCTCTCCTGCACCTGTCCCCTTGGCGGCGGTGCCGCAGAAGCCGGAAACCAGAGGATATAAACCGGAACTCGGTTTCACAATGAGGCTTGGAGCGCAGGTGCAGTCGCTCCATGCTTCATCTGTGCTCGCTGCTTGCCACAGAGCAGTTTCTCCTCGCATTTGGAGAGCGGCTTTTTCAAGCCCTGCCCTAGAGTCAGGTATTTGGTACTGAAAGGTGTGGCGTCATCATGCCAAAATCAATAGAGCTCTCTAAGGCCCTTAAAAAAAAAAAAGTAATGGATGCCTATGAGTGTGGCAAAGGATTTAAAAATGGCTGCCAAATGTTTTGAAATCAATCATTCCACTAAAAGGAACATAATTTACAAAGTGGTGTAAATTTCAAATATTTGTTAATTTTTCCAGGATTGACTAGGCTCTGCAACCCAAGAGCTGACTATTTGATGCTAAAAGAAGTCCCAAGGAACCCCAAAATTTTTATTGTGGGGTGTTTTGGTAACTCTTGCAACAGTCAGTGTCAAAATGCATGCATCTTCAATCAGAAAGAGATTGCACCAATACAACTTGCATGAGAGGTGTGTCAAGAAAAAGCATTTGCTGTCCAAAAAAAGAACATTAGAGCAAGATCATAGTCTGCCATCAAACATAGGCAAAGGACTAGATGTCCAAGATCTTTTGACGTTTTTATGGAGTCAAGGGAGGCCCCAAAGTTGCACCTAATCTTTTTACATGATTGCAATTCCACCAAAAGTTAGTTTCAGAAATATGTGGATAGATCTTTAAAATGCCAGTGTATTTTGAGGGAAAGTAATACCTTTCCTCAGGACTGTTCCCATTTTGCACTACTATGAAGACAACGTATTCAAGATTTAGATAAACCTAATAAATACTTATTAAGCTCATCAACTATTGATAAATTTACCAAGATGAAGCAAAAAGGAAGAGTAGTTAGATTCCCATTTTGGGGGATTTCCCTTAATTTCTAGTATGAGTGATGGCAGTCACTGAAACTGTGAAGGAAAAATCTGTCCTACAGGGAAACAGGCAAGAATAAAAATAATTTTTAGTAAAATAGGGGAGGATTACAGTCCTCAATTGATGTTGTGTGTTTTCCAAAAATTGTGAGATTCCCTCAACTTCTTCTCACATTGGCAGTGGTAGAGACTCAGACAATAGTAAAAACTTTGCACACCATACATAAAATACAAATCAAGAATAACATTACATCAAACCCTTGCAGTCGTCCAACGTTCATTACATCATTGCACCGTTTTGGAACAATGGACATGACTTCAACAGCTTTCTGTTTGAAAAAAAAGAAAAAAAAGAAAAGAAAACAGAAACACATTAAAATGTTTGGCTGACGTATATTTTTCATGGCATTATTTGTAAAGCTGCAGAAATGTTATGGACAAACGGTTATTTTTATAGCGCATTAAGAAAAGCTTGTGGCCACAAGTGATTTAAAGCAGGATACATACAAACTCTAAGGACCTATTCACACCTATCCATTCTGGTACACTGCAATACTGAATGATAGAGCTGCCAACACACCAGAAGGGACAAAAGAAAAAATTAGACATGTAATTTGTTTTGATGTAGCACACCACAACATACAGTAGTACATTACCCAGTACGTGTGTTATGTGCACATGTGTGATAGTGATGTGTTTGAGAGACAAAGAATGGCACTGCAAATTGCTACCACACCTAACATGCATTAATGTGCAATATTCTAGTATTCCTGTGTCCCAAAAGAGAAGCATAACCAAAAAAGGTTTAGCCATACTTCTCTTAACTTCATGAAATGAGCTGTATTTTTCCCTGGTAATTGGTTGCCATTGACAGATACAGTACCTTCAGTTTCCCTTGTCATAAATGATAAATAGAACAATAGACTCAGGAGTATTTTTCAAAATGCACTGGACATTCAGAAATATTCTAAAAGGTATGTTTCTTGTAACTATGTTTCTTTTCACTCATGTAGTAGAATCAATTGCCATAAAATTAGTTTGGACTAATTCAATGCCATGAAATTCATTCAATACCATTAACTGCCATGAAATTAGTTTGGACTACTTTTGAACTGGAGTGTCAGTTTTTAAGGATCTCAGTCAGGTTTTTTATAACCCTGTAGTTTCTTACAATTGTACTGCTTTTATTACCCTGTCTTTGACCTAAATTCTGGTAAAAAATACAGTAGGTAACAGGCAAATATCCATTAGGCTTTTTTTTCTTTGAGACCATCATTTCACATTTTAGTGTGATGAACATAACAGTGTATGTAGTACTATTTGTATGGGTTTTCCTGCATTTTGTGTATGTATTCTTCAGATTCCTAGACATTTGTTCCTGGCTCTCTCTCTAGTCGAAACAAGTATTGTCTGCTGATTTCGGGCTACCCCTTTAATTTCTTTAGGTGGGTTTCCCATTTTGTGGAAAGCTCCCAAACACTAGCTACCTAGCATTTAGAAGAACTTTAGCTGTTACCAACTGAGAACTACCAACGCCTCATCTCCACCTTTCCAAAATTTGGATTTTTGCTACATATTTACCTGTAAAATCCATTTGTTTGAGTACATCACGGAACACAGAGCAGGCTATACTCATTACTATGTGGGTTATGCACCACCTATAGGTGAATGAACACTGGCAAGATTGATCAAACAGGAAGTCCTCCCCTATATAACCCCTCCTATACAGGAAGTACTTCAGTTTTGTAGCAAGCAATGAAATTCTGAAAAGAGGGGAGGGACCTGTGTCCCGTGACGTACGCAAAGAAATGGATTTTACAGTTAAGTAGAAAAAATCCAATTTTCTTTATCATACATCACAGGACAAAGAGCAAGCAAAAATCATTACCATCTGGGATGTCCCAAAGCAATACATTTAAGGGGAGGGAGACACAAATCCCAGACACAGTTATCAGTCGGAGGACCTATTCTGCTGTCCGCAACACACTGCAGCCAAGGGAAGCATCTTCT
Source organism: Staurois parvus (assembly GCF_062004578.1). Taxonomy (NCBI): domain Eukaryota; kingdom Metazoa; phylum Chordata; class Amphibia; order Anura; family Ranidae; genus Staurois; species Staurois parvus. Next base: position 2,057,865 of record NW_028318568.1, on the reverse strand, counting down.
GTAGCTCTAACATCTATTTGGTAGGACCTTGTGAATATATGAACCAAAGACCATGTAGCGGCCTTTCAAACCTAAGCCATTGATGCCTGATAGCCCAAGATGCTCCCACAGTCCTTGAAGAATGCGCTCTCACCTGAAAAAGTAGGACATTACCCTTCAAACCATAGGCTTGAATAAATAACTGGCGAATACAATGAAAAATAGTTGACCTGGATGCCGCCTGCCTTTCCTGGGCCCTTCTGGCAGCACAAACCAGGATTCTTGACCTGTGCTGCCAAACTCAAGAACTACAGTCAAGAGTATGCAGTGATCCTTCCCCTGCCGACTGTGGACTAAAAAACGAAAAGGGCAAAACACTGTCCTGATTCAAGCAAAAACAAGAAAGTATTCTAGGCAAGAAAGATGGGTGAGGATGCAACATCACCTCATGATGCAAGACCAAGAATGGCTCCTTACATGAAGTGTACAGCTCTGACACTCTTCTTGTAGAAGTGATATTAACCAAAGAAGACACCTTCTGAGTCAAAGGACTAACAGAGTTTCTTGAATTGGTTTAAAAGATGACTTCTGCTAGGACAGCCAATACTAATTTGAAGTCCCAAGGCCACAAGGGTGACCTGACAGACGGGACCATCCACGGCACACCCTGCACAAAGTATCAATCAAGGAGTGAGAATAATGGATTCTGGAAACAAATGGATAGAGTCTTACTGGGCTAGGCCAGGATACCGCTATTATCAGTGTTACCTCCTCCCGGATCCTGCTCAAGGACGCAGCCATAGTTGAATTGGGGGGGAAGGCATAGATTAGGGAGAACTGGTTCTTAAGGCGTTACTACTGCATCTCCCCTTATTGCCAGTGGGACTTTCGACCTTGACACAACTTGTCTAACTTGTTGTAGAACCTGAAATCCAGTAGAACCATATCCAGAGTTCCCCAATGCTGGCAGGTTACCGAGAACGTCTTGGGATGCAGAGACCCCTCTCATGGTATTAGCCGCTTACGACTGGGGAAAAATCATCTGCCATTTTTCTATACCTAGAATATGTACTGCAGACAGAGATGGCACATTCTGTTCTGCCCCAGATAGAATGTGATTCCTCTTTCCCTGAACCGCACGACTGCTGGTGCTGCCCTAGTGGTTGATATACAGACCGAACCTTGACCACAACCTGTGCAACTGGTTGCTCCAATAATCCAGAACAAGGCGTACTGCCTGCAGCTCCAAGATATTGATGGCCAGTATTATCTTCTGTGGAGACTCAGTCCCCTGAACTAAAGAGAACATCCAAACCAGCCCCCCAAATGGAGAGACTGAAATCGATGGTTCCTATCTTTCATATCCCTAGAAGGAAAATGACCCCTTCTCCAGATCCTAAACAACCACCAACTGAGACTCTGCAATAGCCCGGGGACAATCCAATGATTGGAGCTTCATGATCCAGACAGAAAGAATGTTCTTCGGAAGTGAAACTTTATGTAGGAAACCGCTTTAACATAGATACCATTTCGTCATGTATCGAAGGATACGTTTGCTTCTTATATTCCGCTTTAAACTTGGCGCAGACTGCTCCCTGCACAAAGGAAGGTATTTTGAGACTGACACCCCCCTGATACACCAAATTTGTGAAGAGGATCGTTTCTCTACCTGTCATTTTTATGAACTTGGTGGAAGTTATTCACAAAAATTTGGACTTTCATTTAGTTTGATTTAAGCCACTTGCAGTATGTTTTATGTTTGGTAATTCATGCATATTTACATTTAGCGCTGCACAATTGGTTTATGAATTTGGATGTATGTATACAGCTTATGCATTTAAGTATGCATGTACGTATGCAGTTTATGCAAGTATAAGTATGCAGTTACACATGCAATAATGTAATACAATGCTGCACGAGGCCCACTTTCTAGAAGTGTATTGTTTCGTCAGACAACTGTGTCAAAATTAATTGCACTTGGCCCCATAGCCGAGCACATATGTATCAAACGCAGCCTGAATGCAGCCTCTATGCTTTAGTGCAGTCTAAATGTACGTTCCTGCAGATCAAATGCAAGCTATTCTGGAGCAATAATTATAACCACACTGATACCCATGCAGGGGTGTATTAGAAAACAGTTGTTCAAGCCCCTCGAGATTATGGAGACTATCGCAGTGTATAATCGTGCCCTGTCTGGTCATACAGCTCCTCTACAAGTAGTACTCACACATCATCGTCCAGCCACAGTCTGCTCCATGTCCCTGTTATCTCTCTCACTGATCTTTCAGCCCACATGTGACTTCAACCTTAAGTGAAAATGGCCACCCCTCTACTGCACTAGAGTAGGCTATACAGAGCAGCACCGCAGCCTTTAGTGGCTGGAGGAGAAAACGAACAAGTAACAGAGGAGGTATGGAGGGGGAGGGAAATAGGCAAAATATGTTTTGAAAATTATTCTTGTATGGATTGTTATGTTGGACTTTGCAATATGAAATCAATAAAAATAATATAATTAAAAACAAAACAAAAAAAACAGTAAATGGAAACATAATTGGGACACAAATCACTATTCAAACAAAAATGTTAACAAAAAACAAAAGAAAAAACAGGCAGACTCAATGGATCACTCAGCCTTTTTCTGCCATAATTTTTCTATGTGTACAGCCAATAATTTGCCACTATAATATGTCTATTTTAAACAGTGTGTGTGTGTGTGTGTGTGTGTGTGTGTGTGTGTGTGTGTATGTATGTATATATATATATATATATATATATATATATATATATATATATATGGTTCTATTTTTCATTTGTACTATATTGTACTCTTATTTTGTTTACAATTTTTTTTTCTTCTTGGAGGTCTGGATTTGATCAGTGTAGATCTGATCCACCCCCTAACGCAACTTTGCAGGAGCAGATTACTGATATTAGTCATTTATTGTTGGCTGCAATAGATCACTATAGCAGTGATCTGCTGCTGTATGGAGAGGCTATGACAGCTCTGCTTGAACCTTCCTTCATAGTGAATGTCAGTGTGGAAACCTCACTCATGAAGTTGCCAAACTCACAATGTAAAAACAATACACAAACGCTGTGCATACGTTTACTTTTACAGAGAGTTCCTATGAAGTGATCTTGAAACTATCAGAAGCCTGAATAGAAGAAGCAGAACAGATGATTATTTCAGCTCCTTGGCTTACTGCTGGAAGGTAGTTATCATAGACAGCTCCAACACTTACTCCCGCAAGGACCTGTGGGCATTGTCAATCCCTATAGCCATTTTAAACCGCCTACAGGATCATGATATTGATCATTATTATGATGGACACAAAAGAGAAAAGGGATCAATTTTAATAAGATCTGGTCCACTAGAAAAATTATACAAAATACCAATCATGCAGGACAATTTACATTTTAATTGTTATTAAATGTGTGTCTGCATACTAAAGATAGTTTTGATCATTTGCACATAACTTATAAAGCTATCAGGTATGAGAGACAAATCATTTTACTGTTAACTGGGAGAAGTAAAAATGTGTGATATTGGATGTATAGAAAGAGGTCCAACTGGGATTATTAGGTTAATAAGTCAGTATCTACATTCATACCCCTCACCTACTGTGGAGAATTTTACTCCAATGCCCCTGAGGGTCAGAAACTTAACATAATAAAGCCAGTAGGACAGCTTAACAGCCAGGTCTCTAACACAGTCATAAGGAAGTAATGGATTGCTTTTCCCAGATACTCTTTCACATCTGGTACTGCCTTGCTTAGGGACACCAACAGTTCACTTAACAGTCTACATCTATGACCCAGGGCACGTCTACTTGGTATTGCATCTCAGCCTGACATCTGCATTCCTGTCCATATGAAATAAGATACACAGCAAAGTTAAATGTGCATTACAGTCAGAACCTAACACAGAGATACAGTCATGCGAAAAATAACTACACCCCATGAAAATTGTTGACTTTTTCAACATATTTGAACTGGCAAACCAAAGATCTTCTTTCAAACAGTGCCTACAGATAAAAGTGAGATATGTTAGCAAATGACACATACAATTGTCATGGTTTATGCTTTCTTATCTAAATAAATTAAAATATGCCTACAGATGATTAGATACTGACAAAAGCATTGCTGGGAATGCCCCCCAGTGCACCCTCAGACAACCCCACCCACTCTGTGGGACTCAAGTTTTGTAGCAAGCAATAAGGAGAAATAGCAAACAGAGAGGAGGAACCCGTGCTCAGTACTGTACACCAAGTTATTGAATTTACATGTTGGTCAAAATTACGATTATATTAAAACAGAAGTATGAGAATTTGCTTTTTTAAAAAATCATACTTAAATAGGCGGATGCAGCATCGGTCCGATGCAATATCTGTCCCCTGCTCTAAGTGTGAGAACTCAGTGATCACATGACTGCTGAGTTCTCGCAGCCGCTCTGAGCAGAGAGCAGTGATTTTCAGCTCTGCCCCCCCCCCCACCGGAGTGCTGGGCAGTGGAGGGGAAGGGAGACGGTGGCTCAGGTTCTCAGCAGCATGCTGAGAGGCTGATTTAGGTGCTGCTCCAGACTCTGGAGAGCTTTGGCTGTACTTTTCCTTTAAAATTACAAGAATATAGGATCTGAGGTCACAGACCATGGAATGTCCCCAAACAAGGTAAGGGGTGGGCAACAATATAACAAAGGAAAGCAAACAGGTCCACAGGAAAACAAGGGGAAAGCACCCAAAATACTCAAATTGCAGCTTGAAACAACTCCCATCAGCAGATGCCTGGAGGTCCACTTGGTAAAATTTTGAGAGGGTACGAACAAAAGACCAGGTGGCAGTTTTGCAGACTTGCAAAATGAATGCTTGATGCTGAAAGACCCAAAAAAACACCAACAGACCTGGTGGGGTGGGCCCTGACAGGGAACCCATTCCTGGAGGGCATAAGCCCTGGAAATGAGCTACCAGAGCCACATAGCCATAGTAGAAAAAGACGTGGGATAAACCTTCTTGGAATTTACTACAAGAAGTCCATCCATGAATTTCCTTGCTACTGAATATTCCATGATCAACTGTTAGTGGTATTATAACAAAGTGGAAGCAACTGGGAACAACAGCAACTCCGCCATGAAGTGGTAGGCCACGTAAAATGACAAAGCGGAGGTCAGCATATTCTGAAGCGTACAGTGCGCAAAAGTCACCAACTGTCTGCAGAGTCAGCAGCTAAAGACCTCCAAAGTTTGTGTGGTCTTCAGATTAGCATAACAATAGTGAGTGGAGAGCTTCATGGAATAGGTTTCCATGGCCATGCAGCTAAGTCCAACCCTTATATCACCAAGTGCAAAGAGTCAGATGCAGTGGTGCAAAGCATATCGCCACTGGACTCTAGAGCAGTGGAGACTAGTTCTCTGGAGTGATGAATCACACTTCTCTGTCTGGCAATCCACTGGACATGTCTGGGTTTGGCGGTTGCCAGGAGAACGGTACTTGCCTGACTGCATTGTGCCAAGTGTAGTTTGGTGGAGGGGGGATTATGATGTGGGGTTGTGGTCTGGCATGGCCCCTCACAAGCCTACAGGATCTTTTTAGTGAGACTGTGAGCGTTGTCCTATCAGAGACTCGTTATCAGATGTTAATTCAGGTCTAAAGATCCCACCACTTTTGTCTATACACCAGTGAATTATGATCATCATTCTATCTTCTATATCTAATGTTACATTTGGCAATATTATACTTTTTCCACAGTACCATTACATCTATTGATCTATGCATTTTTTTAAAATAAATTATTGTAAAGGCACAGTTTCCTTGTGTTTTTGTTCAAGCATATAACCTTTATCTGTAGGCCATGTATGAATGAGAATCTAACGTCAACAATTTCCATTGGGGGTGCTCACTTTTTTTCCTCTGACTGTAGATGCAGGCTGTTATGCATGAAATGACAAAAGTATAAAATAGTATGCATTTAAAGAAATTAGTTGTGTTTAAACTCATCACAACTACATTAAAGAAAAATTAAATAAGGAAAATGTAAATACCTCCAATTCTGCAACATCAACACAAGCTTTTCTGGAATATTTTAGGAATTCCTGCAAAAGGAAATTAAATATCAAACACAGAACTACAGATTGATAAGTATTGTTTTTGTATTTAGTTTATTACAAGACAGTATGTAAATGGAAGGTAACAATGAAGATTTGTGGCTCATACTTTCATTCACAAACCCACAGGCTGTTATAAAGTCTTACTGAACTCAGAGTATATAAAGAAATATTTTGTGTCCAGCCATTTTTTAAAAAATATATTTTATTACATTTTAGAGTAGAAACGTACAGAAAACATCACGTCATGAGATACAAGATACAAACTGTTAGCTTCCTGATAGGCTGCTTATACAAATGAAGTTGTGTTAACCAACTGATATAGTTAAGAGAAGAATGAAAAAAAAAAAATGTAGTCTTAGTGACAATTGCTCTGGAAGCATGGATGGAGAATCAAAAAGTTTATAGAAGGAGACACTCGAGCCCTCCACAGAAAAGGAGGGGAGGATGATGTGTCCTCTCCGAATGAGTTACTAAACAATTGGATGTTCAATTGAGAATTGTACAGTTAATATATTTAATCTAAGGGTTAATAGGTGAAAACTGAAAAGAAAAGAACGTATAGAAGGCGGGAGTAAAGAAGGAATGGAGAGGAAGGGAAGATCATAGCACAAGCAGGGAAGAGAGGATATGGTATAAGTGAAGGTTGCCCCTGGTATAGGTGGAGGAGGACTAAAAGATGAGTGTGGCAGCTAGTGAGACATCAGGTTTGATGGACAGACCTCATGAAGTTATATTCCAGTCTTATCAGCATAGATGTTATTGATGCTTTATTTCTTTGATGCATAATCTTGAATTGTGTCTCTCTCCAGGTTTCGGCAGTGGCTATAGAGCAGATTTTGTTATAATCTTGTAGGATAGTGTCAGAGATGTCCGCTGTGGGAATATCTTTTCCCCAGGATCGAACAGAGAAAAACTGAAGTGACGTACTTAAACTAGGATTTAAGGGGTGATAGATATCAGAGATCTTGTACTGTTGTTTTTGAAAAAAACGTATCGATTAGAGAAGTTTGGAATTGTTTAGATTTTTGTGGGCAGACCTTGTTGATATATCCTGCAAATTTTTGGGCGTGGAGAAAGTGATGTAAGGGCAGTTGATGAACCTCGACCAAACTTGCAAACAGGATAAGTGTGCCTGAAGGAATGTCATATAATGAGGCCATGCAGGTCAAACCCATGGTTCTCCATTTGTGAAAGGCCTTGTACTGTAAGGAAACTGGGAATATTGGGTTTCCATGGATAGGAAGATAGCTGGAGATGTATGGGGACAGGCCCAATTTTGACCTGATCTCTCTCCATGCAATGATGGTGTCCTGTATTAGGTTTTGTTGGAAAGGTTTAGGAATGTGCCATAATTTACTGTGCAGGAGACCAGTTAGGTTGAAGAGGGTGTACCATGTGAGCTTCAACATCAAAGTTGGTATATCTAGAGGATTGTGAGATCCAATCTAAGCATACACATAGTAAACATGCTAGGTTATACAATCTAATATTAGGAAGGTTAGCTCCCCCCTTGCTCCTCAAGAGATGCAACTTGGTGATAGCGATTCGGGGTCTATTACCTCGCCAAAAAAAGGCAGAAAGGGCCTTGTTTAGGGTTTGAAGGTCTTTATATCGAATTAATAAATGAATTGTTTGAAGGGGGTACAGCAGTCGTGCAAAACTAACCATCTTAAATAGGTGGCATCTCATGAAAAACGAGAGCGGAAGGTCCATTCATGCCTCCAACTCTCTCACAGTTTTCCCAATTAAAGGAATATAGTTTAAGTAGTAAAGGAAGAAGGTGTTTTGCCTATCCTTATACCTATATATTTTATAAAGCCCTTAGCTATCGGAAAGGAAGAAAAGTGTACCCAGGAAGGAGGTGTGGCATTAAAGAGAGGAAGAACTTTTGGAAAAGTTTATTTGTAGGCCAGAGCATTGTCGAAATATAGTAAACATTTCCCATATTGTTTTTATGTCTGATGATGGGTGAGATGTAAATATGAGGCTATCATCCGCGAAAAATGCCAGACAGAGACCATATCTATCTGTTCCCTTATGCAATGTGATGGGGTCAGAAATACGACCTGCTGCTACAATTTTTGCAGATGCGGTGGCATACACAGTGGTAACGAGGTGCATGAAAGAACCTGAGAAGCCAAATCTCCAAAGGACGATATGGAGCCATTGGAAACTTAGGTTGTCTACGGCTGTTTTGGCGTCTAAAGTTACTATCGCCAAGTCTTCGAAGGGATGATTTCTTGTGTGATCCAGCACGGCTAATACCTTCCTGATGTTAGAGGAGGCAGAGTGGCCCTTGGTGAAGACTGCTTTAGCAGGGTGAATGAGCAAAGGTATAATATCTGTGAGACGCCGGGCTACTATTTTGGAAAGAATTTTGGTGTCAATATTTAAAAGGGAAATTGGGCGAAAAGATCCCGGGTCAGTGGAGTCCTTATCTTTTTTGCAATATAGTCTGATATAGGCCTGCTAGCCTGATGGTATGTAAGGTCTGCCTTCCCATATGCCTTGGTAAACAGAGTAATGTTGGGGACAGGATGTCAGCTGTTAACTTATAGAATTCGGGTGTGTAGCCATCTGGATCTTGAGCTTTACCATTAGCTAAAGAGGAGATTGCAGAATTAACCTCTCGGGTAGTTATAGGGTAAACGAGTATTTGTAGGCTTTTCGCTTCTATGTTGGCCAAGTGTAAATTGCGACGAAAACTGGTAATCGTTGAAGAGCCTAAGGTGTCCGGGGCATATAAGGTGGTATAAAATCTTCTAATATTTTATTGATTGCATTAGAAGAAGAGGTGGGGTGGCCTTGGTTGTTTTTAAGGGTTGTGATGCGAGTTGATTTGTGGAGGCCCTAGCACAGTTGAGCTAGTAATTTCCCCTGTTTATTGCCACATTTATAATACTTAGGTCCATGTAGGAATGTTTTATGCACTCTGGTGTTTACAGTCCACAGATCAAACAAATGCTTGGCCTCATGCTAGAGTTTTCTAGTTTTGGGGGGTGTTATTTTAATAATTGGGGATATTTGGGCTTGAGCTAAGCGAAGGCAGCCACTAGCCATTTTAGCATTTTTCATCGCTCATTTTTATAAAGAGAATGATAGGATTCTGCCTTCCCTGTCTACTAAAATAGGTTTGGATCTTTTTTATGGAGGGCATTTGTAGATTCAAATTCTGCCCAAGCCTCTTTAAGAGTATGGTGAATGTCTCTAATGTTGGCTAGATAAGATGGGAATCTCCAGAGCTTGGGGTTGCCCTGGGTCGAGAAGTTTGCCAGTTAAATTGATACTGGGCTATGGTCGGATATGGCTATTTCGTGAATAAGAGGGTTCCTAGTTTGTGGTAGTAGCATCGCATTACAAAACAGGTGATCTAATCTGGCAAGGGTAGAGTGTGGGAGGGTGTAAAAGACGGATTTCTTTTCTGTAGGGTGTGCAAATCGCCATGCGTCTGTAAGGTGTAAAGATTCCGTAAATTGGGAAAGAGGAGTGACACGGTCATGTATAGTTCGTGTAGTAGATACTTTGCCCGTCGACCTGTCTCCCGATATGTTCATTACCAATCTGAAATCTCCCCCAATTAAAATGGGCATGATCTAAAGTGGGTGCAAGTCATCGTGTGAAAAAGGTGTTTGGTAGGAGAGTTAGGGGCATAGGCATTTGTAATCAAAAGAACTTGGAGTGGGGAATTGGAGATGAATTGTTGAACTGCGTGCGTGTGTGATAGTGTGCGTGTTTACAGAGGAGAATCAGGACTCCAGCTTTCCGTTTAACTGAGGATGAACCATAAAATCTGACCTACCCACAACTTGCGCATACGGGGAAAGTTTACTTCAGGTAAGTGGGTTTCCTGTAACAGCGCTGAAGGTGTGAATATGTTTCAGGTGTCGCAACACCTTCATACATTGGGCCGGGAACGTAGCCCTTTAACATTCCAGGAGGTGATTTGCATCATGATTAATGGAGCACAAGGGGAGGAGGAGATGTCTGAGAAATTTGGTAATGGATGTAGCAGACTTGGAAATAAGAAAGTTGATAAGGGGCCTAGTCAAGTAATAGGGACGTGTATATGAAAATCGATATTTCCTAGAGAATAGGTAGGAAAAGTAGCAATTAAAACAGCATAAATGCAATTAACAAACACAAAACAGTAAAAAAAAAAAAAAAAAAAAAAAAGTGACTTCCCTTTTTTCCACGTTACATCTACTCCTTTGACAGCGCAACCATGACATGAGCATCTAATTTAATGGACTTGGAAAACAGCTCATAGCTGAATGCATTGGAGCATGAGTTGTGTTACACTCCAATTGGTGAGCTTGCCATAAATTAAATGCTCACAGTTTACATTGCATGAGAAATGCTGCATAGGTAGTAATAGAACTGTAATAACGTTATATAAAACAGTAATAAGGCAATGAAGTGCAATAAATAAAAGTGTCATAGCTGAATAAAACATCCATAATCAGTCCATATATGTAAAATCAATTTGTAATAAAGATTCTTCCATAATTCATGTGTTTTCTTCTTGTGCTGATATCCCAAACACCATCAAGTAACATAGTGCACATAACATATAGTGCCACCTCAGTGCTCACAGAACTCTCACCTCAGAGCACATGGAAATGCGCTTTATGATATCAAGTAGACAAAAGGATTCTTCACTTTTTCAATCCACAGCCATGTGATCGTAATCAAACACCTTTGAGCTTTCAATAGATTGTCAAACCAGAGCCAGGGATTGGTCCCTTTAAGGGTGATGGAGGTCACACATTACCATCCTTAAAAGGGAACAAATGACACTCCCATGGTGCAGTATGTACTAATTTATTAAGAAGCAGTAATACACTCACATGTAGTAAATTAATAAAATGCCATAAAATCATCAGATACAGGCTTCACTTGTTGTCAGCTGAATTCACTATTCGTGTCTGTCCAGAGCCAAGCCCCTTAAGCGTTACATCACGCCCACGTGACTTCGTCAGACTATAAATTTTTATATTAGTACATACTGCACCATAGGATTCTAAGATTGTTCCTCCTGGAACAATTTTCTAAATAGTCTATTTTCTCAAGTAGATATTGTTGGGTCTGTGTGGTCTGCGGAGTGGTAAGTTGAAACTGATGTACATCATCTTCCACTTCAGATAATCTTTCCTCTGCCACATTAAGTCTCTGAGCCTGTTCTCCTAGCTCTCTCCTCAGCTTATCTATGTCTACTGCTCTGTCAACTGCAGCTGGGACGGTGGGAGACAACAAGGCTGCTACTGCCTGAGCGATGTTATCATAATGGTCCTCACCTCCAGATGCAGGCAATTGAGTGGTTGAGTTGGATCGCGGGGTTGTGCGGTGTCCACCGTCGGCCATGTTTGATCCGACGTGGTAGGAGAGGCTGTTTTGGCAGGTTTTTGTGGAGGAGGACGGGAGCGATGAGAGATCAAGTATCGCTCCATACAGCAGAGCGATGTGGCAGGAACAGGGTGAGCACTAATTTGAAGCAGTCCCCGGGTGTAATAGCTGGTTTTATATGCTGCTCGGTTGGAGCCGCTGTCTCTCCCTGTTCTACATGTGACGCTGGAACCGGAAGTTTAGCCATTTTTAAAGCTATGAAACATGTTTAATGCTGAACTCCAGGCAGATTTAAAATACACAAATTCATTTTATTCAAAGATATACAATTTACGGTATTATTCTAAATGCAAGCAGTGTAAATATCTGAATTTTACTTGATGTCAGCTTCTTGCTGTCTCTGTACAGAGAGAAGAAGCGGCATTACAAAGAGCCAAACATTGTAAAAATAAATAACATGCTAATAGAAGGACAGAACAGAGTAACAAGCGGAATAAAGTTGAAGCAAGTGTAAATGAGCCCTTACAGTGCCGCTAGACACAGCGGTGGAGAGCTTCATGGAATGGGTTTCCATGGCTGAGCAGCTGCATTCAAGCCTTACATCACCAAGTGCAATGCAAACCATTGGATGCAGAGGTGTAAAGCACACTGCCACTGGACTCTAGAGCACTCTCTGGAGTGACGAATCACGCTTCTCTGTCTGGCAATCTGATGGACGTGTTCTGTTTGGCGGTTGCCAGTAGAACGGTAGTTGCCTGACTGCATTTTGCGAAGTGTAAAGTTTGGTGGAAGGGGGATTATTGTGTGGGGTTGCTTTTCAGGGGTTGGGTTTTTTTTTTTAAGCAGATGCACTAGAGGAAAAAAAAAAAAAAAAAAAAAAAAAGGTGGGTGTTGCATATTTTTATTTTACGATACTTGTACAGCTTTTTTTAACCAATTTGGCCTTTCTGGCAATATCTCACGTGTGGTGCAATTGCCGTGTACATATGCATGTAGAACTGATGCAAGCATTTGCCTTTGGGTGTGAGCACAGCAGCAATTTAACATTTAAAAAAAAAATTAGGGGAAAAAAAAAAATTAACACTGTACTTAACTTTTTTTTTTAAATAAACTTTATTGCAATCACAAGGCATGAACAACATCTCTTGTGATAGCATGAGCTGTGACAGGTCCTCTTTGAGTGACCATATCTCTCTACTGGCCCCTAAAGCATCTTACAAAAAAAAACAAAAAAAAAAAAACAGGATCAGTTTGATCTGATGCTTTCACAAGCCAGTAATGAGACTGAAACCGGAAGTAACAATATCCCTGTCACTTCTGGTTTCTGACGTCACTCAGAGAGAAACATAATCCATTACCATGCTCCCTGATCGAACAGGACAGTCCAGTGTCTGTCTGTCTGTCTATATTACATTTACCAAAGGAAAATCATCAGCTGAAAAAATTATACTGGGAACATGCCCAACTGTAGTCATGATCCTAGCACAGTGGTCGGCAAGCCGCGGCTCGCGAGCCACATGCGGCTCTTTACCCACTCTAATGCGGCTCTTCTGTGTGCCGGGCGCCCGCTCCCCTCCCTCCTCTCGGTCGGCCGCTCCCCTGCCTCCTCTCGGTTGGCAGCCCTAAAAGTCCGCGCGGACCTTTTAATCCGGCCCGCGGATGTGGCTGTCAGGATGTGTGTAGGCGGGGCAGCGTGCCGAACGTGAGGGGAGGGGAGCTAGGCTCCTCTCACAGTCCGCCCTGAAGACCCGAACGGCGCGGGAAGACAGCGAGAGGAACGCAAAAGGTAAGTGAATTGACACGGGGGACTTGGCTTACTAGAAGGGGGGGGGGGAATAGTACTGTGGGGGATGAAATACTATATGAGGGATGAATTACTATATGAGGGATGAATTACTATATGGGGGATGAATTACTATATGGGGGATGAAATACTTTATGGGGGATGAAATACTATATGGGGGATGAAATACTTTATGGGGGATGAAATACTATATGGGGGATGAATTACTATGGGGGATGAATTACTATATGAGGGATGAATTACTATATGGGGGATGAAATACTATATGGGGGATGAATTACTATATGAGGGATGAATTACTATATGAGGGATGAATTACTATATGAGGGATGAATTACTATATGAGGGATGAATTACTATATGAGGGATGAATTACTATATGAGGGATGAAATACTATATGGGGGGATGAAATACTATATGAGGGATGAATTACTATATGGGGGGATGAAATTCTATATGAGGGATGAAATACTATATGGGGGGATGAAATACTATATGAGGGATGAAATACTATATGGGGGGATGAAATACTATATGAGGGATGAAATACTATATGGGGGATGAAATACTATATGAGGGATGAAATACTATATGAGGGATGAATTACTATATGAGGGATGAATTACTATATGAGGGATGAAATACTATATGGGGGGATGAAATACTATATGGGGGGATGAAATACTATATGAGGGATGAAATACTATATGAGGGATGAAATACTATATGGAGGATGAAATACTATATGAGGGATGAAATACTATATGAGGGATGAAATACTATACGGGGGATGAAATACTATACGGGGGATGAAATACTATACGGGGGATGAAATACTATACGAGGGATGAAATACTATACGAGGGATGAAATACTATACGGGGGATGAATTGCTATGGGGGATGAATTACTATATGGGGGATGAATTACTATGGGGGATGAATTACTATATGGGGGATGAATTACTATGGGGGATGAATTACTATATGGGGGATGAATTACTATATGGAGGATGAATTACTATATGGGGGATGAATTACTATATGGGGGATGAATTACGATGGGGGATGAATTACTATATGGGGGATGAATTACTATGGGGGATGAATTACACTATGGGGGATGAATTACACTATGGGGGATGAATTACACTATGGGGGATGAATTACTATGGGGGATGAATTACTATATGGGAGATGTATTTTCAGTTTTAAAAATGTGGCTCTCAAAATAAATTTCAATCATGGTTTTGGCGAGATTTGGCTCAGTTGAAAAAAAAGGTTGCCCACCACTGTCCTAGCATAACCAGTTTAACATTAAGCAGTTTATAAATGGTCTAAGGGATGGGAAGTGGTCAAGAAAAACATAAGGTAATTTTGAAATTGATGGCAACAACACGTCTCACAAAAGTTGGGACAGGGCACTGTTTACCATGGTGTAGCATCCCCTCTTCTTTTAACATCACTCTGTAAATGTCTTGGAACTGAGGAGACCAGTTGCTGGATTATTGGTAGAGGAATGTTGTTCTTACCTGATATAGGATTCTAACTGCTCAGCAGTCCCGAGTATTCTAGGTTGTTTTTTTTCGTTTCACGATGCACCAAATATTGTCAATTGGTGAAAGGTCTAGACTGCAGGCAGGCCAGTTAAGCACCCAGATTTTTCTACTACGAAGCCATGCTGTTGTCATAGATGCAGTATGTGGTTTAGCCCTGTCTTGCTGAAATATGCAAGGCCTTCCATGAAAAAGATGTTGTCTGTATGGGAGCAAAGGCTGCTCTAAAATCTAGATATATCTCTCAGCAATGACTGTGCCTTTCCATATGCTCAAGCTGCCCATTCCATACACACTAATGTACCCCAATATCATCAGTGATGCAGGCTTTTGAACTGAATGCTGATAAGCTGGAAGGTCCCTTTCCACTTTAGTACAGAGGATTGTCAAAAAGAATGTCAAATTTCAAAAAACCTCAAAACAGAAAGCAAAATCATTATGTTCTATTTATCTCGCATTCCAGGCTCAACGAATTATAAAAATAAAATGCATTAAAACTGGAAAAAAAAAGTCAAATTTTGATTTGTTTGACCACAGAACAGTTTTCTGCTTTGCAACAGACCATTTTAAAAGAGCTTTGCATGATAGAGCTTTAACTTGCATTTTCAGATGGCATGGCAAATGATGTTCTGTTCACAGAACACGGTTTTTGGAAGTATTCTTGAGTCCATGCAATGATATCCATCATAGAACCATGCCTGTTTTTAATGCAGTGCCATCTGAGGGCCAGAATATCATGGGCATCCAATATTGCGTTTTGGCCTTGTCCCTTGCGCACAGAAATTTCTTCAGGTTCTCAGAATCTTTTGATACTACATACTGTAGATAATGATATATGTAAGGTTTTTGCACATTTACATATTTGAGGAACATTATTCTTAAATTGTTTGACACCTTTTCATAGACTGGTGAACCTCTGTCTATCTTCACTTCTGAGACACTGACTCTTTAAGAGGCCCTTTTTATACCCAATCATGTTACTGTACTGCTGGCAATTAACCTAATTAGTTGCAAAATGTTCTTCAAATTCTTCCTTGGTAACCATGCCCTTTGCCAGCCATTTGTTGCCCTGTCCCAAGTTTTTTGAGACGTGTTGCTGCCATCAATTTAAAAAATACCTTAATTTTTTTCTTAAATTGGTAAATTTTCTATTGTGGATAAAATATGGGTTTATGAGATTTGCAAATCATTGCATTTTATTTTGATGTAGATTTTACACAGGGCCTAAACTTTTTTGGCTATGGGGTTGTACACACCAATCAGCCAAAAGATTATGACGACCCATCTAATATTGAGTAGGTCCCTCGTTTGCCACTAAAACAGCCCCGGCCCTGTAGCAGCATGGATGCCTCTAGATCTTTGAAGGTATCCTGTGGTATCTGACGCCAAGTTGACGGTATTAGACCCTTTAAGCTGTGTACGTTTTGAGGTGGGGCCTCCATGAATCAGACTTGTTTTTTTAGCACATCCCACAAATGCTTGAAGGATTGAGATCTGGCCAAGTCAACACTTCTAACCTGTGTTCCTTAAGCCATTCTTGAATTGTTTTTTCAGTGTGGCAGGGCATGATATCCTACTGAAATAGGCCCTGCCATCACGGAACTTTATTTCCATGAAGAAATGTACTTGGTCAGCAACAAAGTTTAAGTAGATATGTGTCAAAGTAACATCCACTTGAATGGTAGGAGCAAAGTTTCCCAGCAGAACATTGGCTAAAGTATCATACTGCCTCCACTGGCTTGCCTTCTTCTCATACTGCATACCAGGTAAGCAACGAAAACCACTTGTCCAACCACATGGTATAAAAAAACAAAACAACCCCCCCCCCCCCCCCCCCCCGAAAAAAAACAACAACTTGATTTATCAGACCAGACCACCTTCTTCCATTGCTCCATGGTCCAGTTGATGCTCACTTGCCAACTGTAGGTGTTTTTGGCTGTGGAAGCAGGTCAGCAGCTGTGCAGCCCCATACACAACAAATTGTTTCAACACATCAACTTCACGGACAACATGTTTACTTGCTGCCTAGTATGTCCCAACTTCTTTCAGAAGCCATTGTAACAAGATTATCAATGTTCATGTTTTGGCTGATTGGTGCATATACACTCACTGGCTACTTTATTAGGTACACCTTGCTAGTAATGGTTGGGCCCCCTTTTGCCTTTAAAACTGCCTTAATTCTTTGTGGCATAGATTCAACAAGGCGTTGGAAACATTGCTCAGAGATTTTGGTCCATATTGACATGAGTTACTGTTGCCTAACTTCTCGAACCAGTCTGCCCATTCTCCTCTGACCTGGTCTAAATCCGGAAACTGTTGCGGAAAAGTTTGAAAAAACACTTGTTAGGACCAAACTGAGTGCTTCTCCGGACTGAGAGCAGTTAAGCTTAACAGAAGTCTACCTGGGTCCATGCTACTTTTACTGTAAAAAGTTTGCAAAATGATTGCTGTGAAATTAGGAATGGGACTTGGAAAGAATGGGGAGTCTTTAATGGTTTTTTTTCTATAGTCAATTTGGTTGTATACACTATCACGGTTTGTGTACGAAAGATATATTGCAGAATTTGTTAGTATAAAATCAGATGCAGCGCAGTGTCAGGATACTAAAGTCATCAACCTGACACAAAATAACTTAATATGCCATAAGAAGTCACTAACTGAAAAGATGATTTTATACAGCTCAAATACAAATAAGAAGTCTGACCATACACAATTCTGGATTTGTAGCAAATTACACCCTTGTACTGTGGCAATACCAGTAAATGTCACTTCCTTCTTGAATGGTACCCCGTCTGGTAATTTGTAGAGTGTGCAAGACAGTGCTGTGAACCAATCAGTCCCTTTCCAAAAATAACCTAAGCTTATTTATGAGCTAATTGAACAACACAGGAAAGAGGTACCGTATTTTTCGCTCTATAAGACGCACTTTTTTCCCCCCAA
Organism: Staurois parvus; assembly: GCF_062004578.1. NCBI lineage: Eukaryota > Metazoa > Chordata > Amphibia > Anura > Ranidae > Staurois > Staurois parvus. The sequence goes on along the minus strand of NW_028318568.1, from coordinate 2,040,143 downwards.
AAAAGGGGGGAAAATGTCAGTGCGTCTTATGGAGCGAATATAAAGCGGCCGGTCCGGTATTTCTGCCGCCACCATGTCAGAATACCGGGCCGGCCGCTCAGCTGTTCTGTCCTGCAGGGCCTTACCTGTTCCTCGCTCCAGCGCTGCACAGTCTTCCCGCGCTGGCTTCTGTGACAGCCGGGTGCCCATTGCGCATGTGCTGCGCTTTGTGAATGATCCGGTGTCTTCTGGGACACATGACAGGTCCCAGAAGGCGCCGGGCCATTCACAAAGCGCAGCGCTTCTCGCGCATGCGCAGTGGGCACCCAGCTGTCACAGAAGCCGGCCCGGGAAGAAGAGGGAAGGACAACTCCGCGGAAGTGGGAGCGGGTAGCTGTCAAATTCAGGTACCCGCTCCCCCTCCCTCCCCAAAGGTCAGCAGTCTCTGGTCATTCCCTGCACTGTCTGCAGTCTCTGGTCATTCCCTGCACTGTCTACAGTCTCTGGTCATCCCCTGCACTGTGTCCGCAGTCTCTGGTCATCCCCTGCACTGTGTCCGCAGTCTCTGGTCATCTCCTGCACTGTGTCCGCAGTCTCTGGTCATCTCCTGCACTGTGTCCGCAGTCTCTGGTCATCTCCTGCACTGTGTCCGCAGTCTCTGGTCATCTCCTGCACTTTGTCCGCAGTCTCTGGTCATTCCCTGCACTGTGTCCGCAGTCTCTGGTCATCCCCTGCACTGTGTCCGCAGTCTCTGGTCATCCCCTGCACTGTGTCCGCAGTCTCTGGTCATCTCCTGCACTGTGTCCGCAGTCTGTGGTCATCTCCTGCACTGTGTCCGCAGTCTCTGGTCATCTCCTGCACTGTGTCCGCAGTCTCTGTTCATCCCCTGCACTGTGTCCGCAGTCTCTGGTCATCCCCTGCACTGTGTCCGCAGTCTCTGGTCATTCCCTGCACTGTGTCCGCAGTCTCTGGTCATCCCCTGCACTGTGTCCGCAGTCTCTGGTCATCCCCTGCACTGTGTCCGCAGTCTCTGGTCATCCCCTGCACTGTGTCCGCAGTCTCTGGTCATCTCCTGCACTGTGTCCGCAGTCTCTGGTCATCTCCTGCATTGTGTCCGCAGTCTCTGGTCATCTCCTGCACTGTGTTCGCAGTCTCTGGTCATCTCCTGTACTGTGTCCGCAGTCTCTGGTCATCTCCTGTACTGTGTCCGCAGTCTCTGGTCATCTCCTGTACTGTGTCCGCAGTCTCTGGTCATCCCCTGTACTATGTCTGCAGTCCATTGGTTCAGAATATTTTTTTTTCTTGTTTTTCGCCTCTAAAACCTCGGTGCGTCTTATGGTCAGGTGCGTCTTATGGAGCGAAAAATACGGTATTTGGTTTCCTTTAAACCAGGGTTAGAAGTATTGCTGATGATAGGTGGAATCCTTTTCAAAAGTCTATGAGGTTCCATCAATAATTCCATTCACTGGAAAGCACTGAAAAGAACTGAAAATTGACTAACAGTTGTCCAGGATTGGACAAAAAGGGGGGGGGGGGGTTTGAACTAGTTGGATTCACTAAGAGTTATGCTTTAGAGACTTTATTCTATATTTGTTATACACAAAGGGTTTCCTCTTAAAAGTTTTGTTTGTTCAGCGGTGCTCTCATGAGAAAAAAGGATATAACATTTTGTATTTTAGGCGTATAACCAGCATTGACCTTGATTGCCCATGAAGGAATGGAATGGTTTTGTTCCAGGCAGCCGACACATGATGTAACTTTATTTCTTAATGATCTGAAAAAGCCTTTGTTCTTTGAATAAATGAGAAAGCTTCCAATAACCATTGTGTGTGTATGCGTGCTTTCTACCTGTGTACACAGCCTTTTCTACACATTTCATATAATAGTATACAGCAAACGGATTTTTGACTTTAAGACTATATAGTAAGATGTCTTACCTTTAAAAGTAGCTGGTATCTCATGATTCTTTGCACTGGTTTTATTAGTAAGTCTGAAATTTGAAGATGATGACCCAGACGCTGTTTCAAGCCCTAGTACAGATAAATAAATATACAAATTTAGCATGGCCCCCTTTTTAATACTTTGTTTTATACTGTGTGGCAACGACTGAGCTTTAAAGACAAAAAAAAAAAAATCAAATTAAGGCCACTGTACAAAAGTGTCCTTTATGTCTAAGCCACCACAAACCAACAATTTATTCGCCTTACCATTCACAGCTCTATCCTTTTGCATATTATATCTTTGGTATAAAAGTAAGTGAAAAACACCTTTAAAACATTTATTTCCATTTTCATTAATAAAATAACATTTAAAAAAATATACTTCTGTGTGGGCCCCTTTAACGTGATCTTTTATTTTGCCTATGCGGGGCAAAGTAAAAGGGTCACCCAACTTTCCCTCTCCCCAAGCAGCATGTACTCACCTTTCCTAACTCTTGCACTACTCCCTTTGGCTCTTAGGACCAGGGAAAAAAAGTCAAGTTTCAAGTTCGTTTGGAGCTTACACAAGACTATGGCCTCCTCCAAATACATGTGACATCTCTGGGCCAACCATGACACCCCTAGCTCTGACACACGGGAAAGAGAGGGAGTGAGTTACAAGCTCTCACATACCCTGGCAGCCTAATGGAGCAGCACAAGGAAAGATGGATACAAAAGTACAAGGTGATTACATGATGCTGGGCACACATACAGTGATAAATATGCCTCTATTTTTCCCTTTTTGTTTATCAGCAAAGTGCTGCAGCAAAGATTAAAAAAAAAAAAATTCTGGCAATGTGTGGGAACATAAGAGAGCTGGGCTTCTGCCTCTGTATGAGCCATAGTCCAGCTCTTCTATGTGCTGGCACAGCATTTTTGAACGTTGCCGCAGCACCTGATAAAAATAAAAATTAAAAAAAGGTACATTTATTACGTGTATGCAGCCTGAATGAGTCTTTTTTGAGGCAATTGCACATTCATATTTATTAATTTCCTAATAAGTTTGGCGATTGTGCTGAGATTTTCAACTATCTTTGGGTTTTTTAATAAAATAAGAGGGTTCAATTGGGTTTTAAGAGACTCCTTTCCTCTACCCTGCATAGGCAAAGGAAAGATTAACTTTAAAGTGAGTTTTCAATTGTTAATAAATGTGACAGCAAATGCATTTATCCAGCTCCGGAGGCTGTGACTCCTTAAATGCCAGAGCAGAATCAGTTCCAGAGTAGTGCACATTTGCACAGCACAAAGAACCGTAACGTGATGCACTTTCCTTCTATTACTGCTTTAGGGAGTCAGGCAATCACAGCCTACAACCTTGGATTGAAATGCATTTCAGACAACATTTAATCATTAAGGTTAGTCCCTTCCCTTGTAGGAGCCCATGAACGAAATCGCCTACCACAGTCAAACACATACCGCTACCAGATGTGCCTTAATAAAAGAAACCCTTTACCCTACTGGGAAGTTGTTTTTTGCACTGTTGAAGTACCTTAGGAACAAGCAAACAAATACAGGGAGAACTTACAGACTCCATACAGAGATAATTAAAAACCAGAACTCCAGTGCTGCAAGGCAAGAAGAGTGCTAACCATGTTGTTGCCATTAATTACGATTTAATAAACCCGCAGGGATAGGTGTACAGACAAAAAAAAAAAAAAAATAATAGTAAGCGTCAGTATCCAATTTAACAATACTCAAAAAAATAAACAAAAAAACAAGCATTAGCAATACTACCCTGAAATCCCTCCAACTAAAACATTTTTACATTAAAAGAAAAGACTATTCAGAGACACAGAGCAACTTTATGAGTAGAGAGGAAAACAGTATATCCTCTGTCAGGCTGTGCGGTCAGTGTTTACAATGGTGACATATCCTTAATTATTGCTGAATATCCCAGGATAAGAAATGGAGGAAATTGCCCCAATGGACATACAAGCAGTAATAAAATCCTAAACTTTATAATTGCCCACCAAAATGCTAAACACTTGGCCTCATCAAAAATGATCTATTTCAACCTTCTTCAGGAACCTGAACAGACTTCTAAGCAAGAGTAATATCATCCTACCACTGCATGCAATTCTTCTGCAAGATTAAAGAGGATGTAAACCTTTCAATATCCCCAAAGTGACTACCCTCTGGCGATACACAGACTTGAAACAAGTTGTACCTGTTTTTCTGAGGCCCACTCTCCAGACACCGATTCAAAGTACACAGAACAAAGGATTTTTCTCAGCAACAGAAGGCAGGGGGTGGGGATATGGTATCACACACTGCACAGCTAGAGCACAGAGCTCTGTGTAATCCATGAATGGAGAGATGGGACGCACCTTCCTGTACAAAGGCTCACAGAGAACCATACACAGCTGAGGCTGTCTGTTACCTGCTGTGTGCTGGAAGGGAGTGGTGTTATCACCTGGGATTTTGTTGTGTGAGCTTAACCTATTAGGAGTGACTCATGAGGAAAGATACAGCAGAGAGAAATGTCACATGGTGTTTTGGATAGAGGCACGTACGCACTATAGGATATGCTTTGCTCATTTTTCATGTCAGAGGTTTACAAATAGTTTAATCCTCCACAACAGGTTACTGGGGTTGGTTAGGACACACTGCTTGGACTCTAAGGGATTGTCAGAAATAATAATAAAAAAGATGGACACTTGTTTTAACCACTTGCCCTCCAGAAGATTTACCCCCTTCATGACCAGGCCATTTTTTGCTATTTGGCACTGAGCTATTTCAACTGGTAATTGTGAGGTCGTGCAATGCTTCACCCAAATGAAATTTATGTCTTTTTTTCACACAAATAGAGCTTTCTTTTGCTGGTATTTGATCACCTCTGTGGTTTTCACTTTTTGTGCTATAAACAAAAAAAGACCAAAAATTTTGAAAAAACCCCCCAATATTTTCCACTTTTGGTCACAAGAAATATCCAATAAACTCAAAGTTAGGCCAAATGTATTCTGCTACGTCTATTCTGCTATGTCTTTGCTAAAAAAAAATCCCAATACATGTATATTAATTGGTTTGTGTGAACGTTATAGTGTCTACAAACTATGGTATATACATATACACATATATACACACACACACATATATCTATATTGGCATTTACACAGCTTTTACTTTCTGACTGCCTATCGCATTTCTTGAGGTGCTAAAATACAAGGGCAGTACAATCACCCCCCAAAAATTAACCCTTTTTGGCAAGTAGACACCCCAAGGATCTTGCAGAGAGGCATGTTGAGTCCCTGGAACATTTTATTTTTTGCCAAAATTTTTCGAACATGACAATTTGTTTTTTCCCTTACACAAAGTTGTCACTTACCGTATTTTTCGCACCATAAGACGCACTTTTTTCCCCCCCAAAAAGGGGGGAAAATGTCAGTGCGTCTTATGGAGCGAATATAAAGCGGCCGGTCCGGTATTTTTGCACCACCATGTCAGAATACCGGGCCGGCCGCTCAGCTGTTGTCTCCTGCAGGGCCTTACCTGTTCCTCGCTCCAGCGCTGCACAGTCTTCCCGCGCTGGCTTCTGTGACAGCCGGGTGCCCACTGCGCATGTGCTGCGCTTTGTGAATGATCCGGTGTCTTCTGGGACACATGAAGGGTCCCAGAAGGCGCCGGGCCATTCACAAAGCGAAGTGCTTCTCGCACCTGCGCAGTGGGCACCCGGCTGTCACAGAAGCCGGCCCGGGAAGAAGAGGAAAGGCAACTCCGCGGAAGTGGGAGCGGGTACCTGTCAAATTCAGGTAACCGCTCCCCCTCCCTTCCCAAAGGTCAGCAGTCTCTGGTCATCCCCTGCACTGTCTGCAGTCTCTGGACATTCCCTGTACTGTCTGCAGTCTCTGGTCATTCCCTGCACTGTCCGCAGTCTCTGGTCATTCAATGCACTGTGTCCGCAGTCTCTGGTCATTCCCTGCACTGTCCGCAGTCTCTGGTCATTCCCTGCACTGTGTCCGCAGTCTCTGGTCATCCCCTGCACTGTCTGCAGTCTCTGGTCATTCCCTGCACTGTCCGCAGTCTCTGGTCATTCCCTGCACTGTCCGCAGTCTCTGGTCATTCCCTGCACTGTCCGCAGTCTCTGGTCATTCCCTGCACTGTCCGCAGTCTCTGGTCATTCCCTGCACTGTCCGCAGTCTTTGGTCATTCCCTGTACTGTGTCCGCAGTCTCTGGTCATCTCCTGCACTGTGTCCGCAGTCTCTGGTCATCCCCTGTACTGTGTCCGCAGTCTCTGGTCATCTCCTGCACTGTGTCCGCAGTCTCTGGTCATTCCCTGTACTGTGTCCGCAGTCTCTGGTCATCTGCACTATGTCCGCAGTCTCTGGTCATCTCCTGTACTATGTCCGCAGTCTCTGGTCATCTCCTGCACTGTGTCCGCAGTCTCTGGTCATCTCCTGCACTGTTTCTGCAGTCTCTGGTCATCTCCTGCACTGTTTCTGCAGTCTCTGGTCATCTCCTGTACTGTGTCCGCAGTCTCTGGTCATCTCCTGTACTGTGTCTGCAGTCTCTGGTCATCTCCTGCACTATTTCTGCAGTCTCTGGTCATCTACTGTACTGTGTCCGCAGTCTCTGGTCATCTCCTGTACTGTGTCCGCAGTCTCTGGTCATCTCCTGTACTGTGTCCGCAGTCTCTGGTCATCTCCTGTACTGTGTCCGCAGTCTCTGGTCATCCCCTGTACTGTGTCTGCAGTCCATTGGTTCAGAATATTTTTTTTTCTTGTTTTTCACCTCTAAAACCTAGGTGCGTCTTATGGTCAGGTGCGTCTTATGGAGCGAAAAATACGGTAAATGATATATTGCTCACGCATGACATGGGTATATGTGGAATAACACCCCAAAACACATTCTCCTACTTCTCCTGAGTAGAAGCTTATGCCACACATCACCCACTCTTGAAGACCAAACATTTTCTGCCACATTTTGTTCACATGAAAAAAACTTTTTTCTTGCTAGAAAATTAATTTGAACTCCCAAACATTATATATTTATTTAAGGCAGAGGCCCTAGAGAATAAAACGGTGGGTGTTAAAATATTTTTACGTCACACAGTATTTTCGCAGCAATTTATCAAACGCAAATCTTTTGGGAAAAAATCACTTTTTAGAATTTTAATGCACAAAAACACAATATATTGCCCAATTGTTTGATAAAATATAAAAGATGATGTTACGCCGAGTAAATAGATACCAAACATGAAAATCTTTAAAATTATGCGTGCCTGTGTAATGGCGACAAAATGCATACATTTTTAATATCAATAGGTAATGCTTTAAAAGCCTTTACAGGTCACCAACTTATATTTACTCAGGAGGTCTAGTGCTAGAATTACTGCCCTTGGGCAAAGCCTGGGGAGGAACCGAAACATGGCACCATGAGCAGCATGGCTGAGGAGCTCTGGGCGCCCGTCTGTTCCTATGCTTTACGTGCCATAGGTTGAAGGGTGCCTACCTGGGCCCTGGTGTGGAGTGTGCCCGGGGGTCGCGTGTGTGCTGGCCAGCGCTTTGTTGGGATTCTGTGCAGCGGAGGTGCTTGAGCAGTGTCCTCAGCTGGTCCCCTGGGTCCCGCGAAGTTGGCAGGGGACTTGTGGAGATCGAGGGCAGGAGGCAGGAGAGGAGGTGAGGACCTCTGGGAGGACAGAGGGAGTCGAAGATACCCAGTGACTGCCTGAGCAACAAGAGCCCTTGTACAAGGAAGTAGCAGGAAAGAAAGCAGCAGAAGGAACCGGAGTTGTTGGCTCCTATAAGGAGAGAGCCCTACATCACCCACAATACTCTCTCCAAGCCCCACATCGGGAGACACCATCTGTGGCCCCAAGACCTCCTCCAGTGTGTGAAGTGCAGCAAATACAGTGGACCAAGAACATCTGGAACAGCAACACACACACAGCATGCAAGCTGATGGTGAGTTGCTGCAATTTGCGGCTTTAAAACATTCCTAAGAACTGTCACTTTTTTACAGTATACTGGTATATTGAGTAATTGCTGGGTGGAAAGAGAAAAACAAGACTGGGGGGTCTTGGGGACTGGAAGGGCCATTCATCATGTATTGTATATTATTTAGCATTGATCACTTCAAAGAATAAAGAGACTGTCTGGGACTAATAGCGAAAGCAAAAGAGGGCTGTCTTGGGTGCAGTGTTCCTAATATTTAGATCAAGAGGAAAACAAACTGCAAACTTCTGGAAGAAATAAAGAGCAGATCGACTAAAAGAGGAGGGGGGGGAGGGGGGAGAGATCCAAATCCAATCAAGTTCAAATACTAGCACCATACGAAAGTACTTGCCCTCACAGGAAAGAAGCCCTGAGTTGCAAACCCGAGAGAATCACTATGAAGGATCAAAAAAATCTGGCGGAGATCAATCTAGATTGTCATGTGGAATGTTGGAAGAGAACCAGGATAAAGAAAGGTTAAATAGGGAAAACGCAGGAGAACAAGGAAATATGGAACAGCAAGGACTCACAGCACAATTACTTTTAAAAAATGAACTGGCGGAAATGTTCAAAAACTAGAGATGTCCATGAAAAATGAGATCAGGATACTTCGAACTGACCTGGGTCAGATCTTAACCCGAATTTAAGAAGTAGAGGAAAAAATGGAGGGATATGCACAATAAATTTATAATCTGGAATTGCAGGTGGAGGAGGTGCGAAAAGAACAGAGAGTTATTATATAAAGCAGATCAGGAGAACAGCAACAGAAGGAACAACTTAAGGATCAGAGGACTACCAGAAGAAATAGGACAGGAAGAGGATTTACTGGAGAAAATGAATAGAATCTGCAATCCAATCATGGGAAAGCCAGTGACAGATTAATTGAAAATCGAGAGAGTGCATAGGGTTAGACGGCCAAAAGGAATATCGGCAGAAAGCCCCAGAAATGTGATTAGTAGGTTCCATAACTTAGGAGATAGGGAATGAATATGGAAAGGGTTGCAGGATCGCACGGAAATAAAATAAGAAAAAACAACCCTACAGTTGTGTCCAAAATTATTCAACCCCCAATGCTGTAAAGGGGTTTAGGGACTATAGTGTACATTTGGAATTGTATTCAGAATCAAATCCTACAAGGACGTTGTAACTACCCAAATGCAACTAAAATGACATCAATTGTTTATGTAATACAGTAGTAAATGGTTCTTATGTGGTTTCTTCATTGCCACAATTATTCAACCCCTTAAAGACTACCACTCTGAAGAACAGAGGTTCATACAGGTGCTTTCCATCAGGTATTGAAAACACCTGTGGATGTCACCGAGCAGCAATCAAGCATAATAAGCACCAATTAGGCAGCTTTAAAATGACTGTGATACTCAGCTCCTTCTAGACATTTACTGGTGTGGTTACAAACATGGTGAAGGCAAGAGAATGGTCCAGGAAGACAAGAGAAGAGGTGATTTCTCTTCACAGGAAGGGCAATGGCTATAAGAAGATTGCAAAGATGTTAAACATACCAAGAGACACCTTAGGAAGCATCATTCGCAAATTCAAGGCAAAGGGCACTGTTGAAACGCTACCTGGTCGTGGCAGAAAGAAGATGCTGACTTCGACTGCTGTGCGCTACCTGAAGCGTAGAGTGGAGAGAAGTCCCCGTGTGACTGCTGAGGAACTGAGAAAAGATTTGTCAGATGTGGGTACAGAAGTTTCAGCCCAGACAATAAGACGCACACTGCGTAATGAAGGCCTCCGTGCCAGAACTCCCAGGCGTACCCCCTTGCTGTCTCCAAAGAATAAGAAGAGTCGACTGCAGTATGCCAAAAGCCATGTGGACAAACCACAAAAGTTGTGGGATAGTGTTCTGTGGACTGATGAAACAAAATTAGAACTGTTTGGGCCCATGGATCAACGCTATGTTTGGAGGAGGAAGAACAAGGCCTATGATGAAAAGAACACCTTGCCTACTGTGAAGCATGGTGGAGGGTCAATCATGCTTTGGGGCTGTTTTGCTTCTGCAGGTACAGGGAAGCTTCAGCGTGTGCAAGGTACCATGAATTCTCTTCAGTACCAGGAGATATTGGATGGAAACGTGATGCAGTCCGTCACACACCTGAGGCTTGGGAGACGTTGGACCTTTCAACAGGACAATGATCCCAAGCATACCTCCAAGTCCACTAGAGCATGGTTGCAGAGGAAAGGCTGGAACATTTTGGAGTGGCCATCGCAGTCACCAGACTTAAATCCGATTGAGAACCTCTGGTGGGACTTAAAGAAAGCAGTTGCAGTGCGCAAGCCTAAGAATGTGACTGAACTGGAGGCCTTTGCCCATGAAGAATGGGCGAAGATACCCGTAGATCGCTGCAAGACACTTGTGTCAAGCTATGCTTCACGTTTAAAAGCTGTTATAACTGTAAAAGGATGCTGTACTAAGTACTAAGATTGAATGTCACTTGGGGGTTGAATAAAACTGATAATGCTGTGAGCACAGAAAAGACATTTGTGGTTATTTCATTATAACTGTTATGTTATATTTGTCTGACCTACAAGTGCCTCTTTAATGTAAATGTAAGCAAGATGACTGAATGATCAAAAGCAATGTCAAACTGGCCAAAACACTCAATTTCAGTGGGGGTTGAATAATTTTGGACACAACTGTACATATTTTTGCGGACATTTCCCCAGAGACGCTGGCGAGGAGGAGATCATTGAAAGCATTGCTGAACCATATGAAAGAAAAAAAAGTATGATATAACTGGGACTTTCCAGCATGTCTAATCGGGTGGAAAGATCGAAGATTGGCGAGGTTGAGATTGCCAGAAGAATTTAATGGCTTTTGTGAGAAATTAGACCTACAGAGAATGGACACTGAAGGATGGTCAGAGAAGGGTAGGGAGAGGGGAGGACAGGACCCGGGAGGGTGGCAACAGGTACCTAGGAAGAGGAAATAGGAGGACGTAGCATGGAGGGGTCCAGGGGGAGAGTTGAAGGTTTTTTTTTTCCCTCTCTCTCTCCCCTGGCCCTACCCGGCCACGTCATGGTCCCTGTGTCCCCTGCCTTCTTCCCTGAGTTAAAGTGGGGAAAAGTTGGGGGGGGGGGATATGAAGAGTGGGGAGCGGGCGGGTGATCCGGAGGCCAAGAATGTTGCAGTCTCCAACCTAGGAATGCCATTGGTCCAGGAGAAGAGTAGGCGTTTGTGTTTTGAATTTCAGTAGGGAGCTCCCTCATCAGATTCCAAGGCTAAATGTAGGCTGGGAGGGGTGGAGGGAGGGGGGAGAAAGTGGGGGTTGGATTAGGTTGATATTATAGTGGGAGAAGGAAGAATGTCCATATCTTAAATTATCTGTATTTGCTTTCTCCTAAAGGAAAGCCAGGTGGTCAGTTTCGATTTCTCAAGGAAAAGTTACAAGGATTGGAATATACACTAGCTAATATTTATTGTCCGAACAAAAACCCAGTGATATTCTTAGAGGGGGTGCTAAGAAAACTCTTTAAATTTAAAAAGGGAAGTCTGGTCGTGGCTGGAGATTTCAATCTGTGTTTGGACCCTCAGCTGGATGCATCATCATGTACACAGAGAAAAGGGGGCAGGGAAATTGAAATAATTGAAGAGGTTATTATATAGATATCAACTGGCGAACGTGTGGAGAGTGAGACATCCAAGAGAAAGAGATTATACCTTCTTCTCCCATGTGCATGGTTCGTATTCAATACTGGACTATATAATAATAGAGCATAGACAATTGGAGTCATTGGTTAGTTCCAATAAAGAGTTCATGTCTATTTCTGATCATTCTCCCGTCATGATGAGACAACAAGTAGGAGGATGTCAAGATAAAACAACTATATGGAGATTAAATGAAATGCTCATATAGGATCCCGAAGTAAAGAAAAGGTTAAGGCTGAAAATTGAACAAATTTTTTAGCTCAATGAGAATGAGGTTTTGGTAGCCACAGTCTGGGAGACACATAAATCTTACATTAAATCTTACATTAGAGGAATACTGATCTTGATAGGAACAGAAAAAAAGAAGGAACAAGGAAAAAAAATAAAGATGGTGATGGAAGAGTTTTATAAGCTGGAACAGCTACATAAAAAAAGAATGGAATAGATGTATATCAGAAGATAATACTTAAAAGAGATGAGTTAAAAGATATTACGGAACAAGAGTCAAGGAGGATATTAAATAGGGTCTCAAAAGAAAGATACCAGTGGTCGAATAGACCTGGAAAATACTTAATGAGAAGGTTAAAGAGCAAGAAATCCAAAAAATTAGAGATGGGAAAGGAGAAATAGCGTATGTTACCTCTGATATTGCTAATAGGTTCCAAAAATATGATAGTGAACTCTATGATCTTATGAACTTTGTAAGCTGTAGTGATCAAAAGGAAATGGAAGAGGAAAAGAAAAGAATTAGGCAGAAATATTTAAGTGAGGTGGAGTTGCCACGATTAGCACAAGAAAAATTAGAGACCCTTGAGAGACCTATTACTTCAGAGGAAATTAACTTAGCCTTAAAGAACACGGTTTGAGGTAAAAGCCCAGGGCCGGATGGATATACAGTGGGATACTTTAAAAAAAATTTTGAGATCTTCTTGTCCCTATGATGTGTAGATATATGAACACACTGGGGGAGGGGTTGGAAATGAGGGAGGAGTCACTGCAAGCTCATATAACGATTATTCTTAAAGAAGGGAAGGATAGCTCACAGTATGCCTGTTGTAGGCCTATATCATTATTAAACATAGACACTAAACTATATGCTAAGGTCCTGGCAACAAGACTGAAGGACTTGATGCTGAAATGGGTACATCTGGATCAAGTGGGCTTTATCCCAGGAAGAGAAGGTAGGGATAATGGTTTGAGATCCTTGATTCTTGTACAAAGAGCCAAGAGAGAGAAAGTGCCGGCAATACTTTTATCGATTGACGCCGAAAAAGCTTTTGATAGGGTTAATTGGGGATTCATGTTTGCTACCCTAGAGGCACTAGGAATTGGGTCTAAAATGGACAAAAAGGACTGTACAATGTCCCATCAGCAGCGGTCAAGGTTAACAGATCTCTTTCTCAGTTTTTTAGAATGTACAACGGCACTAGACAAGGATGCCCCCTTTCTCCCTTATTGTTTGTACTGTCTCTGGAACCTGTTCTGGCGAGGGTAAGGAAGTGTGTAGATATAGCGGGAATAAAGATAAGTGAAGTGGAGCATAAAGTAGCCGCATATGCAGATGATATGTTGTTTTATATTGTTCATCCTAGAATAACATTGGCTAACCTAATGAGAGTATTAAAACAGTACGGTGAGCTATCAAACCTGAAAATAAACCTGGTAAAATCAGAAATATTAAATATTAACCTTTCAATGTCAGAGAAGTTGAGTTTACAAAAAGAGTTCCCATTCATTTGGAGGAAAAGGAAATGGGTAACCTTCGAGTAAAATTAACCCCCTCAACAAAAGGTATATATCATGCAAACTATATCCCCCTAATAAATTAAATTAAGGAAGAGCGGAGGAGAATTTCAAAGGGAGGAGCCTCTTGGACAGGACGTATAAATCTAGTAAAGATGGTGATAATGCCAAAAGTTCCACATGCTCCCGGTTTACCTTCGAGGGTCTTTTTTGGGATAATAAAGAAAAAAATGATTATTAAGTTTATATGGTCATATAAGAAACCGAGAATTAGTTACGAGGTCCTGAGTAGAGTAAAATGGAATGGGGGTTTGGGTTTACCTGATGTGAGGAATTATTATCTAGCTGTGATTTTATCACGAGTAGTAGATTGGACATTTAATTCACAAGGGAAAGGATGGGTAAATATGAAAGGAATTCTAAGTAAGGCACAGCTAGAGAAGATTGTATGGATACCACATAAGTTTCGTACATAGTTCACTGAAAGGAAAGTTTTGAGCATATGGGATAGAATATATAGTCAAAAGGGATGGAAGTTTAATTCAATATTGACTTCCTTAGTGGGAACGGAGTATTTCCCACCGGGGAAGGATATTTGTGGGAGATGGATAAAAAATAAGAATGCACGTTTGAAGCATATATTAAATGAAGGGAAATTGCACACTTTTCAAAATTAAAAGAAAAAAAGATTTATTTATCACATTTGACGAGTGGAGTACTATCAACTAAATAATTTTGTTTCAAGTCTCCCACAACCACTGAGGATGTCGGAGAACATGTATCCATTTGAAAAATTGTTAAGTGAAAAAATAACCCCAAAACGTGTTACCTATAGGATTTATAAGATCCTTATAGCTTATGGAAAGAACTGATCCTCCGGGGTTCTTGGAAAAATGGGAAAAGGAACTTGGAATAGAACAGAATGCACAGCAAAGGAATAAAGTTTTTAAAATAACACTTGAGGTGACAAATATGATCACAGTGGAGATTAATTATAAATGTATGGCTAGATGGTATATTACACCAAATGTAGCTCACAGGCAACAAGTAGTTATTTCACCTTTGTGCTGGAAAGGATTTGGAGAAAGGGGTACAATGGCACATATATGGTGGGGTTGCCCAAAAATACAGAATTACTGGAGGGAAATAACCCAACACATTCAGGAAATATGTGGTTTAACTGTACAGAGAGATCTGTGGAGGTGTTTATTTTAAGTACTTCATCACTTAATCAGTGCCGCAAAGGGTCTGATTCCCAAGTTTTGGTAGGTTCCTGAAGCACCAAGAATTAACGAATGGATAAATAAAGTTGAAAATATCTGAAGGATGATGGAGGATAAAATGGAAAAAATTAGGAAAATATGGTGTAGTTGGTTGAAATTTAAAACCTCTGAAAGATACACAGACTGGTCGGAGTTGAGGGGGAAGTTAGAAGTCAGGAGAGAGCCTTAGTGGAGAATCTGAGAGAGAGCAGTGTCAGATATAGATAGATAATTATGAGAAGAAACAGATCAGCAAAGAAGATATAGATAGGGAAAATGGGTTGGGGGAGGGGTTAATGGAATATGTATATGTGAAAATTTTTTTAAATTGAGTTGTCTTTTTTTGTACTGGAAAATAACTAAAAGTAAAAAAAAAAAAAAAAAAAAAAAAAAAGTATTACTGCCCTCAACCTGATGCCTCGCATGCATGGTGCAAATGCTGTTTACATACTGGCATGGGGAGCGAGGGTGCCTTTTTTTTTGTTACTTTGATTTTTTTTTTTTTTTACACTGTCCCTTTCATTTTTTTTTAATCACTTTTATTGCTATCACAGGGAATGTAAATATCTCCTATGACTGCAATAGGAATTGACAGGTATTCTTTTTTTGAGAAATCTGGGGTCTATTAGACTTGATATCTCCTCTGCCATACATCATCTGATCTCACGAAGATCGGTGTGATCAGATGCTTTCCCAATGTACAAATGGCGTGGTTTATATCCTGCGAAACTGAAATGATGAAATGCCCGTAGCTTCTGATTTCTTAGACTACAGAGATAATTGGCGCCATTCCGGTCTCCAATCAGCTCTATGGTCAGCTGGCAGAAACACCGGCTGCATTCCCAGGTTCCGCCGATGGCATGGGACTGCCCGAGAAGACCGTGGAAGGCAGCGGTGAAGAGGGGGCATATTCTCCTGCTGCTTGCAAAAGCAATCCTGCAGCTAATTATCCACTAAGATTGCTTTTACATGAAAGCCAATTGCCGGCTGAAAAAACCTGTAGCTTCAAGCATCATCCCAGTATAACCACTCAAAGTCCAGCACCATACCAGTACATTGCTGATCCACGTTGGGCATATATGTAACAGCAGAGAACATAGACATATGATGAATTGGGTCTGTGGACCAATATGACTGCAATTTATTCTTTTTTGTAATGCCCATGTTGAGGGTTAGGCCCATGTTGAGGCCCAAAAAAGTTTTAAATTCATTAACCGTAGTAGATTTCCATGTAAAATGTCTGGCAAGAACTGAATTTGGGTGGGCGACGATGTATTGTTGTGCGTATAAATTGCCTTGGCCCACAATCAATCAAATCTCTGTGAAAAACAGTGAAGGGGCTAAATGCTAGTGCTGGCTCTGAACGGGGCCGATCCTGCTAACACTGCGTTTTTGGGGACACTATACAAAGCAGGCACTAGTATAGCTCTGTTAATGATCATTATATTGATCTGTACAAACACTATACTAGTAATAGAGGTGATCAGAGACCTTTAGTGTGCGGGCAATCTAACGCTAAAATGACCCTGACGCTATCTGAGGTCACTAGTGGCAGTAATACAGTGATCAGTGAAAAATTCTATATACTGACACTATACTAATGGCACTGGCTGGGTGGCGGGGCAATCAAAGAGTTAAATGTGCTAATCTAACCATGTGCGTGTAAAATGTAGTGCTTTTACTCGGTGCGGTGTTCTCTTTTCTTTCCCCGGACTGACCGGGGGGGGAATTGGCAGTTGGAAACGCACAGGTGGTTGCGCACAGTTGGAATGTGCACAGGGGCACAGGCGCATTCACACCCTGAAATAGGAAGCGACGTAAGATTATGTCGCTTTGCTCAGAGCCGCTGCTCGGCTAAGCAGTCGGCAAGTAGTTAAAAAAAAACCCCCCCAAAAAAAAACCTTAAAATTCAAAAAAAAAAAAATCATCAATATGGTATTTTTTTTTTTTTAATTTAAATTTTTTTTTTAATACTTTTATCAGAATAGTACAATGATACCACAGTAACATTGTACTACTGTGGGGGGTGATCAGGAATTTTTTTTTTTTTTTTTACACTTTGCAATGCAAAGCTTGCTGTCATGAACCTAACTCATTCATTAACTGTCATGAATGAGTTAGGTTTTTGACAGCTCAAGATAGTGATCTGTGATTGGCTGGAGCTGGTCAGATGGTACAGGGTGCTGTGATTGGCCCCATGTATCATGCGACAGCTGTGGGCCAATCACAGCTTACTAGGAAGAGAAGCAGAGCTGTTAGGAATGAGATGATTCATAACAGCTTTGCTAACATTGTGATCATATAGCGATCACACGACCACCAGGTCCTGTTCACTGGGATCTTCATTCCGCTGTGCCACAGCGTCGTGGGGGAGGGGGTTGTGTTAGTACAGCCAGAGCGACGTACAAGTACGTCGCTTTGCCTGTAACTGCTGCCCAGCCGCAGTACATTGAGGGCGGGAAGCGGTTAAACTTATGGACCAAAATGGTTTTGCATATAAATTCTAGTTTTTACGGTCTGCCTTGGTAAAGAAATATACTACAAAGGGATTTAAAAGAGAACATAAGGACATTTGCCACTATAACATACTGGGTAAAATTCTTGGAAGATGAGGCTTTAAAACAAATTTTAGAGGATTATAGTAAAGAAAAGCTATAGTGTAATAGGGGCATTATCCAAGTGTAATAGGGGCATTACTGACCCCCAAACCTTTCCTCTCTCTTTCCAAAGCATGTCCCATCATTTTTTACTGTGTTCATGTAGTGGAAACCACTATTATCACATCCAATTAGTGAGAAACAGCTTTTATTATGCCCCTAGTACTCCCAAGAGCCCTTACGCTACAAGCAGTTTTTAGGCAAGCTCTTGGGAGTCAAGGAAGCAGCATTTTATTGCTGGAAAAAAATGAATATAACCATGTAGAGTGGGAGACAGGGAGGTGGGAAAAAAGGAGTGCAGCAGGTAGGGCCATTCAAACCAAAGCTTTACACCCCATTGGCAAGATTCACTTCTAGTGTTGCTGGTATATACTGCAAATTTAGCCTGATATTGTAAAGCCATTTATTCCAAACTGCATATAGCTCTATAAATATGCATGGATTTGCATGACTCCGCCTACTGTCCTGAAATATGGCATAATACTCTTATTTCTGGGATATGTAACAGAATGGGAAATGTGAATACCTTGTGGTTTAGGAAGGCTTTACCCTAGCCATCAAAACTGCAGCTATATTTCAAGAACTTTTGAGGTCTTCCCCATTCCTTTTCCATTGTCTATTTCATCTTCATTCTTCCCTTGGTCTATACTCAGAAGATGCATTAAAAAATACACTTCTCTATTTTTTACCTTCATGACCATTCTCAGTACATTCTATAACTTCAATGTGAAATTACAATAGTGCCAAATTCTTATTTACATTGTTAAATTAATACCTTCAATAAAAAATTATTGAAAGAAACAGATTTTTATTGTAGATATTGACTTAAAGCACAATTTTATAATTTATTTTTATTTATTTCAGGTACTTATATAGCGTCGCCAATTTATGCAACGCTTTACATATATATTGTACATTCACATCAGTCCCCACCCCCAAGGAGTGTACAATCTAAGGGTCCCTAACTCACATTCATACATACACATACTAGGGACAAATTTTAGACTGGATCCAATTCACCTATCAGCATGTCTTTGGAGTGTAGGAGGAAACCGGAGTACCTGGAGGAAACCCACGCAGGCACAGGGAGAACATGAAAACTCCAGGCAGGTGGTGCTGTGGATGGGATTCGAACCAACGACCCGGGTACTGCCAGGCGGAAGTGCTAAACACTAAGCCACTGTGCTGTGATTCAAAGTAGTTAAATTTTAACTAAGGGCAAAACTGTATAGATACTGGAATTTTTTTTTTTTTTTTTTTTTTTTAATAGTAATTGAGGCAATCAGCGACTTATAGTGGACTGCGGCGGGCATTCTGACACTGGGGGGGAACTGACTTGGTGTCACTGACCTCCCCAGTGACCCCAATACAGTGATCAGTGCTAATAAAAAGCACTGACACTGTACTAATGGCACTGGGCAGGAAGGGGTTAACATCTGGGACAATCAATGGGTTAACTGGGCTGTGTGTGTTTTACATTAGGCTATGTCCCTGTGCTTCACTGTAAGCACGCTGCTTTGTATGGCTCTGCTATGCAGAGCCATACAAAGCAGTGTGCAGGAGCTGACAGGGGAGAAATCTGTGTTGTTTAAACACAGGTCTCTCCCCTGTCGAAGATACTCACTGATCACCGGGTGCCGTGGAGTAATCACTGGCCGGGACCTAATGATTGGCAGCCAAGGCCACGAATAGTAGCACGGGTAGGGCGCGCGCCCCCTACCCAGAAATCCAAAATCACACACACGCATTATATATAATATATTTATATACATACACACATATACATATACACACACACATACACACATGTGATTTTGTGCAGCGTGGAACCGGTTAAGTCGCAGGGATTTCATCTCACTTCCTGTTTGGCTATGGGAAAAGAAGTGCAGAAAAATCTCTGAAATGGGACATAAGATGACGAAAAAAATATCTGACCGAGTTTAAAACCCTCCCTAGCTCTATCCAAAAAAGAAAAAACATGTTTTGCCTCTAGTTCTACTTTATGTCAATTATATTTATTTTTTTGAAGAATATTATTGTTTGCATAACTAGTATTTGTACCAAGTTTACCATATTTGTTATATAGATGGAGTTGTTATACAGAAGAACAGGTTAAGAAGATCTATTCTGGATTCATGGAACTAAGTATTAAACTATATATCTGAATCTTTCATTATACTTCACAAGAAAGAATAACAGCTGAAATCATTGTTTGAAAGAAACATGCTTAACCACTTCAAGTCCGGACACTTTTACCCCCTTCCTGTCCAGGCCAATTTTCAGCTTTCAGCGCTGTCACACTTGGAATGACAATTGTGCGGTCATGCAACAATGTACCCATTGATCAAACTTTTTATTTTGGTGGTATTTATGCACCACTGGGATTTTTATTTTGTTTGCTATATAAATGAAAAAGTCCAAAAATTTTGAAAAAAAGTGTTTTTCTTATAAAATTTTGCAAATAAATAATCTTTCTTTATAAATCTTGGCCAAAATGTATTCAGTTATCTTTGTAGTAAACAAAAAAAATAACCCAAATTGATTTATAACCAAAAATTATAAATTTTTCGAAATTTCTTTTACATTTTTATTTTAT
Source organism: Staurois parvus (assembly GCF_062004578.1). Classification (NCBI taxonomy): domain Eukaryota; kingdom Metazoa; phylum Chordata; class Amphibia; order Anura; family Ranidae; genus Staurois; species Staurois parvus. The sequence goes on along the minus strand of NW_028318568.1, from coordinate 2,020,329 downwards.
TTTTTATATTGTTTTTTTTTTTTTAAACATACTGTCACCCTAGCAGTACAGTGTCACCATAGTGACACCGTACTACTTTGTGGGGGGTGATGAAGATTTATTTATTTTTTTTTACACTGATTGCTTTTACACCCATAAAGGCTGTAAAAGCAATCATTTCTCCTCTCTAGCTGCATTCTTGCAGCCATTGAGAAATACTGTGAGAGCTGTGATTGGTCACAGCTTGTCACATGGTACAAGGCTGTTGTGAATAGCTTTGTACCATGTGACCTCTGTGATCATTCACAGATTTCACAAGTAGAAAGCAATGATGTCAGGAAGTGACATCTTGCTTACTACTCAGCATGTGGTCACTGATTGGCCAATCAGTAATCACATGATTGGGACCTCACACAGAGGTCCCGTACAGAAATCGGTGTTCCTATGTGTCCGGAGGACACCGGATCGCGGTGCCACACGCGCCCAGGGAGCATGCCCAGCCTATAAATGTGGGTGCCGTTTATGAACGGCAAACCGCTCCTGCACTGCTCCCGTCCGGCCATTTATGTACATGGGCCGGACGGGAAGTGGTTAAAGTGTTACTAAACCCACAACAGTAAAATCAGTCTGCATATGCAATAAAGCATGCTGGTTATACTCACTGTGGAACATAAGGGGCTAATCCCCTGCATTGTGTAAACATGCTGTTTGATCCTGATTTCTCTGATCCTCCCCTTCTTCCAGTGTCCCCCTCTTATCTCCTGATAAGTCATATTGTGTGGAGTTTCTCTGCACATGCTCAGTTTGGTGTATATTGCTAGAGAGGTTTTTGTTTTTTTCTTGGGAGAGTGCATGTGATCAGCACAGGGCCAATCAGCACTGTCCAGACAGAAGTCAAGGGTTCTGAATTCTCCTAGAGAAAAATGAAAACTCTTCCTACAAGTGTTAACCAGTGCTCAGCTGGACAGTGAAAGAAGTCACAAGACTGCTCTAAGTGATGATGAGAAAAGGTATTTAGCAGTTTATATTTACTAATACAATTGCACTTCCATGTTCTGTGTACTGTGGGAGATGAGACATAGTGAATGCAGGGTAATGGGTTTAATAACACTTTAAGCTGGACATACAATAGTAGAATTTTGTTTGAAATTGTTTGTTTTAAGAACTTTTGTTCAGTTTGTAATCATTGATGGTGTCAAATCAACATTCATTTCCAACCGCAGTACTGAGAAAATGCGAAGGATCAGGATGGAGAACCATTCTATTTTTTTTTTTTTTTTTTTAAATAGTGCATGTGGTTTTCATTCAGGAAAGCGCATGCATTCCAAAATGGAATTTTAAAATCAAACAAAATGTTGAAGTATTTTTGAACAATGTTTGTCACGTTGTAGAATGTAGAATATGCTTAAAAATGTTTGTACAAACATTTGCTCAAAAATCAAGTAGTGTATGGCCAGCTTCACTTAATGCAATTAAAAAAAAAAAAAGTTTCTAGCAAGATGGTTAAAGTTTTAAAATATGGGTTGATTTACTATATGAGTAGAGTATGGTTGGATTCAAAGTGAATAAGGTATTCTGATTTCAGTCAATAACCTCATAATCAATTATTTTTTTTATAGATTTTAAAAAGAAAGAATATTTAAACCACCATGAATGATATATTCATAAAAGTGTACAAGACTGGAAATTAGAGTACTGACCCATTCTAACCTACAAAGGTGAATGGTTCTGATGGATAACATACATAAACATAATTAGTTTATTTTATGTTTTTATTTTGTTTACCAAAAGCTTAAAAACAAAGGTTCTGTAATTAGTCCTCAGGTGTCAACAACAGTTCATGTACTTTAGATGTCCTCAAAAAACACAAAAACAGTTTAGTTATTTTGTGATTCATACAATTGTATTCAAGAGAAGAGATGAAAAACAAAATATGCATTTTGGGTTAGGCCTAAGGCACATGTGCATAATAAAATATTTACCTCAAAATAGGTGTCAATATATTCTGCGACAATATGTTCCGACTTTGGTTTATTTTGACAATAAACAATGTACATATGTAGCCTTCTCTCCTGTTAAACAAAAAAAAAAAAAAAAGCAGGGGTTAGGAGGTTCTATGGTAACACCATTGACTTTCACTTGATAACATCAGCATTGTAATAGCAATACGCACAGTCCAATATAAGCGTGTTTGAAAAGTTTTCTTTCATGTTGTGAGTGCTGCCTATTTGCAGGCCATCTTTTTCCACAAGTTTCTGTAATCCCTGCATCATATCCCTCAGAATATCTGTAGTACAGAAGGCAGGCCCTGTGAATTCTGTGACAGCATTGCCTATAAGAAATAGCAATGCATGGCACAGAATTCAAGGAAGTCAATGTGTGGGGATCTTCACTTAACTAAGTTAAAAAAAAAAAAAAATCAAGATCATTCAGACAACAGAGTAGGCCAGAAATAATTAAAATTATATATTTTTTATAATTTTATAATTACAATTTGGAAATACTTATATTAACTGAAATTAAAGTTCAACCATAGATATGCGGTGTCATTGTGTCAAAGGAACATGTTGAAAAGTAAACAAATATATATATTAAAGGCTAACACTTGGGAAAAAATGGAAAGCTGAATGTATCAACAACTTTAGTTACACTGTTCACATATAATGATGCCACTCGATGTGCCAGATGACTGGATTCTGTAGAAATATTCACTGCATGGCTGCCAGTCCTCTTCCTTCTGCTGAACTGAAACTGAACTGAAAACAGCTATGGGTCTAGGCTCAGCTGCACAAAGATGATCCAAATGGAAGCCACCTGCTCCTGCCCTCTCCTCAACTGATAACTATTGATTTCACTTTGATGGGTGAATGAAGTTTTGTGGATCTTCATTTGATGCCCATGTTATGGTGACAAAGGAAATACTCTGAAATTGAATTGGAGAAACTTTTTTGCACACTATTTGTTTGTATAAATATTTGTGTTTTGGCACTAGATTTTCAAGTTGAGCATTCTATTGGGTTTCTGTATGTTAAACATTGATGTTTATTAATTAGCTGCCTAGTTAATGAAATCCCTAGCACTGACCTTTAGTATTTTATTTGGTCACATATCTGGTGTCAGTTTAAGAAAAAAATCATGCAAAAAGCAAATAAGTACTTACATGCTTCGCAAATACACTGCATAGGAAACCTGATTCAGAGACACCCGTCTCACGATCCTGGCATCAACTGTGTTGCCATAAAGTCAACAACTGTATGGCAGGATGGTAACACATTTCTTGGACATGAGGATCTAGATAGTCTGGAAGAGCCCACAAGGCATCTGCCTGGAAGCTGAGTAACTGAGTACCATATTTGCCTGGGCCAGCCCACATTATCAGCCTTCCATCTCGATCCAGAAAAGCATATGAGAAGGGAATTAAAGCGGAGCTCCAAACAAAAGGAAAGTTCCTCTTTAAGTCCTCCTCCCCCCAATCTTCTTTAAGAAATGGCACTTTTGTTGGGGGGTGGGGTGTTAGGTTTGACAAGTACCCACTCCCACTTCTGTTTTGACAGCCTAGGTGACCTGAGCAGAAGTTCTCTTCCACCCCCCCTCCCAATCTTGTGGCTTGCGCAGATGCAGTGGGCACTCGGCTGTGAAGCCACAAGCTGTTACAGTCAGGTGCCCACAGTTAAGATGCCAGTACTGGGGACTGAAGACACGTGGAGAAAACAGCTTGGATGAGAAACTGCGCTGGATCCTAGGACATGTGTCTGTTTATTGAAACTCAGCAGCTACAGTTTTTGTAGCTGCTGACTTTGAATTTTTACAAATATGACTGGAGCTCCACTTTAAAAAGGGAGGAAGGGTACAGATCTGACTGTTCTGATGTCATGGAGCTACCAGAGCATCCCACGCATTTGCCAGAGGATCACTGTACACAGAGGATAAACTGAAAAGACTGAGTAAACTTGGTGGTCAGGAAGTCCACATTTAGCATCCTCTACCTGCAAGACATGTCTTGGAACCCTCCAAACTTATGACCCCTTCCCCTAATCCAGGATGTCGGCAGAAGAAGTCTGCCCACCATTGTCCATCCCCTGGCAAGTAATGTCAGACATGGCTGGAATGTGAAATACTGACCAGACAGAAAACTACTGCGTGGCAAGACACCTGGTGGTTGATGCATGCCACTGCCATAATATTATCTGACTTAATCTAGACTGGACACCTTCCAGCTTGGAGGTCCAGTGTTGCAGGGACAACCAAATTGTTTAGATCTCCAAAATGTTAATTGAGAGACAGAATTTTATCTGTAACCAAATCTCCAGCATCAGCCTGTCAGGCTGGTAACATTCAAGAGTATTCTCCAAGAATCAGGATTAAGGGGGCTGCCCCCAGGCTGGGCTTTGTTTTTTTTTCTATTGTAATTTCTGATATAGGTACAGCTGCGTAGGTAAACTGGCTGTCAAACCCTCCTTCGATGGTAAGCCCAGAAACTTGGAACAACATACACAGAGCGTTTTGTGACATTTGGGGGGTTTTTGCATGTCAGTATATAGCTGTGTTTAAAATAAATCCGTCTAGGATTTTCAGATTAGTGTATAGCCAGGATCAATCAAGATTATTAAAACAATCAAGTCTCCATCCAAAACACGAGTACTTAGGTGTCCCTTAGATCAAAACATCTGCATATATAGTATTAATTGAATTATAATCATCTACTGGTGAAATTATCAACTGGTGTCAGTTTTTAAAAAAATTAAGCAAAAAGCCGGTTACATACTCTTAAGTACTTACATGTTTCACAAACAGCGCTGGCAGCCTGTCTGGGTCTTGCAAACATTTCTCGAGCTCTCCCAAAAAGAACCTGTGAACAAAGCATATTAATTTTTAGATATGCATCACTTCCTTGCCTGGCTCTAGTGATATATAGTTGAAAGAAACAGTTTGAGAACCAGGGTTGTTCTGGGGGTAAATGCAATAGAAGTATAGTAGAGACCGTTTACCGTGGCTAAAGATAGTGTATCATACACAAAATTTGCAGTAATGGTAAATGTGGGTGTTCCTAATGGACAAGATTTATTGTGACACACATTTTAACTCCTTTCAGTATCAGATGCCTTTGACGCTCCTGGCATTCTGTCACATGACATTGAAGAGCCACAAAAGGAATTCTGTGCCGAAGACTACCATCTTTCAGATGCTGTGGTCACAGATTTACACAGGTAGGCTAAACAGCTATATAGTGTTCACCACTCATCACTGAATGTGGGTCTCACTTTGACTGATGTCTAAATGGTGAAGTATCTCCAATCAGGGCCACCAGCCTAACAGAACTCGCCATGCCCCTAGGACCAGTCCTTCCATAGTAGGCAGCAACAAAATACATCTGAATGTAAAAAAAAAAATGTATTCTGATAGGTAAAAAAAAAAAAAAAAAATCCCAATAAGTGTATACCAATTGATTTGTGTGAAAGTTATATCATTCACAAACTATGACATATACACTGCTCAAAAAATTTAAAGGAACACTATTTAATCAGAGTATAGCATCAAGTCAATTAAACTCCTGGGATATTGATCTGGTCAGTTAAGTAGCAGAGGGGGTTGTTAATCACTTTCAGCTACTTTGGTGTTAATGAAATTAACAACAGGTGCACTAGATGTACAAGAATGAGACGACCCACAAAACAGGAATGGTTCTACAGGTGGAGACCACTGACATTTTTTTCCCCTACTCAATCTTTCTGACTCTTTTTCACTAGTTTTAAATTTGGCTAGGGTCAGTGTCACTACTGTAGCATGAGGCGATACCTGGACCCTACAGAGGTTGCACAGGCAGTCCAACTCCTCCAGGATGGCACATCAATACATGCCAATGCCAGAAAGTTTGCAGTGTCTCCCAGCACAGTCTCAAGAGCATGGAGCAGATTCCAGGAGACAGGCAGTTACTCTAGGAAAGCTGGACAGGGCCAGAGAAAGTCCGGAACCCATCAGCAGGACCGGTATCTGCTCCTTTGTGCAAGATGACCTCCAGCAGGCCACTGGTGTGAATGTCTCTGGCCAAACAATCAGAAACAACCTTCATGAGGGTGGCCTGAGGGCCAGATGTCCTCTAGTGGGCCCTGTGCTCACTTGCCCAGCACCATAGAGCTCGACTGGCATTTGCCATTGAACACCAGAATTGTCAGGTTTGCCACTGGCGCTCTGTGCTTTTCACAGATGAGAGCAGGTTCACCCTGTGCACATGTGACAGATGTGAAAGGGTCTGGAGAAGCCATGGGGAACATTATGCTACTTGTAACATCGCTCAGCAAGACCATTTTGGTCAGTGATGGTCTGGGGAGGCATATCCATAGAGGGACGCACAGACCTCTACAGGCTAGACAATGGCACTCTGACTGCCATTAGGTATCAGGATGAAGTTCTTGGACCCATTGTCAGACCCTACACGCTGGTGCAGTGGGTCCTGGGTTCCTCCTGGTGCACGACAATGCCCCGCCTCATGTGGTGAGAGTATGCAGGCAGTTCCTGGAAGATGAAGGTACTGATACCACTGAATGGCTTCCACGCTCGCCTGACCTAAAACCAATAAAACACTGCTAGGATATCATGCTTCGGTCCATCCGACGCTGCCAAGTTGCACCTCAGACTGTCCAGGAGCTCAAGTGATGCCCTGGCCTACATCTGGGAGGAAATACACCAAGACACCATCAGTAGTCTCATTAGTAGCATGCCCCGATGTTGTCAGGTAAGCATACAAGCTACGGTGTACCATTATGAGTTGCTGCTATGAAATTTCAGCAAAATGGACTAGCCTGCGGCATAATTTTTTCACTTTGATTTTCAGGGTGTCTTTGAATTCAGTCCTTTGTAGGTTGATAATTTTCATTTCCATCAAATGATGGGGGCATCCTTACGTTCCTAACACTTTACCCAGTCCATATCAGTATAGCTATCCAACATGATATTTTTCCCCTTTGAGATCTGATGTGTTTTCAAAGTGTTCCTTTAATTTTTTGGAGCAGCGTAATTGCAGATTGGAAATAAGACAGTCAAAATATTTACTGGAATTGTGGAAAGTTCTCCCTGGAACAATCTCCAGTGTAATTACCATCAGACGCTGCATGCACGTGTATCTAAGAAATTTGCTGCTGTGTTAAAGAAAAAGTTAGCCAACAACAAATACTGGTTTAATCTTTTTATGACTAGTGTTTTTGAGGCTTAGACACCCAGACCAGTTTTAGTACTGTTGGTATTAATCAATTACCTTGAGAATAATTAAAGTGGTTTTAAAAGCTTAAGGTTTTTTACCTTCGGGCATTCTAAGCATAAGGGTAAAAACCATTCTGTGTGCAGCAGCCCCCCTAATACTTACTTGAGCCCCACTGCTATCCAGCGATGTGCACGAGAGCCTCGGCCCTCCCTAGACTCTTCCTCCACACTGGCTGAGACAGCAGCGGAAGCCATTGGCTGTTAATCAAAACCAGTGAGCCAAAGAAGAGAGAGAGGGGGTGGGGCCAAACTGTGGCTCTGTGTGTGAATAGACAGAGAAGTGGCTTGGAAGTGAGCTTACTTGGGTGTCCACATAGCAAGCTGTTTGCTCTGCGGGCACTCGGCAGGAGCCGGGAGCACCGGCGGGGAACCTAAGAAGAGAAAGATCAGGGCTGCTCTGTGCAAAAACATTGCACAAAGCAGGTAAGTATAACTTTTCTTTTAAATTGCGTTTATTATCACTTTGACTAATTTTTCAATTAACCCAGTCTGTGAACTAGGAACACACACAGTTGCACATTCCTAGTTCTCTGCTGCAAAGTTAATCAACATTTTTAAAGTAAAGGGAATATTACATTTGGAATTATAAAGTCATGCTGCATACTTATCATTTAAAAAGTTTTAAAAGGAAAAGTAAACAATTTTCTTTGTGGTACTATTGAAAGGCTTTAGTGAATGCCTTAAACATGGGTCTACGTCAAATATTTTAACATGTTGCTAATATTATAGCACAAGATATCCTTTATAGTACAGTAGAACTATACTGATTGCCATTATTTATAGTCTACCACTTTCTTTTTTGATTACAATGATTACCAGTACAAAGAGAGGGGTGAGTTTGCTCAATGGTGATACAGGCCATAATAAAAACTTTACAGGGGGTCTTAGCCATCCACACTTGAGAAGTTTGATTTTTTTTTTTTAATGATGAAACAGTTAACATGCTTCGTACTGCAGAATCAGTACTGGTATGGTCTGACAGTCTAAGCTAACCAATTGTTTGTAATTGATAAATTAACTAAAAAAGTGTACTTCTGCCAAGAGGGTCATTGGCTCCTGTCTGTCACATATTTTACAGATTTACTACACTACAAGGGAAATTAACCATTTCAAACAGCCAAAAGATGAGATGACATTTCTACCATTTCAGTGACATTCTATTGAATGTTTTTCTGAAATCTTTTTGATTGTAAATGTTATACAAGAATGATCAAAAAAAGGATACATACTCTCTGTGCCAGTCGTAAATTTGATGAATATTTCCAAAAACAATCTTATCCTTTCCTTTCATGTCATCAGGGACTCCATCTTCTTTCATAAGTGCCATATATCCCTAAATTAAAAAGATCACATTAATCATTTCATCAAAATATTATCAATCTGAGTGAATGTTAAATCTAAATTTATATATTTATTTATATAATGTATTTTATAATAGGATATGCTTAATGCACTAATTGTACTTATATGTGTTGCCGTTACATAATGTGGGGTTTGCAAACAACATTAGGTACTACACCTACATTGTGAGTCGTATATACAGTTGTGTTCAAAATAATAGCAGTGTGTTGAAAAAAGTGAATAAAGCTCAAAATCCTTCTAATAGCTTTTATTTCCAAACACACAATTGCATTGGGAACACTACACATTCAATTCTAAATCAAAACATGAAGAAAAATATATCAAATTTGTGTTGTTCCTCTAAAAAAATTGAAGAAAAGTGAATATTAGACTGTTCAAAAAAATTGTTTGTATTCTTCTTTACAAACTCAATATAAACTGAAAAACTTTTGAAGATTTTGCTTTCCTTTGAATCAATTAAGATTTAGTTGTATAAGCACTGTTTCTGAGAACTGCTGTACATCTGTGTTGCATGGAGTCAACCAACTTCTGGCACCTGTCAACAGGTATTCCAGCCCAGGATGATTGGACTACATTCCACAGTTCTTCTCTATTTCTTGGTTTTGCCTCAGAAACTGCATTTTTGATGTCACCCCACAAGTTTTCTATTGGATTAAGATCCGGGGATTGGGCTGGCCACTCCATAACATCAATCTTGATGGTCTGGAACCAAGATGTTGCACGTTTACTGGTGTGTTTGGGGTCGTTGTCTTGGTGGAACACCCATTTCAAGGGCATTTCCTCTTCAGCATGACCTCTTCAAGTATTCTGATGTATTCAAACTGATCCATGATCCCTGGTATGCGATAAATAGGCCCAACACCGTGGTATGAGAAACATCCCCATATCATGATGCTTGCGCAAGCATGCTTCACTGTCTTCAGTGTGTACTGTGGCTTGAATTCAGTGTTTGGGGGTTGTCTGACAAACTGTCTCCGGCCACTAAACCCAAAAAGAACAATCTTACTTTCATCAGTCTACAAAATGTTGTGCCATTTCTCTTTAGGCCACTCAATGTGCTCTTTGGCAAATTGTAACCTCTTCAGCACGTCTTTTTTTCAACAGTGGGACTTTGCGGGGGCTTCTTGCAGATAGCTTGGCTTCACATAGGCGTCTTCTAATTATAACAGTACTCACAGGTAACTTTAGACCTTCTTTGATCTTCCTGGAGCTGATTGTTGGCTGAGTCCTTGCTATTTTGGCTATTCTTCTATCCATTCAAATGGTAGTTTTTCGCTTTGTTCCACGTCTTTCAGGTTTTGGTTGTCATTTTAAAGCATTTGCGATCATTTTAGCTGAGCAGCCTATCATTTTCTGTTTTCCCCTCTCCAATCAACTTTTTAATCAAGGTACGCTGTTCTTCTGAACAATGTCTAGAACGACCCATTTTCCTCAGAATTTCAGAGAGAATGCACTGTAACCAGCATGTACAACATTTGCTGCCTTCCTTCCTTAAATAAGGGCAATAATTGCCACCTGTTTTTCAAAGAATGAATGACCTCACTAATAGAACTCCACACTGCTATTATTTTGAACACGCCCCTTTCAATTAGTGATTCAATTACACAGAATCGGCAGCATGCATGTCATGACTGTTGGGTCTGTTGGATTTTTATTACTCTACTACACCCGCTAGTAAATTATTTGCCATGTAGAAATATAATTTCTACCAAAAACAGTGATTGATCCAGTTAGTGATGTCTGACTGCTATTATTTTGAACACAACTGTATATGATGTGGAGTGGGCTATTAAGTTCGTTTACCAGTGAGCATGCCCGGATACACTCTTTCCTTGTCCAAAATGGCACGATCTGCTTATGCAGAGGGAACACAAGGGTATATATTTGGCCGTGATTCCGACGTGCGCAGCCTCAGATGAAGTCGGACGTGACGAAACGTGTCAGGACATGTAAACCGGAAGTTACGGAGCGGTCATTTTGGAAAAGGTTTGTCTTTATTGTAAGCGCAATTTTGTTATTGAAGAAGTCATATCCCTGTCATTGCCTGCTACACTATTGTGGTTGTACTTTGCTACATATTATGATGCCATTGAGAACTGGATGATCTGTAGAGTGAGAGGAGCCCTCTTTCCTATGCGAGTGGACTTTATTGTCTGTTAAGGTGCATAAGATAGGAGGTGGCGGTCAGTGTGTTCACTAGCACTGGGAGTCTATGTTGTGAAGGCAGCACGAATAGAGTGAAAGTTTTGTTTTGAAGATATGACACTATATGCAATTCCTTCGGAGGTATATTTCATATATGAAAATGGACGGATCTAGGAGCCCAACCACAAAGGAAGGTGGATTTGTGGAAGCTTTTTCAAATTTGTGAGAGGGTAAGAGTAAGGATGATGGATGGCTAGAGGTGCACACACGGTGTAGTGATTTTTGCACGTATTAGCACTAGTTTTTATAAGTGTGTTTTTTGTGTGTTGGATAGCATGCGTTGTAGATAATGCACTATATGCGATTTATATTTCTTTGAGGGCATTAAGTGGAGGAAGAGGATTTGTATCCCTTGTGGAGGAAGAATATTCATTAGGATATCGGCACTACTGGGTGTTTAGAATACGGAGACGCTGATTAAAAGTTGGACTGTGCATTTTGGACTTTCGGGGGAGAAAGTATATATTTTGGTGTCAGGGGGCTTTATTGATGGTTACAAGATCCACGTCTTTGCAGACATTTTTCAAAAATGGAGGGCCTTCAAACTATTGCCCTTGCCCCTAATCCAAAAGGACATTTGCTACAATTTCTCTATAACAGCAAATCCTATTCCTTTTCAATATTCCTTGAAGTTGAAAAAATTCTGCTGAACTTGGGCCTCATCTCCCTCACTCCCTCCTCATGATACCAGTCCAAAGCAAACTATCCACTGCCGCCACTCTCACCCCTTTGGTCCTCTGTTTCCAGGAAGAAATCTGCAACTTCACATCGGGTGTCTTGAGGACTCTATTTTCTGTTAGTTGATGTTTCGGTTAGCGGAGGTCTCTCTGTGGTCCCAATACGGGGTGGGACGTTTGCCTTCGCACATGTTTTGAAAAGGGTTTTTTTTTTTTTTTAAATGTTTTACTTTAGCAGTGTCATTTTCTTCTTCCTTAATGGCTTAAATTGTTTATATTTTGTATACTGATGCCGTGGAGCCTCTTCCATATTTCTTATGGACCCCGAGGTGCCTGGAACAGTCTATGCGCTCTCCCTAACCGTAAGACATTCTCCCTTGCTTAGCCTTGGTGGAGACTTTTCCATTCCTTGACTTTGCATCTAGGATATTTGTTATTTTACTATCTTACGTTATATACTGATTTGCTAATTGCAGATGCCGGCCATCCCTTGGCTCCGGCATATATTCTTTTTTTCTGTCTCTTTTATTCTTTTAATTTTTTCTATTTTCTTTTGAGGGCCAGCTGGAGATTCCCAAGACAATCTTGGACTGTTGATATCCTGTGGTGCTGGGTGAATTTGTCTAATTTTCCAGTCTGTTTTTTTGCTAATGCCCCTGAAAAGAAGCGATTAGTATCACTTTGTTTTTCTAGATGGTTGTCATTTGCTGAAACTAAAGTGATAAGGGATAAGGAAGGGTGTTTCTTCTTAGTGAAGGGCCACTTAGGGGGTAATTTGGTCACTTTTCTTATTTACTATACTCCTAACACGAATCAAGTGGCCTTTATCCAATCCCTATTTAAGTCTTTGTCTGCTGAACTGGAGGGCGATGTTATTTTGACAGGGGATTCAAATCTGGCATTAGATCATATACTTGACAAATCTCATACAGGCAAACTTAAATCCCCTCCCAGAGTCGTGACTTTGCACAACTTTTGTATTGTTACAATTTAATTGACGGGTGGAGAGAGGCCAATCCCACATCCAGGGACTATTCTCATTTTTTGAGAGCCCATAGGCTTTCTCGTATTGATCATATTTTTCTACCCTCGGAAATGCTCTCTAAACTCCACTCAGCAAAAATAGTTTCGACGCCTTGGTCCGACCATGACCCGGTAATGCTGACGCTTTCTAATTTAACAGCCAAACTGGCTAAACCACATTGGCGTCTAAATGAGTCTTTACTTCGTAAGGAGTCCTATTGCCTAGACGTAGGGGAACATTTAAAATTCAGCCCTACGTTCCTTGCTTTATTGCATTCGTTATATGATACACCCTCGGCACAAGTTTCTATTATAGGCTATAGATCCCCCGTGCTTCCAATTCGACATGGCACTAGACAGGGTTGTCCACTTTCCCCATTGCTTTTCGCTTTGGCGACAGAACCCTTAGCTATGGCAATTAGTTCCCATCCGCGAATACAGGATATCAGTTGCGGACAACAAGAACATAAATGTGCCCTATTTGCTGATGATGTCCTGGTGTATATTACTTTACCGCAGATTTCGGTACCTAAATTACTGTCTCTGTAGTGCCAATTTTCTATTCTTTCTGGGCTGTCTTTAAACTCCCAAAAAACGACGGCCCTTAACATTACCTTACCCGTTCCCATTGAACGGCAGCCCAGGTCTACTAATGATTTTCATTGGGCTAGCAAATGTTTACCTTACCTGGGAGTCCATCTGACCGCTTCAGTCGAGTCTCTCTATCAAGCTAACTATCCTCCTCTTTTTAAACAACTTAAAGATGATATTTGCCATTGGTCTGATTAATCCTCATCATGATTTGGCAGAATCAATTTGTTTAAAATGCCATCTTTACCCTGATTATTATAGTATTTTAGAACCTTACCAATACCAATTCTGAGATGGGGAGCTGCAGCACATACAAACTGGGTTTCTCCACTTTGTTTGGAATAAACTAGTTCAATCAAAAGACACTATGCTTCTAAACAGAGGTGGGATTGGCCTTCCTAATCTTCAGGCATATTTCCAAGCCACTCAAATAACCAGTTGTCCTATACCAAGGCTAAGGGACCCTCTCTGGGTGTCACTTGAGGCTCGCTCTTGCCATCCCATAGCAATAGGCTCATTACTTTGGCTTCCTAATCGACTACGTCCTCCTATATTATACCCTACTTGGTTGCATTCATTGATGGTCTGGGACAGAGTACAACATCGCAAATCATTGGCGTCTCCACGTACACCTTTAGTTCCAATCTTTTGCAATCCTGAATTTGTACCTGATCTAGTGATTGCCCCTTTTCAATAGTGGATCAATAAAGGATTGTTGCGGATAGGGGATTATATTAAGGTTGATCAAATGCACTCTTTACAGTATTTAACCTCCCTAGCGGTCTGATTATGTCAGTATTTCTGTGCTCATAGTGGTACATTGTTTTCAATGGAAATATGTTTTTTTATTGTAGGCCTGTAATTCTTAGGAATAACCTACTGAAATCTGTCCGAACAAGAGTCTAGTAAACATCCCGGGTATGATAAAGTTTGAAACACGAAATCATAAATTATAATACAATAAATAATCATGAAAATAATAATATAATAATAATACATTTAATTCAATAATGTAATCAAACCAATTACATTGAAATTTGAAATAGAGCGCCAAGTTCGCACATCACTGAGCTTAGTTGCAAAATCGTTTTCAGTGTCTGATGAGGAATTTCCCCACGAATCATTATCACTCAATTCTGCAAGTGGTTGTAATTTACTATCGCTGTTCTCTAGTTGGTCTAAAACCGCTTTTGACCTAAAGGGACGCTTTTTGAATGCCATGGACGTTTCTCAGTTTCCAGGCAGAAAGAACGGTAAAAATGCAGGCAGGGCACAGGACAAAGCACTAGGGACAAAATGTATGTGAAATGGTTTGATACAGGAATGTAATACTATCAGATTTTAGTGTATTGAGTGAATGTCAAATTTTTACATTTTTTTAATTTTCCCGCCGGTTCTGTCCCCCATATGTCCCGGCGCTTGCAGCGAACGGAACTCGGAAGATGGATGCCGGCATCGGCTGGAGGACATGGCCGGGGATGCTGCAGGGGGGACATTGCGGGACCGCAGGACAAGATAAGTGCTCGAGGGATCCCAGAGCAACGCTGCAGTGCAATCCCGAGTGTAGCTCAGGGTTACTGCTTCTGGTACTGAAAGTTAACCTCGAGCTACACTCGGGAATACCGCCAGGGAGGTTAAAAGATATGTTGCAATGTCCGCTGCTGAAATTTTTAGGTATCATCAAATTGCTTCATTTATCCACTCGAAACTTAGGTTACTGGACGAACCACTCTTACTTACCGACTTTGAACTCATGTCAGAATAGAGACTTCCCTAGAGGCCGTGTCTCCACAGTGTATACCCTTTTCACTGATCCAAATAGTAAACTTCCTTATATGGAGTATTGGGAACGGGACCTGAATGTCCATTATGAACTTTCAGATTGGCAAGATATTACCCTGGCACTTTCTAAAGTTTCCATCCATACTACTTTAATTGAGGCGAATTATAAAGTGTTGTTAAGGTGGTATTTGGTCCCTACTCCGATTGCGAGGATGCATCCATCTACTTCAGCGATCTGTTTTCGTCATTGCGGCCAGGTGGCCATATCTGGTGGCAATGTCCACCGGCAACCAAATTTTGGATTCACATGTTTAACTTCATAAATTCTGTGACAGGGGTAAATATTTGCAGATCCCCGGAGACGGCCCTCTTTCATAAATTTCCGGATAATGTTCCTAAGTAGTCCCATTAATTGATTACCTACATGTCGTTGGCAGCAGGAATTACTATAGCTAGACATTGGAAGCAATGAATTATCCCACTTGACTTTGTTAAGAATAAATTAAACTGAATTATGATCAATGACAAACTCACTTGTATACTACACAATAACACCCAAAAATTTTATAAAACACGAGATCCGTGGATCCACTATATTTCTATGCCTTAGTTTCCCCCACCATGACCCTTTTCTTTTTCAGGTTTTTATTTTTCTCTTCTTTTCTATTTTCTATTACTCAATTAGAATAGATCGTACCTATTTTTAGTAGCCTTTATAACGCATTCCCTGCTTAGCATGACAGCCATTCTTTAGGTGCTTCTAGGTTTATGGACACTGGTACTTTTCCTTTCTCCTCCCACTTCATTTCCTTTTTTTTTCCCCAGTCCCCACCCTTTTCCCTTCCCTACCACTGTTCCAGTCTCTCACGAGTCATTTAAAGAATATGTACCTTTGGTTTGGACTTCCCGATAACTCCTCTGCAGAGTTCTATATCTCTGGTCACGTGTTTTATGACACAAACTTTGTTATTGAGTAATGTTTTAATTTCTGTTCTAATGGGACATTGAGTATTGTATTATTATTTGTAAAATTGTTTAATAAAAACTATTGAAATATAAAAAATAGGAGTAAGAAAAGGTGTTGCATGTTACTCGCACTGGTGCCATTCATTCTGAACAGCATTCCTTTGCATTTTAATGCACTACCATGCACTGTGGTGCACTGCATTACTAAAAAAAAGGTTCACATAACTTGTGTGCATTCTGGTACATTAAACAGTATGTGCAAATAAGTGGGCTACCTAAACACAAACTGCATTAACACGGATGTTAACACACTGTAATAATAAAGAAGAAAGCCAAGTCTAATTTAGGAGCCAAAATTTTGTGCAACTAATGAGGGCTCTAAGCACAGAAAATACCAGTTCTGCCAGAAATGAACTCAGCCCCTAAGTCCTGTTGGATGCTGATATTCAACAGACCAACAAAGCAATTGTTAGGGTTTACAAACACTTTATGTTTATAGAAATAGATAGTGTTGTAATTAAATTGTGTATTACACAATTTAACTACATATATGTAGAGCCATTTTTTGGGGGTTTTGGATAGAGAAGGAAAGGGTTAAAGGTTTTTTTTTTTTTTGCTGCCTGTGTACCTTTGGGGAAATTCAACCTCATCTCCTGTCCCAGAAATACAACAGGAAGCTGTGAAAAATGTCCCCTAAACTCTTATTCTGAAGGCAACTCTAACGTGTAAGATTACCTATCACTTTCTTTTTTTGATTAGCAGTACAAATAGAGGGGTGAATCTGCTCAATGGGGATAAAGACCGCAATAATAATAATAATAAAAAAAAAAAAAAACTTTACAGAAATCCAAGAAACAGATTTTACAGTAAGCACAAAAATCCAATTTTCTTTCTGGTACTTGTACATTGAGTGACACCGGAATTGATTGACCGATGCTTAGAAAGGAGTGCAACAGACAGGATCATAACAGCAACAAAACACTAACAGGCCCATATAAAATACATACTAGGCACAGATTGCAGCTCAAATAGCCACCTGAAGGACCTTACACCTGAAGCTGGATTCAGAGGGGGCCTGCAACATCCACCCAGTAAAACTTAGAGAATATGTAAACAGAATATCAGGTGGCAGCCTAGCACATTTGGGAAACAGTAGCCTGATGTCATATGCCCAAGAAGCCGATCTAGTAGAGTGACCCTTAACAGGAAAGGGAGCAACCCAATCCTTAAAGTGGTTCTAAAAGCAACATTTTTGTTTTACCTTAATGCATTCAATGCATTAAAGTAAAAACCCTTCTGGGTGCAGCTCCCCCCCCCCCGACCCTTTCTTGTATTTACCTGAGACCCATCTCAATGCACCGATGTGCATGAGAGCGGAGTCTCTCCTGGGATCTGCTTTATTGGCTCACAAAGTACCAGGAGCCATTGGCTCCTGCTGCTATCACAGCCAGTGAGCCAAAAAGAGTGAAGAGCAGCGCTGAGCTGCTCTGAATGTGAATAGACAATGTCCATTCACAGGAGCGTGGCTTAGGAGTGAGGCTGCTCGGGTGCCCATAGTTTGCTATTGGGAGAACCCGGCAGGGGGAGGAAACTGGATCATCCGCTAGGAAACCTAAATAACAGGATCGAGGCAGCCCTGTACAAAACCATGCCCTCTCCCACCAGGCCAGGAACAGCCATGTCCTTGGTGATAGATAAAATGGGTCTCTCAAGAGTCTTGACTGACTTGTTCCGCAGTGACAGAGTGCTGCACTGCATGGATCTGGAGTGGAACTGGACATATGGGACTGCCTTGAAAGAGAAGAGTATATCAGAACTCTGCAAAAGTTAAGAGTAGATTGATTCTTGGACTGAGGAGTCCAGAGGCTTTGGAAAAACTATAGCTTTGGTCGATCCAGGTTGAGGCTCAGATATTCCAAATAATAGTTCCAGTGCTGCTTTCTGAAAGTTCAGGATCCAGTTCAACCTCTGCAAGGTCTGAATAGTTTGAGCTATATTGGCAGTTAAGACTTGCGCAGACTGTTCATTCAGTAGGAGGTCATCCATTAATTCCACAATAGGAATGCCTTGAGATCACAGAAGGGCCAGTACAGGGACAAGCATGCTATGTGCAGAATATAGGCAGAATGGCAGTGCCAAAAACTAGGAACCCACAGCAAAAACGAAAGAATCATTGTTGTGCTCGAAAAATGGTTAATAGATATTTGCATCCTTCATATCCACAAAATCAGACATATATGATGGATTATATGCAGAACTGAATGAAAAGGTTTATGACCTTGAGGTCCAAGAAGGGGTGTATGCCTACTTTTGGGTTGGAGAATGTAAACAGATTTTAAAAAATACCTTAAAGTGTTCTGCTGCAGGAACTAGGCTTATGACCCAAAGCTCCAAGAGGGAGTTCGTAAGGGCTGCACGATTAAACAAGGATTCTGCAGGTAAAGGCATAGAGGCACATTTATAATCGCTGTGAACCAAATCAGCAATCAAGTGTGCCGTTTAACCCATACAATTCTGTATTACTGTAGTAAAGTCCTCTTCAGATAAGGCTGATTAGGAGGTCATGTAGGAGCTAAGATAGACTCCGAAAATGGCAGGGATTCATCAGAAGACAATAATCCAGGAGGTACATGTCAGGCCCTTCAGGGGGTGCACTGTAGGTACTGCCAAAACCGTTAGAGACACCCGGGTGCAAGAACCATTAGAGGTACCTGGGAGAGCTGAACATTTCTGCATGTGTTTGGGGTCACCATGTGTGTCTGACATACTGTACTGCAATAAGAAAACAATGTAATGTAATGTTGGTCTATCACATAAAATCCCAATAAAATACATTTATGTTTTTGGTTGTAACATGACAAAATGTGGAAAATTTCAAGGGGTATGAATACTTTTTCAAGGCACTGTAGACTGTGCTGACACAAATGTCAATCAAGGTTACTAAACAGTTTGCCACATGTAAAAGTACAATAAACCTTTTCCCTGATACTGTTTTTGAGTGGCGGTGTATTGCATTGGAAGGAATCCCATCCTGGCACATGTGAATGGTCAAGTTGGCGGCAAGATACACAGTGGGTCCAACCAAAAAAGCACAGTGAGACCTATTTAGTAATAGAAGGTCCATCCATTTTGGTGAGTGCTAATCCATGTGGGAGTCATCTGGAGCACCTGAAAATGGTCACCTGTTTATCTGTTACTAATGGCATCAGCACTAGTTCACATATCTTTTGGTTTTAAGCAACTATTATTTGAATGGGACCTAGTGATACATAGGACATTAGTAGTATTTTCTGGTGGTGTTTATTTTTTTGCACTTTTACTTGTGGCAAACTGTTTAGTAACCTTGATTGACATTTTTGTCAGTGTGGTTTATATACACAATTATAGGGTTCACCAATATGGAAGTTAGACACATTTTGAAGACTGCAGCAGCCATAATCACATTCATCTGTTACCTTATTTTTGTTTTCTTTTGGTTTTGCCTGTGGTGCAGAGTTTTCAATGTTATTTATTCAGTGCCTAGTAGAGACTAGCTCAAGCAGCACGTGAGGTAAGCTTGTTTAAAAAAATTAATTTGAATGTAAAGAATATGGCAAATGGGCAGACTTTTCTCAGTAAAGCAGAAAAAATGTGTCCATCCTCCTGGACACTAGCAAAAAACTGAGGCATGTTGGGAGTAGAAGGAATTATGCTGGTTTGGGCCACAGGTTTTGTCAGTGTCCAACCCTCCTGTAGGTGGAAGTATAACCCCATCAGTCAGTGTATTTTTGTGTTCTTGGATGAATGATTAAAAAAAAAAAAAAAAAAAGTTAAAAGCTCTGTTGGGATTTTACTGCTATCTGTTGCTCTATTGTGATTTCCACCCACTTTCAATCCTGCTAACCACACAGGAAATGAGGCAAATACATTGGTCAGGCACAAAGATAGCAATAAAACCTTAGTAAATTTTAATGCCTCCATTGGAAACGTTCTGAAAATTACCTGTCTTAGTGACCACATAGAAAGCTAGGAGAAATGGGGAAAAAGACAGCAATAAAAATAAAACATGTCATAACCCTAAAAAATGTCTTGTCCCATTGCTGCTAAAATTTCCCTGCCTTGGAAAAAAAATGGCAACATTTCAACTTGTAATATCCAGTTGTTTTATTGCAGAAATACTTGTGCTCCATTCAACTGCCATTTGATGCTAAGGGTGCCCTCCTGAGCATTCTCTCTGAGGATGTAGTGCCACCATCATCTAAATTACTGCTGGTGCATTTACGGTTACTCCCATGTAAACACATTGCTCAGTGCCAGCTATCACCTGGTCCTCTTACCTTTCTTAGAGAGGAAAAAAACTAATATAGAGGTTGTCCTAAGAAATATCAGAAAATCTGATCCCCCTGGCTATTGTCTCCTTAGACTGGTTTACCTGAATAATCTTTTATCTGTTATATTAACTGCTGGTGAGGGCGGCTTATGTCCATTGTCAAGCCTATATTTATGTACTTTTTGGGTCACTTTTCAGCCTTACATGTTATACTATGTGCATCATAACTTTCTACAAATCTTATAGCACACCATGAACAGGGGTCTTCTGCTGCCTGAACAGGTAGCTAATGGGATTGATGTTGAGGGGCTAATCAGGATTATCAGGTAGGAAAATGGGTTTCTGTAGCGTAAGGGAGTGGTAGAGGCTCACAAAAAAGGAAGGCCAGCTCTGGGTTTTGAGTACCCAAACAGATTTGTCAAGTTGGGTGATGATGTGGAAGCGGCAAGCTCAGGGGTGGCAGCCGTGGATGTCACTGCTATCCCTAACAGCTGGGAGGGCAGACCATCTAGGAGGGCTGGCGAGGGTAGTGCAGGAAGGCCTACACAGTTGGTGGTAATAGGGCAGTCTATAATCAGAAGGACTGATAGAATAATTTGTCACCAGGATCGCCTCAATCAAAAGGTTTGCGGTCTCCCTGATGCCAGGGTTCGGTATGTGGTGGACTGGGTTGGTAAATTACTGGGAGGGGCTGGGCATGATCCAGCTTTCTTGGTCCATGTTGGAACCAAGGACAGAATACAGGGAAGGTGGTGGCTCCTTAAGAATCAATTTAAAGAACTAGGCAGCAAGTTGAAGGGAAGGATCTCCAAGGTGATATTCGCTGAAATATTACCTGTGCCATGCGCAACTCAGGAAACACAGGGGGAGATTAGAGAACTAAATGCATTGGCTAAAGACCTGGTGTAAGAGGGAAGGATTTGGGTTTCTAGAGCACTGGGCTGACTTTTCATTGGGGTGCAACCTATATGCTAGAGATGGTTTTCACTTAAATGGAAGAGGGTCTGCTGTGCTGGGGGAGAGGTTTATGGGGAGGCTGGAGGAGTATTTAAACTAGGATTGAGCGGGGAGGGAGAATTAGATTATAATAGGGCAGACAGGGGTCAGTCCTTATTGGTAAGTGGAATGGGGAAAGATGGAGGGAGGGCTATGGCAGATGAAAAGAAGGTTCCCATGTTACAAACAACCATTGGAACTGGTACTATTTGTATGTAAAAAACAAAATATGCAAAATACGTGTGCACAAGGTGTTAATGGATTAAAGTGTTTGTTCACCAATGCCAGAAGTCTGCAAAGCAAAATAGGTGAGTTGGAAGCTTTGTAGCATGAAGAGAACTATAATTTAATTAGAATTGCTGAATCTTGACTTCATTCTTCACATGACTGGGCCATTAATATTCCTGGCTATGTTTTCTTACGGAGAGAAAGGATAAAAAAGGAAAGGTGGTGGCGTCTGTCTCTATTTGAGAAGTGATCTCAGAGCGAATGTGAAAGAGGACCTAGTTGATGGAGAGTGTGATGAGGCTTAAGCATCATGGGTAAAACTGCATATGGGGGTGCGTACTACAAAGGTAATCATTGGAGTTTGTTAAAGGCCTCCCAGTGTTAATAAGGAGGTGGAGACACGGCTCCTTGCACAGAAAGGGCTGGGACAGTGATAATAATAGGGGTTTTAACTACTCAGAAATTAACTGTAGTAAAAGGTACTGCAGGCACAGTTAAAGGACAAAAATGTATAAACAATCGACAATTTTATGGTACAGTTCATACAGGCCCCAACTAGGAATGATGCTCTGCTGGACCTGGTAATCTTAAACCATGCAGAGCTTATTACGAATGTCCACACAAAAGAAAATCTGGATAGCAGTGACCATAACATGATTTAATTTATTGTTAGCTGTAAACATCAAGCACATACGGGAAAAATAAAAACGCTCAACTTCAAGAGAGCTAATTTTCCAAGGCTGAGAGCTACTCTCCAAGACTTAGACTGGGAGGGAATATTGGTATCGATGAACACAACACAGAAATGGGAGTTCTTCAAAAAGCCTGTATGTGAACACACTTCAAAATATATTCCAATGGGTAACAAGTTTAAAAGGCTAAAAATCAAACCTATGTGGCTTACAGCCAACGTTAAAAAAGCTATAAATAATAAGAAAAGAGCTTTAATTAAGTATAAAAATGAAGGAACGCTATAACTGTTTAAGCATTACAAAGAATATAACAGAACACGCAAAAAGGAAATAAAGGCTGCAAAAATTTAAAACGAACGACAGATTGCAAAATATAGGACAAACCCCCCAAATTATTCAAATATATTAAAAGGTCCGGTCCGAGGCCCTTTACAAAATAATCTAGAGTCGGTGACTGGGACAAAGAGAAAGCAAAATTCATGAAAGACAGAAGTTGTCAAACAAATCTGATTTCTTTTTATGAGGATGTGAGCAAAACCTTGGACAGAGGGGTGGCAATGGACATGGTATACTTGGATTTTGTAAAAGCATTTGACACAGTTCCTCCCACACGGCTAATGTGTAAGTTAAAATCTACCGGCTTGGAAAAATCAGTATGTAAATGGATAGAAAACTGGCAAAAAGATCGTACTCAGAGTAGTGGTTAATGATTCATACTCTGAATGGTCTAGAGCTGTTAGTGGTGTAACCCCAAGGTTCAGTGTTGGGACCCTCACTTTTGAATATATTTATAAACAATATAGGGTCTGGGATTATAAATACTATTTCAGTCTTTGCAGATGACACCAAGCTGTGCAGTGGAATAACATACTTACAGGATGTCTCCAATTTACAAGCTGACCTTAATGCACTGTTTAATTGGGCAACTATGTGGCAAATGAGGTTTATTGTTGATAAATGTAAGGTTATGCACTTGGGGGCTAAGAATATGCATGCATCAAATATACTAGGGGGAGTACAACTGGGGGAATCAATGGTGGAGAAGGATCTGGGAGTTCTGGTAGATCATAAGCTTAATAATGGCATGCAATTCCAAGCTGCGGTTTCTAAAGCGAGCAAAATCCTCTCTTGCATTAAAAGAGGTTTAGAGATCAAAGTTGATCCAGGGAATATCAGATTGCCTCTCGGGGGATCAAGAAGGAATTTTTTCCCCTGCAGGAGCAAATTGGATCATGCTTTGCTAGGTTTTTTTTTGCCTTCCTCGGGATCAACTGTGGGTATAGGATTATAACTTTTTTTTTTTTTTTTTTATGGTTGAACTGAATGGACTTTTGTCTTTTTTCAGCCAGACTAACTGTGACCACGACGGTAGTAGAAACAGAGACCAAAGCCACCAGAGAAGGCAGGACTTGACTGGCTGCCCCATGCAAATCTGTCTTTCCAATGACGAATTGACCTTGTCCCATTTGGTCAGGATTTTCTTCTGCAAAACTCAAGTGTGGAATTGCACATAGAGGGTTGCCTTGAGGAAGGAAACCATGAGACCCAAGACCTGCATGCCGAATCACAGAGAAGACCATTTTGCAGGACAACCATCAAAATTTTGAGCTCTCAAAGCTTCTCTGCTGAGAGAAACATCTTATCCTGAGTGGACTCCAGAAACACTCAAAGTACTTCAACCAAGTGGTTGGAACCAGAGAAGACTTGTTGATATTCAAGATCGAGCAAAATTCTTGCAGAATGCAAAAAGTGATTGCCAAATTGTCCAACAAAGAAAGGAGATTTTTTTTTTGGTTGAACTGGATGGACTTTTGTCTTTTTTCAGCCAGACTAACTATGTAACTATGTGATATGTAGGTGTTCTTGTGATCTATCTCTGAGCACTTCTGATCTATATAAGTAACTTAATTTGTTTAGCTGCTAATTTGTATGATTTTTCTAATTGTCTATTTTTGTATCCTGTAAACCAAGCAAAACATTTAATAAATATCACACACACAAAAAAGAAAAACGTATAGTCAAAACCTTTTATTTTTTCAAAAAGAAAAATATACAGAGTAATCTGCTATGTCTGATTGGGTCACAGGGTGAAACTCCCTATAATACAACTGCCACAGGAACAAGTGTCCCCACTGTAAAATTGTGACCTCCTCACCAGTTTAGGCAATATTAAATTTTGGGTTTCTTGTCACTTTCTTTACTAGTGACAAAAGTCACCATATTAAACAGTGAATGAACCTTCTCAGTGCAGACATCGACAGATGTTCTAACTCTTCCATACTCAATCCAAAACTTAAAAAAAAAAAAAAAAGAAAAAAAAGAAGAAGCGCTAAGATTTCAAACATCTTAGCAAGTGAAAACCTTTTTTTTTTTTTTTTTCTTTTAACATTAAAAATCCATTTCTCAGACTCATAAATATACAGTATGTTACTCTATTGCCCACTGAAAGACAAGAAAAGTAAATTACCAAGGGTTATATAGTGTCACCTAGAGAATAGAGGCTATTACAAAGAAAGGTTTTATGCCAGCCCTAGGGTGTATGGCTCAGTTGTAGCAAGCAGTTTCTCTGGCTGTCTCTTAAAGGATGTAGAGAAAGGATTTTGTGTCCAGTAGAACAAGTCCTCTGTCTTCCATTGAGAGATACACAAACAGTAAATAAAACTGGGACAACCAAAAGCAGTATCTATCAGAAAGGCACGCCTTATAAATAAAAAAGAAAAGGCAATCTCCTTAAAAAGAAACAAACGAAGAGACAAAAAAATGGACAGGGCTGCACAAAACTGGAGGATCAAAACAGGTATCAGCAGAGATTGAAACATACACTTTGAAAATGATATGAAAGATCTAAGAAACAGAGGTCTGATGCTGATATGCCCAAGTGATGATCACTGCCCTAGCAGCATGAGCCTTAACTGGATAAAGGGGAAGATTATCCAGAAGTATGCCTGAACAAAGATCTGGTGGATACCTAGAAATAATTGAACCAAATGCTAATGTTCCCCCAAAGGGGCCCCTTCAGGATCACAAACAGGGCATTAGACCTAAAGGATGCTGTGGCATTGAGATAAACATGGAGGTATAAATTAGAAAATTCACTAACAAGGCCTCTAGAACAGACTGGCCATGACTGAAACCTGACTCTTGATGATATTAAGGACCAGGCACCTATCCTATCCTGACTGGAGAAAGTAAAAAATGTGCTTCACGGAGAGTCTATGTAGATGAAGCTTCCTCGTTTCACACCAACAGAAATACATATTCCAGGTCTGGGGAGTGTTAAAGATAAACAGGAATATCTCAGAAGAATCTCTTGGAAGGGGTGAATTAGAATTCTGTTTTATAGTTATCAACTCCTGCACACTCAGTCTCAAGAACTGACTAAATAAGGGTCATGACTGTCCCATTTTGACAGGAAAGCGGGTTCACAGATTGCCTCAGGCTTGTGCCATAGAGGGTGCTTCATATGGCTCCAAAGACACAGGGGCATCTAAATCTACTGAAGACAGGAAACTGGAAAAGAATGGGGGTGACTTTTGCAGTCTCTTCAGTTAGACTGAGACAATCTGAGCAAGTCGTGACATAAAACTATCCATGAAGAATAAAAATGTGAGACAAGACAGCTAGCCACATACACAACGTAAGGGTTTCAGGAGGCATCAAAAGCTGTTGCAGAAGTAGACAGCTCAAAAGAGGACTTGCAGTAGTCACAGAGTGAAAAAAAGACCTGGAATGCTTGTTAAAGTTACAGACTGCAGATGCAGAAAACCTGCTACATGCAACTAAAAAAGTGGAATACTCAGAGAAAGGGTAAACAAACAGTCCAGGAATGGGTACTTGGTTGGTTAAGCTATATACCAGTCATTGATACAGGTGTGTATCAATCTGAGCAGATGCTGTACTGTTTGCCAGAACTTGAGGAAGAACAAAGTGGCAGCTAGGAATCAAGAGGAAATCAAGGAATCAAGAGTTGCAGCCAGTCAGAAGAAGCTCAGTAAAGACCCCCGATCGTTAGATTGTGTGTCCATGAAGCCCAGGTCATTTCCTATACAAGCTATAGTCAAGAAGGCCCTAGGAAGTGAGAGGCCTTGTTGTAAGGGCAACACCCACACCCAAAACGGTGGAGAAGTGCACATGAAAACAGTACTGAGAGAGGCTGCCAAACAGCCACCTGCTCTCTTGAAGTTGAACTATACCCACAAAAACTTGACAAAAAACAAAATGTTCTTTAGCAAGGAACATAGATTCCAAAATAATAATTATGCTACCAAAATTAGTGTGTGCTCTAAATTGCCTCCAGCATTGTTCCTGTTTCTTCTTTCCGGAGACCAACATTGTGCTGAAGCACAGAGCCCTTGAGCAAAAGTAAATCTTTATGCTGTCAGCAGATCAGCCTCTACATTTTTGGAACAGTGCCAAAAACCAGAGAGCAATTGAGCATGTGCAGAGCAGGGGGAGACCATTCATTTCTGGATTTTAAACAGTACAGGCACTTATTTTTAATGTTTTACAAAGCAATACCTGCAAGCATGAAGTGATCTAGAAGGAATTAATTTTCTGACTAAAGCACCACTTTAAAGATCAGCTGTGTGAAGATGGAAATAAAATGTGGGACCATGGGTGGTTTAAGTAATAATGTGATAGTATGCACAGCATACTAGCACATCAAGGCAGACTTACCTTAAAACGAAGCGGATAGAAGCAGTGCGCTCTAATCGTTGACAGGGTTCCCATCTTCACTGGCTCTTCTTTCGGGATTTGCGGGTAGCAAAGCTGTATCATTTGCCCAATTTCATTCGACACCTCTCCAGCACTACATTGCATCAACCTGCAGTAAGAATGCTCCTGCTCTCAACCTACCTATGCTCCTATCCAGCCAAGCAAGGAACTTCCTAACTTGGTGAATCTCAATCTCAGCCTTAACAATAGGAGGCTCTGTAATACTGGACCCTCCTTCTGCAAAATTACTCAATCAGGATTCAGTCATGCAGGAATGCTTACTGTCCAGCAATCTCTGTGGTCCATATCCCAGGAGTGGACAACTGGAAATTGGATTACCTCAGACACCACAGCATGGACCAAGGGAAATGGGTCATTCACCTAGATATCTTCATACACATAGAATATTGGAAGATACGGAGACCCTGGATATGTACATCCTGGCCTCTAGATTCCACAATAAATTACCTTTGTGTGTGGCTAGAACCAAGGACCTTCTAGCACTGGAATTCTTGATAATCCCTTGGTCTCAGTTTGGGCGGTTCAGGCTAATCCATGCCTTCCCCCCTACTGCGAATTCTACCTTGTCTGCTCTGCAAGATAGAGCAGGAAAAGAAGCTGGCGATTTTCATTGCACCAAACTGGCCCAGAAGAAACCGATACATAAACACTCAAATTACGACAGGGCAGTTGAAGCCAAAATTTAAAAAAACTGAGTGGTCTCTGAGGCTGTCATTCCTATCCTGCTTAAAAGAAGAAGAAAAAAAAAAATGAACACAGACCCTTCAGTTCCAGATATTACTGGGTCTTGCATTTCAGCCTTCAATCAGGTCTTGTCCAGAACTTGGCTCTAAGCACTCTGAACGACAAGGTTTTGACCTTGTTCTTTCTTAAAAAAAAGAAAGAAAAACAACCTTGGCATTGTTCTTCCTCGCCAAAATCTTTGTCCAAAGCGTAACTCAAATCAAGCCCATTGTGGCACCCAGTGCTTCCTTGGACTCTCATCTTGGTTCTCATCATTAAGTCTTATGCCCAAGACTTTCCTTTCTTTCTAAGGTGGTATCAGTCTTCCACCTCAATGAAGAAATAGTTCAATCATAATTATAACCTTCTCCAAAGCACAGAAAGAAAATTGCTCTCCATTACCTGGATGTAGTCAGAGTCTATCTCAAAGCAACACCTATCAGGAAGACAGATTCCCTATTTGACCTGTTCTTAGGACCTCACAAAGGACATCCTGCTTCCAATAACACCATCGCTCCATGGATAAGACATCTGTTTACTAGAGCTTACACTCTCAAGAACAAATCTTCTGAGTTTTTACGCACCCACTCCACTAGGTCAGTGGAAGTCTTCTGGGCATTTCAGCGATACTCCTCTGTAGCCCAGCTTTATAGGACCACCACATGGTCCTCTATCCATACCTTTACAAAGTTCTGCCAGGTGGATCTCCAGTCTTCTGTGGATGCAAAATTCTGTTGCAAGGTTCTTGTGGCTGAACTCTGAAGTTGAGTCTGTTGAGAATTTTGACTTACCTGTATTCCATATCTTGGGAGTACAATACAGGACACTCTGTTCTCCTCCTTGGAATAGGGAAGGCTTATAGGGGAGGAGCCCAAGGGGAATGTCTTCAAAAGCTTGCCAGTGTACAATCACCTGAAGGTACAAGCTTATAACCCAGGATTTAAGAAAATGCAACCTGTGTAATGTACTGTTGTCCAAGATATGGAATTTACAGGTAAGTAAAAATTTCTAATATCTGTGAAATTATTGATGGACACAGCTCTCAATATTCCCCACCAATCCTGCAATTTGTTTCCAAATGTATTTCTCTCCTCCAAAAATTTGCATCTCTGCCTCCATGTCAATTGTAAAAATTTGAAAGCTCTCACTATCTTCTTATCTCCCCAAATACCTTACAAACAGACCATATTTTCTCTTTTGT
This sequence comes from Staurois parvus, assembly GCF_062004578.1. Lineage (NCBI taxonomy): Eukaryota > Metazoa > Chordata > Amphibia > Anura > Ranidae > Staurois > Staurois parvus. The sequence goes on along the minus strand of NW_028318568.1, from coordinate 1,991,601 downwards.
TAATACATGGACAGAGCTGTCAATATTCATGATGCCTAGGTTATAGTGCCATCCGTACAAGTGGAATGCTGGTACACAAGAGCTAGGCCTAGAAATGGGCCCTGATGGTTGTCAAACCACATTACAATGCTAGGAAATCTCAAGCCTGTTTCACACAGGCTTCAGCATGTATCAGCAGTTTGAACAGTAAGCTTTTATAAAGCATTTGCAGAGCTGTCAGGAAGCTTTGTTAAAGCGTTTAAAGTACCTTTCAGCTCCAGTTTATATATGTTAAACACAGATCCTAATGGGAGTGCTGACTGTCACTTTACATAAGCCAGTAGCAGGCTTCAGCACTACTTGAAGCTTGTTGAAAGCCTGCTAGTGGCTTGTTTAATATTATTCATTTTTCTTATCCATTTGTTTGCATTTTTCCTCTTAATACATTATTTTTTCCCCCTTAATACACAGTTTCTGCCCTGTCTTGTTCCGGTGGAGAGACATGCTTGCGGAATGGTCAACGATGTAGATCCATTGAGTGTAAAATTATGATTAGTCCTCTACATTTTACCTTCGACAAAATGGCACCCGCATCTGCGCACTCGCCTTGTGGGCTATTTAAGGCCCTCTACTGACGTTCGGCATTACAGGCACACCCCTTTTGATAACGTGCATGAGCACAAAATGCATCAAGGAGGAGCCGTACGCCATGACGTCACACTGCCGGAGCCTCACGAAGGTCCGGCAGCCATCTTAGAGAGTGGCTGGTCAGTTTCACTACTTTTAAACTGTGTTTTTGGCGCTATTTCCACATGGATGATGTACTATTTTTATACTTAAATAAATCTGATAAAATGACTACACTAGGAGCACCTTCTTTTTTGGCTCTGAATTGAGCTAAACGATTTCCAGGACTCCCGCCGGAGAACAGTTGCAGAGCAGTCTCAGATCCAGAGGAGGGAGCCTCTTCCTATGCTGTCTGTCTAATCCACCTAAAGGGGGCTTCCTGCAGTTCTTTGGTCATTATATGATTCAACACATTGCGCTTTTACTATGCGTATCTGATGAATGTTCAAATTCAAATTCCCTGCACGGATTAAAGTAACATAGAATATTTTGATACCACCTGTGCAACAGGATCTGCATGCGGCACAATTTTCTGACCAGTGTTTGTCAGACCCTCACCATCCTTTGTTTTATGTTTTTCACAGCCGCACTTGTTTATTTGCGCTCATCGTAGCGCTTCATTCGCTCCTATGTTATCACTTGTGTTTAATATTTTTATATCAATAATATCTTTAATAGTGCACTTATATATATTAATTTCTTCAGCGCTGCACCAATTTTTGTGTAGGCTAAAGTAACAAACTATATTCAAATTAAGACCTGTGCAAAACATTTCCAAACAGGTGCTGAAGGGTGCTTTAAGGGCTTAGAGAAAGCTGCTCAAAACGTACTGAAATTTTTTTTAAAAAGCTTGCTACTCAAACTGCTGTTGCACTGTGCAAGCGGATGCCTGTGTGAAACAGGTGTTTGTAAACAAGCACCAGAAAAAAAAAAAAAACCCTTAAAAAATGGGCAGCAGCCAACAGACCAGAGTGTCAGGTATAGTGTACAATAAATGCAAAAAAAAAAAAGTACACTGCTCAAAAAAATTAAAGGAAAACTTTGAAAACACATATCTCAATGGGGAAAAGTATCATGCTGGATATCTATACTGATATGGACTGGGTAATGTGTTAGGAACGTAAGGATGCCCCATCGTTTGATTGAAGTGAGGGAACTGAATGCAAAGACAACCCAAAAATCAAAGTGATAAAATGATGCAGCAGGCGAGTCTATTTTGCTGAAATTTGATTGCACCAACTCAAAATGGTACTCAGTAGTATGTATGGCCCCCACATGCTTGTATGCATGCCTGACAACATCGAGGCATGCTGCTAATGGGATGACGGATGGTGTCCTGGGGTATTTCCTCCCAGAACTGGACCAGAGCATCACCGAGCTCCTGGACAGTCTGAGGTGCAACCTGGCGGCGTCGGATGGACCGAAACATGATATCCCAGAGGTGTTCTATTGGATTTTGGTCAGGCGAGTGTATTGGGGCCCATTCAATGGCATCAATTCCTTCATCCTCCAGGAACTGCTTGCATACTCTCACCTCATGAGGCGGAGCATTGTCGTGCACCAGGAAGAACTAAGGACCCACTGCACCGGCATAGGGTCTTACAATGGGTCTAAGAATTTCATCCTGATACCTTATGGCAGTCAGGGTGCCATTGTCTAGCCTGTAGAGGTCTGTGCGTCCCTCTATGGATATGCCTCCCCAGACCATCACTGACCCTCCAACAAAACAGTCATGCCAAACGATGTTATAGGCAGCATAACATTCTCCACAGCTTCTCCAGACCCTTTCACGCCTGTCACATGCTCAGGGTGAACCTGCTCTCATCTGTGAAAAGCAGAGGGTGCCAGTGGAGGACCTGCTAATTCTGATGTTCAATGGCAAATGCCAATCGAGCTCTATGGTGCTGGACAGTGAGCTCAGGGCCCACTAGAGGACGTCAGACCCTGAGGCCACCCTCATGAAGTCTGTTTCTGATTGTTTGGTCAGAGACATTCACACCAGTGGCCTGCTGGAGGTAATTTTGTAGGGCTCTGGCAGCACTCATCCTGTTCCTCCTTGCACAAAGGAGCAGATACCGGTCCTGCTGATGGGTTAAGGATCTTCTACAGCCCTGTCCAGCTCTCCTAGAGTAACTGCCTGTCTCCTGGAATCTCCTCCATGTTCTTGAGACTGTGCTGGGAGACACAGCAAACCTTCTGGTAATGGCACGTATTGATGTGCCATCCTGGAGGAGTTAGACTGCCTGTGCAACCTCTGTAGGGTCCGGGTATCGACTCCTGCTACTAGCAGTGACACTGACCCTAGCCAAATTCAAAACTAGTGAAAAACTGTCAGAAAGATTGAGTAGGGAAGTAAATGTCAGTGGCCTCCACCTGTAAAACCATTCCTGTTTTGGGGGTCTTCTCATTGTTGCTCAACTAGTGCACCTGTAAATTTCATCAACACCAAAGCAGCTTAAACTGCTTAACAACTTCCTCTGCTACTTAACTGACCAGATCAATATCCGAGGAGTTTTATTGATTTGATGCTATACTCTGATTACAAAGTGTTCCTTTAATCTTTTTGAGAAGTGTATATTACAGTGAATATAACAAATCCTATTTCCACTTTTGTTCAATGATGGACACTCTCAAAAGTATTGTATAGGGGTTGACAACAACTACAACACAAGGAAGCCCTAACCCACAGCAAACATACTGCTGTGGAATTTAATGCACCTACACTATCATTTGGTGTAGCCAACAAATAGTGGCTGCAGAGGTCACTTTGCCCTTTCAAGGGCATCCTTGAGAACAAAAAGGAAATGTGTCTTACAAAAGGAACCTGTGAAATATATGTAAATAAACTTGGACTGCACTGGCCAATGTCTAGACCAGGGGTACTGAGTTAAAACGCATGGAGGTCCAACACGTAAAATCTTCTTCCAACAGAGGTCTGAACTGCATTAATTTTTCAGCTCTTACTGTATATCATAATTCCTATACTTCAGTGTCCTCAGTTAACCCTGCCCCCATATGTTACAGTCAGTTTCACCTTCACAGTAGTGTTTTTAACCCACAGCATAACTGTGCCCCCTTCACATCTCCCCTTATCCATGCCCCCCTTTACATATCCCTCCCCACAGCATTGCCCCCCTACATCACAACCCCCCCCCCCCCAACAGTAGTGTTCTCTGCCCTTTTCACATCAACTCCCCCCCTCCCCACCACACACACAGCACTGCCCCCTTCACACTCCACCCCACTAGTATACTCTGCCCTCCTCACATCCACTTTACACCCCACAGTACTGTCCTCTGCCCATTCACATTTCCCCCACCACAACACTACCCCCCTTTACATCACCCCTTCACAGCACTGCCCCCTTTACATCACCCCCCACCATATGCACACAGCACTGCCCCTCTTCACATTTTGCCCCCCTTTACATCACACACATAGCCAGGAGTAGTGTCCCGGCCCCCTTCACTCTCCTGCCTTAGAGCGGAAAGTGGGAGGTGGAGCATTTCTGGATCGGATGTGGGAAGCACAGCACATCATTGAACAGAGTCACTTCTTTCCTCCCATCCTCCACTGCCGTTATAACAGCAGAGCGGACAGCAGGAGACAGAACATTTCTGGAGTGAGTGTGGAATAACAGCACAGTATTGAACAGAGCGCGGGAGCTGTAATGAAATTTCTGCACTGGATGCTGGGAAGCACAGCACAGCATTGAAAAGAGCATGGGAGCTGCGGGAATTAACTTTTTGTGTTAACCAGCAGGTGATTTGCTGCTAGCACTGCCCTGCTTCCAATCAGCCGCTAGGGCTTAATAGCATCTTCTTACCTATTGCATGAGTCAGAGCCTCGCTAAAGGTTCTCCCTTTGACTTGGGTCCCTGGGTGAGTCATAATAGGCATTCGGTAAAGAAGACGTTGCCAGTGCTGGTGAGCCCACTTTCACCTCGCTTTTTGAGTCATTTTGAGTGTTCTGAGGCAATTTTAGTCCCATTCTACACCTACTCTACCAAAGGTCCATACTCAGTCCACACTAACCCTTGTCCCCTCTCAGGTCCACTCTGTCTGCTCTCTCATGTTCCTCTAATATCTCATATTCTACCTGCTCTTTATTTCCTTGGTGTTTAGCGTCTGCTCTATCTTCTCTTTGAACGTACCATGGTCAGCTGAAAAATCCTCTTCATCTTCGCCCCTGACAGCTTTTGCTCTGCCTCCTCTATCATCCAAGGTCACCATCAGCTACTAGTACTCAGTTTTTATCTTTCCCCAAGTTCCACAACCTGGGACACACTTTGCATTCAATGCCTTCCCTTCACAAACAACTTACACTCGGTCTCTCCATGATCAGTTTAAGTGAAACAGCATACCTGACCATATAACACATATCCAGCTAAAATACTGCCTTGACTGTGCAGTAAAGTATGCCAATGTATTTTGGAATCACTCTTAACTGTTCTTCTTAGTAATGGAGAACATTTCACGTGCTTACATAAAAAAAAGCATTTACCTTTTATTAAAATCTCAGCAATGTAGGAAAGAGAAATGCTACAATGCTGCACTCATTTTGTGCTTTATAGGTAACCAATTATCAATATAGATATTTTAAAAGGTCTTTCGTGATATTGTAAAAACAAACATTTTGTGCATATTTAGAAATTACCTCAACCACGTAACTGAGGTCCCGCACATAATCTCGCTCTGTATCGACTAGTTCTTGTAGTACATAACTGGAAAAAAGAAATATTTTCATAAGAAATGGTATGTCATTTAAAGCAAATAAAATTGGTACGGTAATATGCTGTAAAGATACAACAAAATGCCAACACGACCAAATCAAGGAGATAGAGGGGAGAAGCTGTAGGGGACTAAATGAGGGAGATGACAAGAACAGTACAGAAGGGCGCTGGGGGAGTACCAGAAGAGCAATACAAGTCAAACACTGAAGATGGACAAAACAATCACTATGGCGGTGATGGTTAAGAGGACTACAGATTAGCACCCTTTCCCAAGCCATAAACAAATCTGTTTAACACTTTATAATATTAAGTTGAACTTCACAAATACTGGAAGTGCTATGTCACAGCCAGAAACTAAAAGAATACAGCCAAACCCTTTTTTACAACATGTTAAAAAGAGATCTGTATGACTTGAGAAAAGGCGCAAGTTCTAAACTATTACCCAATTCTGCTTCCATTGGATTAATACATTCTAGATGATTTTTTTCTATAAATTTTGAATTGTTGATTAGATTCTGTTGATGTGTACCTACTCCTTATTTCTCTGTACTTAACCACTCACTATGCTGTTGTAGGGCAAAAAAGTATTTAGTCAGCCACCAATTGTGCAAGTTCTCCCACTTAAAAAGATGAGAGGGGCCTGTAATTGGCATCATAGGTAGACCTCAACTATGAGAGACAAAATGAGAAAAAAAAAATCCAGACAATCACATTGGCTGATTTGGAAAGAATTTATTTGCAAATTATGGTGGAAAATAAGTATTTGGTCAATATCAAAAGTTCATCTCAATACTTTATTATATATCCTTTGTTGGCAATGACAGAGGTCAGACGTTTCCTGTAAGTCTTCACAAGGTTGGCACACACTCTTGCTGGTAAGTTGGCCCATTCCTCCATGTGGATCTCCTCTAGAGAAGTGATGTTTTGGGCCTGTCGCTGGGCAACACGGACTTTCAACTCCCTCCAAAGGTTTTCTATGGGGTTGAGATCTGGAGACTGGCTAGGCCACTCCAGGACCTTGAAATGCTTCTTACGAAGCCACTCCTTCATTGCCCAGGCGGTATGTTTTGGATCATTGTCATGTTGGAAGACCCAGCCACGTTTCATCTTCAATGCCCTTGCTGATGGAAGGAGGTTTGCACTCAAAATCTCACGATACATGGCCCCATTCATTCTGTCCTGTACATGGATCAGTCGTCTTGGTCCCTTTGTGGAGAAACAGCCCCAAAGCATGATGTTGCCACCCCCATGCTTCACAGTAGGTATGGTGTTCTTTGGATGCAACTCAGCATTCTCTCTCTCCTCCAAACACGACGAGTTGTGTTTCTACCAAACAGTTCTATTTTGGTTTCATCTGACCATATAACATTCTCCCAATATTCTTCTGGATCATCCGAATGCTCTCTAGCAAACATCAAACGGGCCCGGACACGTACTGGCTTAAGCAGGGGGACACGTCTGGCACTGCAGGATCTGAGTCCCTGGCGGCCTAGTGTGTTACTGATGATAGCCTTTGTTACGTTGGTCCCAGCTCTCTGCAGGTCATTCACTAGGTCCCCCCGTATGGTCCTGGGATTTTTGCTCACAGTTCTTGTGATCATTTTGACCCCACGGGGTGAGATCTTGCGTGGTGTCCCAGATCGAGGGAGATCAGTGGTCTTGCATGTCTTCCATTTTCGAATTATTGCTCCCACAGTTGATTTGTTCACACCAAGCTGCTTGCCTATTGCAGATTCAGTCTTCCCAGCCTGGTGCAGGTCTACAATTTTGTTTGGTGTCCTTTGACAGCTCTTTGGTCTTCACCATAGTGGAGTTTGGAGTGTGACTGTTTGAACTTGTTATCAGTATAAAAGACACCTGTCCACAATCTCAAACAGGTGCCATTGATACAGGTAATGAGTGCAGGACAGAGGAGCCTCTTAAAGAATTTTTCTCATTTTGTCTCTCATAGCTGAGGTCTACCTATGATGCCAATTACAGGCCTCTCATCTTTTTAAGTGGGAGAACTTGCACAATTGGTGGCTGACTAAATACTTTTTTGCCCCACTGTATTGAGCATGTGGCAATGAACACACACTGCTGACTACTGATGTGGATGCTAACGAAGTAGGAAAATTATTTTATTTAGGGGATAATGTGACCCTTATATTCACCAGTGTAACTTGATCCCCAATATTTCCTTACCTCTACTTTTTACACTCATTAAGGGTTACATTTACTCTATTCTGCAATGAGGAATATAGACTGAAATTTGGAGAAATCCTAAGTATCTCGAAACATTGTTACTGACTACTTTAGGATCAAAGATATCATCAATTTAAAGCAAAACTTAACACACTGATCTAGCATGTCACTGCAAGTTACAGTTACATAGTTAGTCTGGCTGAAAAAAAGACAAAGGTCCATCCAGTTCAACCAAAAAAAGTTATAATCCTATACCCACAGTTGATCCAGAGGAAGGCAAAAAAAAAAAAACCCAGCAAAGAATGATCCAATTTGTTCCTGCAGGGGGAAAAAATCCTTCCTGATCCCCCAAGAGGCAATCAGATATTCCCTGGATTGATTTTATCTATAAGTGTTAGTATTATTACTATTTGGGTTATGCACAAACTATAGGTGAATAGACACTGGCAGACCAAACAGGAAGTCCTCCGCTATATAACTCCTCTCATACAGGTAGTTACATAGTTCAAGAACAAGTTGCATAGTTCAAGAAAAAAAAAAGCCAAAAAGGGATAAAAATGATCATCAACTAAACCAGGTGTATAATCTGTCTAATCCAGATTTCAGAGGGCCATGATCTAACACAGCTAGTGTGCGGCCTAATTTTTCTACCAATCTGATTCGACCACAATCAAGAGCAGACATCAAGGAAGAGGATAGGAAGGAAACACAACTGGAGACCGTTCAAAAATACTATCCCCATGTTGCACCTGACAACAGAGGAGGAGGATGTGATTGCTTACATCTCTTCTGGGAGTAATAAGAGCATACCCTGACATACAAAATAAAGGGTCTGTGGCATTTGGTGAGTGTTTAGGAAGTTGGGGGTCACCTGAGAGACACATCTGCAGTATGTGCACGGATATGGAGTGAAATGTGTGGTATATGTGAAGCACAGGGCGCTGAAGAATATACACACATATTAGAGTTAGAGAACCTTTTCGTATTTTTAACTTTAGGAGCACAAGTTGAAGTGGACTTTTTGCACTTTAATCAACGACACAGTGATTTCTGGTCACTATAGCTACGCACTTTTTAGCAGTAGATTATCTTGCATCAGGTTTATATTTTTTGTTATTTTCACAGTGAATGAGATTATCACTATGTATTCACAGTTTTTTTACACATTAGTCATGACTGATGTACTGTGGTGATGATTTTAGATATTGGTTTACAAGCACCTAATGTACTTTTTAATTGTATTGATGTGCTGCATTTTTGTTTGATTACCTTAGGAAGAAGCCTGGGCTATCAACTGTGAAGAAGGGTGGTAGACAAGACCTTGATGTAGGCAATCCGGCCAACCTGGAAAAGCCTAAGGGGTGTCTGCCAGAAGCTTGATCAGGTCAGAGTACCACATCCGCCTGGACCAGATCAGAGCTATAAGGACCACTGGATTGCCATCCATCTGGAAGCAGCTGAGTAGACAAGGCAGGAGTTTTAAAGGAGATTAAGCACAGATCAAACTGTACTGATCTTACCATTATATCCACTGGTTTTAGCATCTCACACCACTGACACAGGTCCTAAAATATATCTTGGGTCCAGGAGTTGTCTGCCATTCAAGGCAAGGACAACAGGTATTCAAAAATTGCTGGAATGTGGAGTTCTACTATTGCTTGAATCATTTTTACCTTTCTTGCTGTGGTAACAATTTATGTACACTGGTACTATTGCATTGTTAGACTGAACCCTGATCAAATAGCCCTTCAGCTGAGGTAAACAACGTTGAAGGAACAACTGTACCACTTGGAGATCCAGAATCTGGATCAGGGGGAAATATTTCCCTGATAACGAAGTACCTGGCACCAATAAGATGTCTAGGACTCCTCACAAGTCATTCAGGCACATGGAAGATCGGTCCTTGGGAAAGAAGGCCCTCTCGCAGAGTTGCACCATGTCAGCGTACCAGAGTTGACAAGGCTAATTTGAGCTACCAGAAAGACTGGAATCCCCCTTGGCCTCTATCCTTTGTAACATATGTGGGAAAAGCTTTAGAGGCAAAAAGGCATACATTAAGACTGTATTGATGCACCCAGGGCATGCGTCTTATTAGGCCAAGGATCCCCCCTCCTTGCAACAAACTTTGGCACCTTCACATTGAGACAAGACACCAGGAGATCCACGTCCGTTGTGCTCCACCACAGGCATTTCTGGCAGAAAACCACAGGATGTAAGGACCCCCTTCTCCTTGGTCAAACATTTGATGGCTGAGGTAGTCCGTCTACTAGTTTTCCATGCTTGGAATGTAAACCACAGAAAAAAGGAGGAACACAAAGTTCCACCCAACAAAGAATGTGATAAGAGTTTCAGCAAAGCCACTGAACTCTTTGTTCCTCCCTGGTGATTGACCTAGGCCACTGCAGTGGTGCTGTCTGACTGGATCCTGACTGGCCACTCTCGAAGATGATCTGCCCACCGAGACAGACAAAACTTGATCACACGTAGTTGCAGGGATTACATAGGTAACGGAGATTCACCCTTTGTCCAGAGGCCCTGAGCCAACATCTGACCTAATCACTTCCTTCCAGTTGGACAGGCTGGCATTCGTCGTGATGAAGTATTATGGCTGAAGTATTATGGGTAGAATTGCCCATTGGGATGAAAATACAAAGGTAATCATTGGAGTTTGTTATAGGCCTCCCAGTGTTAATGAGGAGGTGGAGACTCCACTCCTTGCACAGAACAAAAGGCCTGGGACAGGGATAATAATGGGGGATTTTAACTACCCAGAAATTGACTGGAGTAATGGTACTGCAGGAACAGTTAAATGGCAAATATTTTTAAACCTATTACAGGACAATTTTATGGTACAGTTCAGAGGCCCCTACTAGGAATGATGCTCTCCTGGACCTGGTAATCTCAAACCATGCAGAGCTTATTACGAATGTCAATATAAAAGAACATCTGGGTAGCAGTGACCATAGTAGGATTTCATTTATTGTTAGCTGTAAACAGCGAGCACATACAGGAAAAATAAAAACGCTCAATTTTAGGAGAGCTAATTCTCCAGGGCTGAGAGCTGCTCTCCAAGAATTAGACTGGGAGGGAATATTGGCATTGATGAACACAACACAGAAATGGGAGTTCTTCAAAAAGACTGTATGTGAACACACTGCAAAATATATTCTCATGGGCAACAAGTTTAAAAGGCTAAAAATAAAACCTATGTGGCTTAGGGACAAAAGTTAAAAAAGCTATAATAAGAAAAGAGTTTTTATTAAATATAAAAATGAAGGAACGCTATCATCCTTTAAAAGAATGCGACTGGCAGGATCAAGGGAGGGAGGTTCAGTGAGGCTGACGACAGATTCCAGGAGATGAAATGTCAAGCTCATGGTCTATTTACCTGCTCTTCAACCGCCCATGAGTTTGATTGGATAGTCGGAAGGCGCTTGTTCATTCTGCATCTGCAGAGGTCCTTCAATATAATTTGGGAAACTCGATTAAAAATGCATCGAGGCTCTCACGGTCCTTTGTCTGACTGGTGTACAGCCTGACCTACCTGGGGAGGAAAGCGGGGTTTTAGCTGTATATGCGCATTTTATATGCGCTTCTGGTGAGTGCATATAAAGGAATTTTTTCACGGATTCACCATCACTGGAAGTAACTTATTACTCACGGATTTACCTTACTGGACTTTTATTATTTTTACATTATTATTTAAGATTTTTTTGTCATATGTTTTGCATTTCACGGCAGTCACTAATTTATCACCACTTTAACACTGACTTTTCAGTGTCACATGATTCTTACCATATTTGTTACAATACAGTTTGCTGTTAAGTGAACATTAGATATATTTTCTACATTCATATTATTGTAACGCTGATCAGAGCGCCTCACTGTGACGCTTTTGAGTATTGCTGCCATATTTATTTCATTTTATTCATGTCGCCCAAATATATAGGTTTATGGTACATTTATCATTTATGATCATGCACTGACTCACAACATAAGCACTGCACCTTCTGCATTCCTTAGGCAAATTTATTTAATACCTTCTTCAGCTCTGTGTATACAAAGGAGCTTGGTGGAGCTCTTTTCCATAATGGGCATGGTATTGACACAGCTCCAGATGATCCACATTGGCTCACGATTGATATGATCCAAAAATATTTAGACAGTATAAAGCTGAATAAAGCACCTGGACCAGATGGCATACACCTACGGGTCCTTAACCGTTTCAATACCGTGCAATTTTACACCTTCCTGCCCAGGCCATTTTTCAGGTTTCAGCGTTCTCACACTTTGAATGACAATTGCGCGGTCATACAACACTGTACCCAAACTAAAATTTTATCATTTTCTTCACACAACTAGAGCTTTCTTTTGGTGGTATTTAATCACCGCTGGGGTTTTTATTTTTTGCTAAATTAACAAAAAAGACCAAAAATTTTGAAAAAAAAACACATTTTTCTTTGTTTCTGTTATAAAAGTTTACAAATAAATAATTGTTCTTCATAAATTTAGGCCGAGATGTATTCTGCTACATGTCTTTGGTGAAAATAACCCAAATTAGGATGTATTTTTTAGTTTGTAGGAAAGTTATAGAGTTCACAAACTATCGTATACATCTGAATATTGATCAATCCTGAAGTACTGACAGCCAATCTAATTTCTTGAGGTCCAAGAATGTCAGAATAGTACAGAAAACCCCCAAATGACCCCTTTTTGCAGAGTAGACAGTCCAACGTACTTCATAAGAGGCATGGCGAGTTTTTTGAAGTTGTATTTTTTTTGTCATAATTTTTCGGAAAATGAAAAAATTAAAAAAATTATTTTCACTATTTTTTTTTTTTTTACATACTGTCACCAGTGCAGTACAGCGTCATCATCCCAACCATGTGTCTCCTACATAATGTTGTGACAACAGTAAATAAATATAAAGACTCAGGTGTATGGTACTACCTAAGTGCTGCAAAAGGGTTGATACCCAAGTTCTGGAGAAAGACAGAGGTGCCGATGGAGGAGGATTGGATCAATAGGGTAAACCAGATTAGTAGAATGGAAAAAACCTACTATATGCAGAAAGACAGGTTGGAAACATACTATTCGCGATGGGGAAAATGGGAAAAATCAGGATTGAAAGAGAAATATAGAAAATTTTAAACTAGGAAGTTATTTAAAGTCATTGGGCCTTGAGAGATTGGAGATCTTGCAGTGGGGATGGAGGGGGAAGGGGGGTCGAAATGGGTTGGGAGGGGAGGGAAAGAAAAGAGGTAATTAGAAGGGGCAAAGTAGAAATGTATTGATTATTTATATGTATTGTGTCTCTTTTTATGGAATTTTTGTAATATGAAAAACTAATAAATATTTAAATTAAAAAAAAAAGTACAGCGTCATCATATAACTGGCATGGCGGTGAACAGGGACACTGACTGGTGACAGTATGAAAAATAAATATATATATATATATATATATATATATATATATATATATATATATATTATTATATTTAATTTTTTATTACATTTTTTTTATTTTTTTTAAGATTTTTTTTCATATTTTACTATAACCAAAGTAGTACAATGTTACCATAGTAACATTGTACTACTTTGGGGAAGTGATCAGTATTTTTTTTTTTTTTGCTATAAGCAAGCATTTACTTGAATGAAATCGATTCATTCAGCTTTTTTTTTTTTTCTTTTTGTGCTTAGCTGTGATTTGGTCACAGCTAATCACATGAGATGTGCATGTGATTAGCTGTGACCATTCACAGCTAGGCACTAGTATACAATGGATGGCATCATGAATGAAGCCATCCATTGTATACAACTGTCATGTGACCTGCTGTGATTGGTCACAGCAGGTCACATGGTACCAGCAACAGGAGTCGGTACTCGGATCTGTCATCGGCCGTGTCCGAGGTGCATGGCCGGTGACAGATCGCACTGCTGCGCCGCTCTGCATTAGCGCAAACTGCGCGTGTGCGGGAGCACGCCAAATGGCGTGCACCCGGAGTGCAGAGACACATTTGAAGCCGCCAAACGGCCATTGGCCGGGCGGCTAATGGTTAAAGAATTGAGCTCTGTCATTTCAAAGCCATGGTTTCTAATTTTAGGGACTCTAATGACTGGCATAGTACCACTGGATTGGCTTAAGGCCTATGTGGTGCCAATATTTAAAAAGGGGTCAAAATCTTTACCAAGTAATTATAGACCTGTTAGTTTAACTTCTATAGTTGGTCAGATACTGGAGCGTTTAATAAAAGACCAATAATAAAAGTGCATAAAGCGAGCGCTCAAAAGTTAATCAATATGACTATAAAATGATTAAATTCAGCAGCAATTGCACCAACGTATGATATCCTAAAACCCAGTCAGAATAAGAATAGATATAAAAATAGATATAAAAAGTGCAGCGCTGCACTTTTTATATCTATTTTTAATAAAAGACTACATAGATGAGTTCTTGCTGGAACAAAATATTTTAACCTCTTCACGCCGACCGAACACAAAATGTGTGACCTCCCGGCATCTGGGCTTAGAAGCCGAGCGGTCGCACATTTGCGTTCTATTAAAAAAGAACATATGTGCTTTGAGCGCTCCCAGCACACATGTCCGGTACTCACAGAAAGGTCCCAATCTCCTCTTTCGATCGGGACCTTTCCCGATCACGTGATCGCAATGACGGCGTGTCACAGCGGTCACATGACCCTAATCCCCGCCTTCTGAAACCCTTAAAGGGCCGGGAGGCGCTGGCGTGAAGGGGTTAAGCAACAGACAGCATGGATTCAAGAAATACAACGTTTGTCAAACAAATCTGATTTCTTTTCATGAGGAGGTGAGCAAAACCTTGGACAGAGGGGTGGCGGTGGACACTTGGATTTTGCAAAAGCGTTTGACACCATTCCCCACACATAGGCTAATGTGTAAGGTAAAGTCTACGGGATTGGAAAAATCTGTATGTAAATTGCTGGAAAATTGGCTAAAAGATCGTATTCAAAGAGTAGTGGTTAATGATTCATACTCTGAATGGTCTAGGGCAGTGGTCGGCAAGCTGCGGCTCGCGAGCCACATGCGGCTCTTTACACACGCTAATGCGGCTCTTCTGTGTGCCGGGCGCCCGCTCCCCTCCCTCCTCTCGGGCGGCTGCCCCAAAAGTCAGGACCTTTTAATCCGGCCCGCGGATGTGGCTGTCAGGATGTGTGTAGGCGGGGCAGCGTGACGAGCGTGAGGGGAGCTAGGCTCCTCTCACAGTCCGCCCTGAAGACCGGAACGGCGCGGGAAAACGGCGAGAGGAACGCGCAGAGCAAAGGTAAGTGAATTGACACAGGGGGGACTTGGGGACTTAATATGGGGAATGAATTACTATGGGGGATGAATTACTATGGGGGATGAATTACTATATGGGGGATGAATTACTATATGGGGGATGAATTACTATATGGGGGATGAATTACTATATGGGGGATGAATTACTATATGGGGGATGAATTACTATATGGGGGATGTATTACTATAGGGGGGGTGAATTACTATATGGGGGATGAATTACTATATGGGGGATGAATTACTATATGGGGGATGAATTACTATATGGGGGATGAATTACTATATGGAGGATGAATTAATATGGGGGATGAATTACTATATGGGGGATGAATTACTATATGGGGGATGAATTACTATATGGGGGATGAATAACTATGGGGATGAATTACTATATGGAGGATGAATTACTATGGGGGATGAATTACTATATGGGGGATGAATTACTATGGGGGATGAATTACTATATGGGGGATGAATTACTATATGGGGGATGAATTACTATATGGGGGATGAATTACTATATGGGGGATGAATTACTATATGGGGGATGAATTACTATATGGGGGATGAATTACTATATGGGGGATGAATTACTATATGGAGGATGAATTACTATATGGAGGATGAATTACTATATGGGGGATGAATTACTATATGGGGGATGAATTACTATATGGGGGATGAATTACTATGGGGGATGAATTACTATAAAAACTTATTGAAACTAAAAACAGTGTACCATCCTATGTATTTTCAGTTTTAAAAATGTGGCTCTCAAAATAAATTTCAATTGTGGTTTTGGCGAGATTTGGCTCAGTTGAAAAAAAAAGGTTGCCCACCACTGGTCTAGGGTCATCAGTGGTGTACCCCAAGGTTTATTTTTGGGACCCTTACTTTTTAATATAGTTATAAACGATATAGGGTCTGGGATTAAAAATACCATTTCACTCTTTGCAGATGACACTAAGCTGTACAGTGGAATAACGTCCTTCCAGAATGTCTTCAATTTACAAGCCGACCTCAATGCACTGTTTAATTGGGCAACTGTGTGGCAAATGAGGTTTAATGGTGATAAATGTAAGGTTATGCACTTGGGGGCTAAGAATATGCATGCATCATACATACTAGGGGGAGTACAACTGGGGAATCAATGGTGGAGAAGGATCTGGGAGTTCTGATAGATCACAAGCTTAATAATGGCATGCAATGCCAAGCTGCGGTTTTAAAAAGCAAGCAAAACACTCTCTTGTATTAAAAGAGGTATAGACTCCAGAGAGAGAGATATCATTTTACCCCTGTACAATTCACAAAAATAACATTGGGGAACTGGAGTAAGTATAGAGAAGGGCAACCAAACTGATAAGAGGCATGGAGGAGCTCAGCTATGAGGAAAGATTAGAGGAACTGAATGTATTCTCTCTTGAGAAGAGGAGATTAAAGGAGGATATGATCAACATGTATAAATACATCAGTGGTTCATATAGTGAACTTGGTGTAGAGCTATTCACCCTGAGGTCATCACAGAGGACAAGGGGGCACTCTTTACGTCTGGAAGAAAAGAAATGTAATCTCCAAACAAGTAAAGGTTTCTTCACAGTGAGAGCTGTGATAATGTGGAATAGATTCCCTCAAGAGTTGGTTCTGGCCTGCTAGTGGATTGCTTTAAAAAAGGCCTGGATTCTTTCTTGGATACACAGAATATAACTGGATACTAACATTTATAGGCAAAGTTGACACAGGGAATATCCAATTGCCTCTCGGGGAATCAGGAAGGATTTTTGACTTTATCTGGATCAACCGTGGGTATAGGATTACAACTTTTTTTTTTTTTATGGATTAACTGGATGGACTTTTGTCTTTTTTTCAGCCAGACTAACTATGTGACCACGACGGTAGTAGAAACAGAGACCGAAGCCACCAGTGAAGGCAGGACTTGACTGACTGTCCCATGCTTATCTGTCTGTCCAATGATGATTTGGACTTGTCCCATTTGGTCAGGATTTTCTTCTGCAAAACTCAAGTGTGGAATTGCACATACAGGATTGCCTTGAAGAAGGAAACCATGAGACCCAAGACCTGCAGGCCAAAATCGCAGAGAAGACCATTTTGCGGGACAACGACCATCAAAATTCTGAGCTTCCGAAGCTTCACTGCTGATATAGACACACTTATCCTGAGTGGAGTCCAGAAACAGACTCAAGTACTTCAACCAACTGGTTGGAACCAGAAAGGACTTGTTGATATTCAGGATCAAGCCAAATTCTTGCAGAATGTGAAAAGTGATTGCCAAATTGTCCAAAAAGAAAAAAGATCGCCCAGGTAGGCCACCATGGAGATCCCCAACTGCACGGATGTTAAACTGGCGGCTATCCAGCTGTTGCTAAACTACAAGTCCCATGAGGCATTGCAAGACTGACAGGTACAAGCATGACTCCCAAAGGCGGAGGCATGATGGGACTTGTGAGTTTTGCAACAGCTGGAGGGCCGCCAGTTTGACACCCCTGCCCCACTGTCTCTGCAACATTTTGGATGGTCCAGAATAGGTCGAACCCCTTCCTTTCTTGGCACTATAAACAGATTGGAGTAAAAATCCCTGAACCTCCCAAGACCTCTCATTGTCCTGATGAAGCAAGCCTTTGACTGCTAAGCAGAGATCATCGTGTAGTTGAGATGGCAAAAGCCAGAGGTTGGAAGAAAATAATGCATTTTAGTGGATAGGAAATAAACTCCATCTTGTAGCCCAGCATAGGTGTCCTTTTATGACACAGAGAATAGCTGCGATTCAACGGATCTCAGCTATTCTCTGGTCATTCACAGTTTATGACACTCAGGAGATCATGTCAGCCCTTCTCTGGAGATCTGTGTTCTCCCTCCAGATTCTCCAGCTCAGAGCTGGAGAATCAGAGGGACCGAAAACTAAGCAGAGATAATTTACGTCTGCTTAGTAAACTGATCTTTTACTGTAATCTCGAGAGATTATAGTAAAATGAGCCGTTTTTCAGAGTTTGTAGACCGTTATCCAGCGTTTGGAGACCGTTCTCCCTTCGTTCGGAGAACTGCTTCATAAACTGCATTCACAGGAGAACTGTGCTCTCCGAGAATGCCAGAGAACTGAGCAGCGATCTATTACCGCTGGTTCACAAACGGACACCATAATCAGTTAAACCCATTTGCTAGAGAGATGAGAATCCCAAAGATCTATGAACCAGTGAAGCCGGCCCTCTACCTTATGTGAGCACGTAGGAGCAAACCTTCACTGTTCAACATTTAAGACAGAGGACATGGCTTAAGACCACCACCAAGACAGAAAGTTTTGAGAGAAAGGGGGCCGTATCCAGTGATGCATCACACACGTACATAAGGCCCTGGACCAATTTGTCTGATAACTAGCTGGTCCACTAGATCGGGAATGCCTGTTCCTTACCCAAGCCCTGATGCAGACGTTCTGCCCATTCTGTGAGCGTTTGGGACACTAGTGCTGTGACCACAATGGGACAAACTGGCAACCACAAACATGAACGTTCGATCACTTCAGCCCTCCTGTCGACCTGGTCTTTAAATGACTGATTCCTCCGCTGGAATCATAGTAGCCTTATTTAGCCTGGAGATTGCTGAATTCACAGCTGGGTGTGAAGTCCACTATTTAAAAAAAGCCTTCTCAAAAGGATACTGAACTGAAATCTGTTTAGGTATCATGAATAGCCATTTTGGGCATTCTCATTCCCTGTTAATAAATTTTTCAAAATAGGCAGGATATGGAAAAACCTAGGTAACATGCTGGTTTATGAATACCAAAAGGAACATCTGCCTCCTTGGATTTTCTCAGGAATCTCCTATTTTAGGGGTTTTCTTCACAAAGGAGATCAGGACAGACACCAGAGCTTTCTCTTGTGCAATAGTCATGTCAAAAAATTCATCCTCACTGTCCGAGGCTGCCAGTGCTGAAACCAGTCATAATGACCTCTGCTTCAGAGTCCTCCTCTGTGGAGATGGAATGAGGAGACTAAAGTCTCCAGGACCGCAGAAAGTGCTTCCAAGGGAATCAAGTGGAGAATCTGTGCACCCCCCAGATAGAACAAACTCACCAGAGAGCTCCCACCCCAGATGAGCTTCAGGAAGGGGAGGAAGTGACCCAGGCACAAGTTAGAAAGAAACCGCTACCTCTCCCTGAACAGTCGCCTTTCACAGTAGTGGGGAGTGGGGATGGGGGTGCGAGCGATACTATGGACTTCCCATGGGCAGTGCTCTGTTATTTTTCTGCCTAGTGTCCCACTCCTTAAAGTGGTGCTGTAACCCTATGGTCAAGATTATCTGGCTGTGTCCTTCAATGAAAGTAAGAGAAAACCCTGTGTACTTTTTTTCATCTGCACATGATTGCATAATGGATTCTGAATATTTATTTTGTGAACATTTAAGTAAATCAGCCTCATTATGTTCAGGACTATAAAATTACAGTTTATATATAACTAGATAATTAGATAAAATGCTAATAATTCACAAAAGCATACACTACTAAAAAGAAAAAAAAAGTGCATACTAAAAAAGTAAATACTAATTAGATGTGTTCTATAGTCACAGCACACATTTCATTTTTGCCAGGATTGTAATAACAATACAAACAAGTAAACAGTTTGCCTGAAAATCTCCTTTCATGTTATGCTTGTTGCCTATTTGATGGTCATCTTTTTCCATAATTTCCTGGATTCCCTGCATGCATTGCAGATTCTCATTTGCTGTTTATTTCACTTTGTAAGGGCTACATATCCCTTGGTATCTTGGTATCTGCAAACAGTGATTCCTTTACAGACTCTGCCTCCTAAAACTCTCAGCACCTTTTTAGTTCAGAAGGCAGGCTCTGTGAAACGTATGACACAGGGTATAGTGAATACACGTAGTTAAATTCAAGGAAGAAAATGCATGGGGATCTTCAAAGAGTATGTGTACAAATTTAATTATAAATTAGATTAAGAGTAAGCTAGAAATAATGGAAATTCAATGAAGAATTGACAATGTGATTTTACATTTTGACAATACATACACTTAATATTATAAAACACATTTTCTTACTGCCGTCGCTTTAAGAAGCTGGATTTCTTTTCTTCTATTTCATCGATGGGAGAAGATGAAGACATGAGTGAAGTGTCTGAAGGATTAAATGAGGGACTGCTACTGTCTCCCTGATCTACTTGAAGAAAACTTGGACGATCTTCTAGAGCCTGTAAATAACAAATGCCATAACAGTGTATTAATTCTTGGCTCTAAGTGTGGTAATATTGGCACCAAAAATAAGTGTGTAAAAAAAAAAAAAGACTTACCTACAAATTCTGTATTTTGGAATACAGTACAGGACCAAGGATGGATATTCAAAGACTCTGGGTTATGGGCTGCTACCTTCAGGTGTTTGGACTAGACATGTGTGATTAGTTCTGTTATGAATCAAAATTTGGCCGAAATTTGCATGATGAATCTCTGAGTCATAATAGTAATAACGAAAACTATGAATTAATTCGTATTCATTAATGCAGGGCTTGATAATTCCTAAGCACCAGGTTCTCCATCAGCCCACACTGCAATGTTGTCCCCCACCCCACGTCCTTAGCTGGCACCTCTCCCCCACCCCACGGAGTGGAACCCAGCATTCCGGAACCCCTGGAGTCTCCCCCATCCCTTCCCTTGCACAGGTGGAACACAGAGTTGCACAGCTCCAGGAAAGCCAGCCCCCTGGAGAACACCGCACACCCCCCCCCCCCCCCCCGACCATGGAGCAGAGGATGCAGCCTCCTGCACTGACCACCCCGTCCACATCACAGAGCCCATCAATGCTGCACATGATCGCGCACAGCCCCAACTCCAGCACGGCGCCGACCCCCCCCCCCCCCCAACTGACAATCAGGTAGACATCTGAAGGAGCCACTGCTGGACAGGTGAGAGCTGTCCCGTTACCTCCACCTGTCCTGCTATCCCCACTTGTCTCGCTGCACCCCACCTGTCTGTCCTGCTGTACCTCACCTGTCTCGCTACTCCCCATCTGTGACAATACCCCCCATCTGTCCCACTGCCCCCACCTGTGACAGTGTCCCTTTCATGAAGCTGCTCCCCACCTGCCTTGCTGTCCCCTCCTGTGACAATTCTTCCCACCTGTGATGCTGCCCCCTTCCTGTGACGCCCCCCACCTATCCTACTGCCCCCCTGCTGTCACATTTCCCCCTCCCATGACAATTCCCTCTGATCTTGCTGCCTCCCTTCCTGTGACACTGCCCCCCTCCTACACTGCTGCCTTCCTCCTGTCCCCCTCATCCTGCTGCCCCTCTCCTGTGAGGCTGGTCCCCTCATGTCATGCTGCCCCTCCACCTGGCTTCTCTTTTAGCTGGCTCCTAGATTCAAAGCAAATTTGTCAAGCCCTGCATTAGTGTCATTCAGATGACATGATGCAATAGTTTTGGCCTTTTGTTAATGTTTGAATCGTCCAAAATAAAGTAACTTGACAAATGATCCGAACTGATTCTTTTTGCATTGTGGTTGAATTTAAGAGACCATTCATTTAATTTGTATGTGCGTTGCCCAACATAGTCAATTGAGAATTATTATTATACAGGATTTATATAGTGCCAACAGTTTGCTCAGCGAATGGGGAAATTCAACTTAAAAACGTAATGAATGATTGCATATTAATTAATAACATTAAAACAAATATAGCCAATCTTCCAAAATAACAAAAGAATAACAGAACTTCAGAAAATATGAATCAATTCGGAATGACAAATACTCTCCCAAAATAACGAATCGTTCCGAAAACTAATCATTCTATCATAATTCTAACAAAATGAAATTAGTTAAAAGAATAAAACCGAAACTAAACAAATTTTTTCCACCGTGCACATCTTTAGTTTGGACCCTGGCAAACCTTTTGGACACACTCCCATTGGATGTACGCCCATAACCCTACCCACTTTTTGAGAAATGTAATGCAAAGTAACAAAGGAACAGTGGGAAGTTGGCCTGTGTCCTGTGCTCCAAGATAAAGAATTTATAGGCAAGTCAAAATTCATTTTCACTTAATTGCAAAGTAAAGGACATAGGCTAGGTATTCATAGACTATAGAACATTCCCAAGCAATGAATCAGAAAGGTGGGCAACAGAAAGGAAAACAGGACCGTGCTATCGGACCCAACAAAAATATGAAAAAAGTGCCACTCAAAGAACCTTCAGGCCAAAAGCTGCATCTGCAGAGGCCTGGTCATCCACCTGGTAGAATGTGTGAACTGAAGATAAGGTAGCGGCCTTGCAATAACAAATGCCTGATGGTGGAATGACCGGAAAACCCCCGCTTATAAGAAGGAGAGAGCACATAAACTTACTGGAGGACTTTTAGAGTATAGTCTCTTACAATAAGTCTTATCGACCTGACATTAGCGGACTAAGCGGATCCTTTTTGAGTCCTTGTTAGCAGGACTTTGAATTTTTGTAGAGGCTGGGGCTTTCACAGACTGTGATAGTCCTGACTACATCTAAACAATGGAGAGCAAGTTCCTTGGGAAGCTTGGGAGCAGGGCCCAAGGAAAGCAGGGCAATGTCTTTATTAAGTTGGAAGGTTGATACTACCTTAGGAAGAGGGAGGATTTTGGGAATAAGACAATTTTGTCCCTCTGAAAGATTAGGAAGGGCTCCTTAAAAAAAAGAGGGCCACTAACTCCAAAAGACGTCTGACAGACATAATAGTCATCAAGAAGGCAAATTTGCATGAGAGATCACCCAAGGGGATTTCCCTAATGGGTTCATAGGCTAGTTTCTGCAGGGAAGAGAGAACAAAGGGGAGAAACACAGCGCCTCTAAGTGTAGATTGGAGTGCAAGTTTAACAATTAAACGTAGGTAGGCAACTCACATATGAGTGACAAAATACAGGCTCATCAATGATGTGGATGATCAGTCCGCCTCATCGCCAAGTTGGTATGCTGTTGTGGGATGGTGGGATAGTGGGACGGTGGGAGTCAGTCAGGGCGGATGAGACAACCGAGACTTCCTCCGATGTAATGGCCCGCTGTGTAGTTCCAAGCAGTGGAGTCAGTGTCTAATGTCCTCAAAGCGTGACGCGTTTCTGAGCATGTGCAGGGTCCAGAGTAGACCAGTGCGCTCTTTTCTCAAGTATACATTTCTCAAGCAACTTGCACTACAGTCTACATTTAGAGGTGCTGTGTTTCTCCTTTTGTCTCTTTTATATTAGAGTCTGCTTCACTCTACCACAGTCTTCCCTGGTATCTAGACTGCTCCATCCCCTTTTTCATAATTGGGTTCTACGACTGGATTCATTAAGAGTCTCCATGGATTATTGGCCTGCAGGTTCCATGCACCTATGACTTTCCTTGTGCAGAGAGAACCAGACTGAGATCCCAGGAAGCACATGGTGCTGTGATGGAGATGGAGGTGTGATCCAAGATGCATCTTGAATAAAAAGAGAGAGAAGCCACAGGATTTTAGGATGCAACGGACAAGGCTGAAAATGGTCCCTTAAGAGTATTTATTTAGAGCTAAGTTTGGTCAAGGTCTGACTGTAGAAAAGGCAGAATACAAGGTACCTGTATGAGATATATATATATATATATATATATATATATATATATATATATATATATATATATGGTGTATATTCATGTTACTGACCAAAAGGATGGCCAAGGACTCCTTACTATGTTAGTTTAGGCATGAGGTAATTACCTACCCTTTGTTATGTTGGGTTAACCTGAGTTTGCATAAATAAGTGGAGAGTCAGGGGGAGTTTCAGAGCAGGTTATTTGCAAATCCAGCACTGTAAAATTCAAGTTTGTCTGATTAGATTTGGAAAGGTCCTAAATATTCATAGTGTACTTGCTTATGGTGAAGAGAGCAGTTTGGCCATAAACAAGACAAGGAGTATCTATTTAACCTTCTATATAAAATTTATGCATATACCTGTTCTAAGTCTAGACACATAAGATCAAACATGGGGAGTGTAAGTATGTTGTGTACTGGGTTCTTCTGATCCAGCTTGGTGCAATAGGAATCACCGATTTCTTCTCTTCCTCTATCATGTGGAGCAGGAAGATTCAATACTGAAGAGAAGGCATAAACAGACTTAAACTGAGTCCACAGAATTACCAGAATATCGGATGGCAGTGCTAGAGGATTCTTGATCCTGGCCACAAAGTGTATTTGGATAAAAACTCAATAAAGGTGATTTTTTTCAGATGTGCGGCCACCAGACTCATTTCTCCATTAGGAAGACTGCAATGAGCAGGGCTGGGACCTGTTAGTGTGCGTGGAGGCGGGGATAGGTAGAAACCGACATGGAACGGTGTTTGTCTCTCCACAAACAGACTCGTTGAACCCGGGGGCCAGGATATATTATGAAGAAGGGGATGGAGCAGTCTGAGGTTCCCATTTCTAATATAGAAGACTGAAGAATGCTGTACTGGTGGGGCCTTGAGTGGAACTGACCAAAGGCACCAGCTTAGAATGAGGCAATCAGGAGGTCTAGGACTACCCACAGAGAATCTCACAGAGGAATGCCTTTTGATCTTGAGGTCTGACTGTGAGACTTAATACCAGTGCAATAACAGGAGGAACCAGTCTTACTGTTGCATGTTATTGACCCAAGTATGGGTTATTATTATAATACAGTATTTATATAGCGCCAACAGTTCGCTCAGCGCTGTACATTACAATGGGAGACAGTACATGCGACAGTACAAAATAATACAATGTGATACACGAGGGGTTCGAGGGCCCTGCTCTTTCGAGCTTACAATCTAGGAGGGAGGGGATATTGGTAAGGGGAAAATGGCTGTGGGGGATGGAGTGGAAGGAAGAGTGGAGGAGGTCGGCAATTAGCAGGGGGTGGGGTAGGCTTCCTTGAAGAGATGGGTTTTAAGGTTACGCCTAAAGGAGAGGAGAGTAGGTGATAGTCTGATGGATTGGGGTAGGGAGTTCCAGAGGATGGGCGACGCCCTGGACAAGTCCTGGAGGCGGGCATGGGAGGAGGAGACCAGGGAACTAGAGAGAAGGAGGTCTTGTGAGGAGCGGAGAGTGCGTGTTGGGTGGTATTTGGATATAAGGTCGGTGATGTAGTTTGGGGCAGTATGATGGACAGCTTTGCATGTCAGTGTTCAAGCCTTACCCGTCGTGGTGGGCATACCAGCACCCTGTGGCTAACTACATGCATTGCACTAAGTTACGAGGCAAGTAACCAAGCAGGATCCAGTGCCCAAATTAACATTGCAAGTTGTACCCACAGTGCAGGAACTGGCTATGGTTCCCAAGTTTGCATCAATCCAGATGCACTGCTTCTACTGATGTAGTAAAAATCACTGAAGAGTTAAATAAGAACTAGTTAAGCATAGAAACTTTTCTCTAAGGAAGCAGAGGTCTATCAACCATGGAACACTACCAAAAAACTGCGGTCTCATGGAGTGGGGTAGGGTTATAGCTGTGCGCCTAAGGGGAAAATGTCCCAAAGTTTTGCAAGTGTCCAATCACCTTAACGTAATAGCATATAACCCAGGATCTATGAATATCTAGCCTGTGTCCTGTACGATTAAGTTAATAAACGTGTTCATAACAAACTTCTACCATTTAAAATGTACGTATAGCCTTTTGGATAGCATAGGGAAGGGTTAAAATCTGAAAACAACTCGTTTAAATCTTAAACTGGCCAAAGCAGCCCTATGAAACTGGCCTGCAGTACTCAGAGTGTTTTGTATGTAAAAAGGATTGCAGCACATAGGTGTGCAGTATATGCAGTGAAAAGGCTTCGCTTTTATTTAACCATCCTGACTGTCACTGATGACTGGGGTGTCCACTCACGAACGGGAAGCAATCAGAATGGTTCTTGATCATTTGATCACTATGTCAGCACTGAAATAGTGCCACTAGGTGCACTAAAAAACAAAGGACAGATTGGGGCAGCCCCTGCTGGTGGCCGAAACCCCCTTCCCAGCTGTAAACAACTCATGGCACCATTGCATAGCAGTACAAATAACACAAATGCAAATGTATTTACACACGTGGCTGGAAACAGTGGTTCTCAGTGTTTCATGACATATGCTTTTATAATAGTTTGCCAAATCCAGCACGAGTTCATATCAGTCGATGCTGCAACATGGGCTCTCTACAACAAAGAACACCCAGTCATGGCATTCAGTTACAACACCGCATGTCTTAAATACATTCAAGAAGTGTAGGACCACTTCCTTAGGGTGAACGTCTTCGAGACAGAGGGATGGAAGCACAATGTCCTAATTCAGGTGGCTCACACTACTTTAAAAAAAAGGGAGTCTTAGAGGCAAAATAACTTTATCCCTATGAAGCAACAATGTCGTCAGGTCTAACTTTCTGCATGCCAAAGTACTAGCTGTTAGAAGAGCAGCATTTTGGGAAAATGACAGTAGCAGGATCTTTCTGATGTTCTCAGTGTTTTTTGCAAAACCAACAATACTGGATATAGGGCCCATGTTGACAACGGTGACCTTACAGGAAGATGGGCATTATGAGTAAAGCCTTGAATTAAAGTGTAGACAAGTGAAATCGATGAGGGGGACACTGGAACAAAGCTAATGCAGAAGCCTGACCATTATTTGGACCTAAGGCTAGTGGCTGTTTCACTCCATGCTGAAGAAAGGCCAGGGCACAGGCTACTAAAAAAAAAAAAATTAAAGTAAATGAGGGCAAACGCACAGGCATTCATACAACGCAAAATACCGCTTCCACCTACAAGGGTAGACCTTATAGGCTAGATCACTGCATCTATAATGAAAAACCAACAGTGCTGTTTATAGGTTTAAAGTAAAGGATGAGTGATCACTTTGCTGCATCAGAAAGCTTCCAATGAAAACATTTTTTGGATTTGGATCACTGTCAACCGTGTGTTGGAAAGTAATCAAAATAGGTGAGGTATGGAAAAAAATTTGTAGGGCACTTTGGTCTGTGGGTCCCAACAGCTATCCACACTTGAGCAGGGGAATCCATGATTTTAAGCCTGCTCCTAACTGACCTAATTAGCGCTGAAATTACCTCTCTTGTAGCATGGTTCAGTGTTCATCATCACTCCCCAAGAGTGCACACCCTGTGTTGCAAAATGTTTGCCCCTCAGCCCCTTGCAGATACAGTACCTCTCCTGTAGTACCTCCCCAAACCTCCCCCCCTTCCTAATATGCTACATTCCAATGCCACTGAGCCATAGCAGTACAAAATTCAGCTCCAGCAAGGGTATACTCAGTCCTAAGGCCCATGGTCCCGATACCCAACCACCCAGTCAGCAGAGGAGTGAAATTAGCATCTCCCCTTTAAACTAGCAGCTACTCCAAACGGATTATAGATGGTGTCACTCCTTTAAGCTTGCAATGTTCACTTTGAAGCCTGGGAACAAGGATGATTGCAGTAAGACTGATGTGCTGACCCCACACATAAGGCAGCCACATGGATGCAAGTGAGGACTGTGGGTCTGCCCCCTTCCTCCATCAAGTGTTTCCTGTTCAACTCAAAGAAGAAGACCTTAACAAAGATGAATGCTATGGCTCTTGCAGAAGACAAACATACAGATCAAATGCTGGCATTCTTGTGCAGCTCTCTCTGCTTTCAGACAGGCATGTCTTAAAGGAGTAAGCATTCCAAAAGCAGCCAGCCCATCAAAATAGCCCACAGCAGTAACCTACACCAGAGAACCACTTAGCAACACAAACTGCCAAACAACTGTGTCTTAAAAAGGTAAAGGCCCCAAAACTAAAGTGATCCTAAACTCCAGTGGGAACTCCAGTGGTGGTCTGCAGCCTCCATACACACACCAATTTTACTCCTAGTGCAATAAATAGAAAGAACTGGGGATTGGATTGTAACAACTGCCAGCAGCCACAGAATTTGCCATGGATCTGCAGACCACCACCATTCAGAGTCAAGGTGCTGCAGGCCTATAAGGGAGACACTACCACAAACCAGCAGTTTGGCCAGCCATATGTTCCCTCCTTGATTTAAAAACTCCACAAGCCGCCCGTTGGGAAAGGTGGCCATCACTGCAGAAACTGGCTGGAGCAAACAACTACATGCGATCGATGGCTACAACTGAGGGTACTGCCAGAATTTATATTATTTGTCTGTCACCCCCACCAGTAACTTGTTTAAGAAGAAAAAAAACAAAGCATTTTAGGATTTCCAACAGAAAAATTCAATGTCCTGCCCCCTACACACTTGGCTAACAACAGAGTTATTCACTGTACAGCGCTGAGCATACCCTTTGGCGCTATATAAATACTGTATAATAATAATAATTCTCAGCTGTGTATTATGGTATTATGTCCACAAGCAGAAACTGGCTAGTTTAATGCAGATGACAATATACCAAGCAAGTGATCTAAAAGCAGAGCTGTGTCATTCAAGGGAAAAAAAAAAAAAAAAAAAAAAAAAAAAAAAAATATATATATATATATATATATATATATATATATATATATATATATATATATATATATATATATATATATATAAAATTATAAACAAACGTATTGTTAAGTTAACCCTGCCACGCACCACTAATAACCGTAGACCATTCAAGGGTATGAGTCAATAATAACTACTCTCTGAATACAGTCTTTTAGCCAATTTTCTATCCTTTTACAAACAATTTTCTAAGCCTGTAGCCTTTACCTTGCAGTATAGCAGTGAACTGTGTTAAACGGTTTTGCAAATTACAAGTATACAATATTCACAGCCACTTCTTTGTCTAAGTTTCTACTTACTTCCTCATAAAAGCAAATCAAATTTGCTTGACATCATCAGTCTTTTGTGAATATATGTGGTCTGCTATGTAGATTTATTTTCACCTGGACTCTAAACTATCCAGCCTGCATTTACTTGGTAAAGACTTTGATGCCTTTTCAAATTTAGGCCTTGCGCCAATCCAGTGTACCCCACTAGTCAATATGGCTTTGAACAAATACAGCTAAACTCATGGGTGTAAGACATCTGATCTAGGTGAAAATAAAATAATCCCAACACTACTAAAATCCCACCAGTGTACTATAAAAACATCAAAAGAGCTGCTATCACTAGTCTGTACAATCACAACACATATCAAATGTTTATGTGCCCAAAATTAAACAAAGAGCTCCAAAAATGTGCAATGAAATCAATGAAACATATCAAACATCTGACTTAAAGCAAATGATTAATACACAAAGTGCACCAAATCCACTCAGCAAGAGTGCATATACATACAGTGGATATAAAAAGTCTACACATGCCTGTTAAAATGTCAGGTTTCTGTGATGTTAAAAAAAAAATTAGAAAGATAAATAATTTCAGAACCTTTTCCACCTTTAATGTGACCTATAGAGTGCATCCAGAAAGTATTCACAGCGCTTCACTTTTGCCACATTTTGTTAGGTTAAAGCCTTATTCCAAAATGGATTAATTTTTTTCCTCAACATTCTACAAACAATACCCCATAATGACAACGTGAAAGAAGTTTGTTTTGAAACCTTTGCAATTTATTAAAAATAAAAACCAAAAACAAAATATGTACATAAGTATTTGCAGCCTTTGCTCAATACTTTGTTGAAGCACCTTTAGCACCAATTACAGCTTCAAGTCATTTTGAGTATGATGCTATAAGCTTGGCACACTTATTTTCGGGCAATTTCCCCCATTCTTCTTTGCAATACCTCTCAAGCTCCATCAGGTTGGATGGGGAGCATCGGTGCACAGCCATGTTCAGATCTCTCCAGAAATGTTCAATTGGGTTCAAGTCTGTGCTCTGACTGGGCCACTCCAGGACATTCATGGAGTTGGCCCGTATCCACTCCTTTGTTATGTGGGCTGTGTGCTTAGGGTCCTTGTTCTATTGAAAGATGAACTGTCACCCCAGTCTAAGGTCCAGAGCGCTCTGGAACAGGTTTTCATCAAGGATGTCTCTGTACATTGCTGCATTCATTTTTCCTTTGATCCTGACTAGTCTCCCAGTTCCTACCACTGAAAAACATCCCCACAGCATGATGCTGCCACCACCATGCTTCACTGTAGGGATGGTATTGGCCAGGTGGTGAGTGGTGCCTGGTTTCCTCCAGACATGATGCTTGGCATTCAGGCCAAAGAGCTGAATATGTGTTTCATCAGACCAGAGTTTTGTTTCTCATGGTCTGAGAGTCCCTCAGGTGACTTTTGGCAAACTCTAGACGGGCTGCCATTTGCCTTTTACGAAGGAGTGGCTTCCGTCTGCCCACTCTACCATACAACCCTGATTGGTGGAGTGCTGCAGAGATGGTTGTTCTTCTGGAAGGTTTTCCTTTCCCCACAGAGAACCGCTGGAGCTCTTTCACAGTGACCATTGGGTGCTCGGTTGCCTCCCAGGCTAAGGCCCTTCTCCCTCAATTGCTCATTTTGGCCGGGCGACCCACTCTAGGAAGATCCCTGGTGGTTCCAAACTTCTTCCATTTATGGATGATGGAGGCCACGGTGCTCATTGGAACCTTCAATGATGCATTCATTTTCTGTACCCTTTCCAAGATTTGTGCCTTGATACAATCCTGTCTTGGAGGTCTACAGACAATTCCTTGGACTTCATGGCTTGGTTTGTGCTCTGACATGCACGGTTAACTGTGGGACCTTACATAGACAGATTTATGCCTTTCCTAATCATGTCCAATCAACTGAATTTCCCACAGGTGGACTCCAATCAAGTTGTGGAAACATCTCAAGGATTATCAGTGGGGACAGGATGCACCAGAGCTCAATTTTGAGCGTCATAGCAAAGGCTGTGAATACTTATGTACATGTGTTTTTTTTTTTCTTTTTAATAAACTGCCAAGATTTCAAAAGAAACTTCTTTCATGTTGTCATTATGGGGTATTGTTTTGTAGAAAGTTGAGGAAAAAAAATGAACTTAATCCATGTTGGAATAAGGCTGTAACACATACTGTGGCCAAAGTTAAGTGCTGTGAATACTTTCTGGATGCACTGTAAACTAAACTCAATTGAAAAACAAACTGAAATCTTTTTTTGGGGGGAGTAAACATCAAAAACTAAAATAATGTGCTTGCAGTCTCTGCTCTAATTAATCCCAAAGGTGTTCTATCGAGCTGAGGTCAGGATACTGTGCAGGCCAGTCATGTACTTCCACCGCAAACTCGCTCATCATGTCTTTATGGACCTTGCTTTGTGCACTAGTGTGCAGCCATGTCGGAACAGGAAGGGGCCATTCCCAAAAACTGTTCCCACAAAGTAAAGTTGGGAGCATTAAAATGTCCAAAATGACTTGGTATGCTGACGCCTTAAGGTGTTACCTTCACTGAAACTAAGGGGCCAAGCCCAATCACGAAAAAACAGCCCCACACCATAATCCCCCTCCACCAAACTTTACACTTGGCACAATGCAGTCAGGTAAGTACCGTTCTCCTGGCAACCTCCAAACCCAGGACACGTCCATCGAATTGTTAGATAGAGAAGTGTGACTCCTCATTCCAGAGAACACGTATTCACTGCTCTAGAGTTCAGTGGCGGCTTTGGCATGCACTGACCCTGCTGTCCTTTTACGTGGCCTACCACTTTGTGGCTGAGTTGCTGTTGTTCCCAGTTGCTTTCGCTTTGTTATAATACCACTACCACCTGACCATGGAAAATTTAAAAGCAAGGAAATTTATGGATGGACTTTAGGCACAGGTGGCAACTCATCACAGTACCACGTTTGAATTCAGTGAGCTCCTGAGAGAGACCCATTCTTTCACAAATGTTTGTAGAAGCAGTCTGCATGCCTAAGTATTGAGAAGTGAGTACATTTTTGTAAATATTTTATCTTTTCATGTGACAACACTGAAGAAATGACACTTTGTAAAT
This sequence comes from Staurois parvus, assembly GCF_062004578.1. Lineage (NCBI taxonomy): Eukaryota > Metazoa > Chordata > Amphibia > Anura > Ranidae > Staurois > Staurois parvus. The sequence continues at coordinate 1,959,910 of NW_028318568.1, read as the reverse complement.
GTAAAGCAGTGAGTATACAACTTGTATAACAGTGTAAATTTTCTGTCCCCTCAAAATAACGCAACACACAGCCATTAATGTCTAAACTGCTGGCAACAAAAGTGAGTATACCCCTAAGTGAAAATGTCCAAATTAGGCCCAAAGTGTCAATATTTTGTGTGGCCACCATTATATTCCAGCACTGCCTTAACCCTCTTGGACATGGAGTTCACCAGAGCTTCACAAGTTGTCAATGGAGTCGTCTTCCACTCCAAGAGACCTTGCTATCCTCCACCTTCTGTTTGAGGATGCCCCACAGATGCTCAGTAGGTTTTTGGTCTGCAGACATGCTTGGCCAGTCCATCGTCTTCACACTCAGCTTCTTTAGTAAGGCAGTGGTCGTCTTGGAGATGTGTTTGGGGTCGTTATGTTGGAATACTGCCCTGCGGCCCAGTCTCCGAAGTAAGGGGATCATGCTCTTCTTCAGTATGTCACAGTACATGTTGGCATTCATGGTTCCCTCGAACTGTAGCTCCCCAGTGCTGGTAGCACTCATGCAGCCCCAGACCATGACATTCCCACAACCATGCTTGACTGTAGGAAAGCCACACTTCTACTCCTCAGCTGGTTGCCGCCACACACGCTTGACACCATCTGAACCAAATAGGTTTATCTTGGTCTCATCAGACCACAGGACATGGTTCCAGTAATCCATGTCCTTAGTCCGCTAGCCTAGACCATCTTTATACAGAGCAAAAATTCTTTATTTCAGATCCTCACAGAGTTCTTTGCCATGAGGTGCCATGTTGAACTTCCAGTGACTAGTATGAGAGAGTGAGAGCGAAAACACCAAATTTAACACACCTGCTCCCCATTAACACCTGAGACCTTGTAACATTGAGTCACATGACATGGTGAGGGAAAATGGCTAATTGGGCCCAATTTGGACATTTTCACTTAGGGGTGTACTCACTTTTGTTGCCAGCGGTTTAGACATTAATGCCTGTGTGTCGAGTTATTTTGAGGGGACAGCAAATGTACACTGTTAAACAAGCTGTACACGCACTACTTTACATTGTAGCAAAGTGTCATTTCTTCAGTGTGCCCATGAAAAGATATAAAATATTTACAAAAATGTGAGGGGTGTACTCCCTTCTGTGAGATACTGTATATATACATAAACACACATAAATATACTAGGGATGCACCGAAATTTCGGTGGCTGAAACCACCCCTTTCAGCCATAATGGAAAAAAAAAGCACAGATACAGGTTTTCGGCCAAGTGCATTTTTAAATTTAGGTACACCACACTATATATATATATATATATACACACACACACACACACACACAGTTGTGTTCAAGATAATAGTGTGTTGAAAAAAGTGAATAAAGCGCAAAATCCTTCTAGTGGCTTTTATTTCCATACACACAAATACATTGGGAACACTGCACATTCTATTTCAAATCAAAACATGAAGTCATGAAGAAAAATATCAAATTTGTGTTGTTCCTCTAAAAAAAAATTGAAGAAAAGTGAATATTAGACTGTTCAAAAAATAGTAGTGTTTGTATTCTTCTTTACAAACTCAAACATTCACTATATAAACTGAAAAATGTTTGAAGATTTTGCTTTCCTTTGAATCACTTAATATTTAGTTGTATAATCACTGTTTCTGAGAACTGCTGTACATCTGTGTTGCATGGAGTCAACCAACTTCTGGCACCTGTGAACAGGCATTCCAGCCCAGGATGATTGGACTACATTCCACAGTTCTTCTCTATTTCTTGGATTTGCCTCAGAAACTATTTTTGATGTCACCCCACAAGTTTTCTATTGGATTAAGATCCGGGGATTGGGCTGGCCACTCCATAACGTCAATCTTGTTGGTCTGGAACCAAGATGTTGCACGTTTACTGGTGTGTTTGGGGTCGTTGTCTTGTTGGAACACCCATTTCAAGGGCATTTCCTCTTCAGCATAAGGCAGCATGACCTCTTCAAGTATTCTGATGTATTCAAACTGATCCATGATCCCTGGTATGCGATAAACAGGCCCAACACCGTAGTGTGAGAAACATCCCCATATCATGATGCTTGCGCAACCATGCTTCACTGTCTTTACAGTGTACTGTGGCTTGAATTCAGTGTTTGGGGGTCGTCTGACAAACTGTCTCTGGCCACTAGACCCAAAAAGAACAATCTTACTTTGATCAGTCCACAAAATGTTGCGCCATTTCTCTTTAGGCCAGTCAATGTGCTCTTCAGCAAATTGTAACCTCTTCAGCGCGTCTTTTTTTCAACACTGGGACTTTGCGGGGGCTTCTTGCAGATAGCTTGGCTTCACATAGGCGTTTTTTAATTGTAACAGTACTCACAGGTAACTTTAGACCTTCTTTGATCTTCCTGGAGCTGATTGTTGGCTGAGTCCTTAGCATTTTGGCTATTCTTCTATCCATTCGAATGGTAGTTTTTCGCTTTCTTCCACGTCTTTCAGGTTTTGGTTGCCATTTAAAGGCATTTGCGATCATTTTAGCTGAGCAGCCTATCATTTTCTGCACTTTATATGTTTTCCCCTCTCCAATCAACTTTTTAATCAAGGTATGCTGTTCTTCTGAACAATGTCTGGAACAACCCATTTTCCTCCAAATTTCAGAGAGAATGCACTGTAACCAGCATGTACAACATTTGCTGCCTTCCTTCCTTAAATAAGGGCAATAATTGCCACCTGTTTTTCAAAGAATGAATGACCTCATTAATAGAACTCCACACTGCTATTATTTTGAACATGCCCCTTTCAATTAGTGATTCAATTACACAGAATCGGCAGCATGCAAGTCATGACTGTTGGGTCTGTTGGATTTCTTTTACTCTACTACACCTGCTAGTAAATTATTTGCCATGTAGAAATATCATTTCTACCAAAAACAGTGATTGATCAGGTTATTCATGTCTGACTGCTATTATTTTGAACACAACTGTATATATCTAAAATTCATTTTCTGTACAATAATTACTGGGAATATGATAATTATGTGTGTATTTCTAGTTGTCAGGGATCCCTCTGTGCAGCCGTGCGACGGATCCCTTTGGGCCGCGACGGTGCGAGCTGGAGCATGCGAGTGCACGCATGTGCAGTAGCATACACGTCACCGCAATGCGGGCTATTTAAACCTGCAAATACAGTTTAGTCAATGCCTTCTGGTCTATAACTTTCTGCACTCCATAACCTGATTCTGTTGCCTGTATCTGATCTGACCTAAGAAATAACTCCGCCTGCACCGACCCCGGCTTATCCCCGACTATCCGCTTGCCTGATTCCTTGTACTTGATTTGCTCGTTTGATCCTGACCCGGCTTGTCTTACTCTGCTGCACCTAATTACCTGTATCTGCACCTGGCTTGTATCCTGATTGCTGCCATACTTACCTGCTGCTGCATCCACGGTCCTGCACCTGGCCTGCATCCTGGTCACCGCCATACTTACCTGCTGATGCACCACCGGTCCTGCACCTGGCCTGTATCCTGGTTACCACCATACCTGCCTGCTGCCGAATCCACTCTCCTGTGTCTGTTCCTGGTCTGCATCATGATTGCTGCCATACCTGCCTGCTGCTGCACCAATGTTCCTGCATCCACACCTGGCCTGCATCCGGATCTCCTGGGTCTTTACCTGCCTGCTACCAGCTCCAGACCCACCAGGCACTCGTGCCACTCCTGGCTCTGTGCACACTGTTCCCACTATCAGGGGCTCCGAGCGGGAGTAAGAGGACGCCTTCTCTCCATGTCAGGCTCCCAACCAGGTACGTGACACTAGTCCAGTGGTGCTATATAATTTGCTATTAGTTAGATCGCTATGCCAGTTTTCTGTATGCAGGTACCTCTCCAGCCTTTGAGAAAGTCTGGAAAGGATGCCATGCGTCAGACGGGCAGTGCTCTGATGTTATCAAACTAGGCGGAGTCTAGATGCCATTTGAATCTTGTTTTGCCAGTTCACATTCGTGGATTGATCATGGAAACTTTGTGAGTGATAATATAATTTTATTTCATATTAAATGTTTTATGCTATGAAGTTCTTGTGCTCTTGTTCCATGAGCGCTGTATAAGGAATATGTAAATAGAAAGGCTACAGTGAGCGCTCCAAAATGCCAGCAGCTGAACATTCCAGGAAAACACATAAAAAGTCCCAAAATGGATATACAAATATAAAAAGCAGCGCTATGTGATGTTGCTCTAGTATAGATAACAGTAATATAGACATAAAACCAAACCTGAAATATGGAATTTAGATCATAGATGGATAAAATGCAGTCCTGTAATAGTGCTCGCTGTTCTCCAGTGCAAATGATAGAAATGCGCACTAACCAGAAGCGTATTGTTAATACGCATGTATATAAATAATCCTGAAGAATCCCTTCTCTTTCTGGTCAGAAACTGGATAGGAGCTGGAAGATGTGGAGATGAAGCGCCCTCGTGTGGTAAAGATGAAGTCCCACAGGCCAGAGATATCCTTGCAGAGATGTGTGGAGTGGATAATCCCCCTTCTCTGGAGCTGGTACAAGGGTCACTCTAATGCTGCAAAAATTGAAAAGCTCCTCACAGGAGACATAGGGAAGAACTCATAGTGTAGTATTTAAATTTGCTTTATTACTTTATTACTCAAAAAAAAAAAAGCGTTGGTGAGAATCACAGTGGTGCCAGATACAAGTGAGTGACTGACCCTTCCAAAATGAAAGATGGCCGCCGGGCCTCCACGTGGCGCCGGCGGCGTGATGTCAACGACGTCCTGGGTTCCACTGACACGTTTCGAGTGCACGCACTTCTGAGGTATTGAGTAATAAAGCAAATTTAAATACTACACTATGAGTTCTTCCCTATGTCTCCTGTGAGGAGCTTTTCAATTTTTGCAGCCTTAGAGTGACCCTTGTACCAGCTCCAGAGAAGGGGGATTATCCACTCCACACATCTCTGCAAGGATATCTTTGGCCTGTGGGACTTAATCTTTACCACACGAGGGCGCTTCTTCTCCACATCTTCCAGCTCCTATCCAGTTTCTGACCAGAAAGAGAAGGGATTCTTCAGGATTATTTATATACATGCGTATTACCAATACGCTTCTGGTTAGTGCGCATTTCTATCATTTGCACTGGAGAACAGCAAGCACTATTACAGGACTGCATTTTATCCATCTATGATCTAAATTCCATATTTCATGTTTGGTTTTATGTCTATATTGCTATATAAGGAAGACTGCTAGCAGGAAGATGATCTGCCTGCTGGAGGAAGATTCATTTAAGTGCTGTTTGAGCACCATACATAGTAGCGGGGTCCAACTTAGAAGGTAAGGGCACATTCATTTGTGCACAGTGATGACAGATGTTTGGACACTGATAATGTGTGGATGACAGTGAAGATTTTAAAATAGTTGTTAGTGATACGGACACTTTATTATTGGGACTGCTTATGAATTATTCACAATTGTTTTGGATATCTACACACTGAAGTCTTTGTGAATTTAATTATGTTCTATTTTTATATACAGTTAGGTCCATATATATTTGGACACAGGCACAATTTTCATACTTTTGGCTCTGTATGCCACCAGAATAAATAAAAAACAAAACAATCCAAATGAATTTGAAGTGCAGACTTTCAGCTTTAATTCAAGGGGTTGAACATAAATATCAAGTACAAATTTTAGGAACTGCAACCATTTTTATACACAGTCCCTCCATTTTCAGGGGCTCAAATGTAATTTAACAAATTAACATAAATCAAGAATAAAATGTTCATTTTTAATATTTTGTTGAGAATCCTTTACTGGCAATGACTGCCTGATGTCTGGAACCCATAGACATGACCATAGACATAGAAACCAAAGGTTTCCTCCTTTCTGATGCTTTGCCAGGCTCTAACTGCAGCTCTCTTCAGTTGTTCTTTGTTTGTGGGTCTTCAGCAAGTGAAATGCATACTCAATTAGGTCAATTGACTCGGCGGCCATTGCAAAATATTCCACTTCTTTTGCCTTCCTCTGGATCAACTGTGGGTATAGGATTATAACTTTTTTTTTTTATGGTTTAACTGGATGAACTTTTGTCTTTTTTCAGCCAGACTATGTAAAAGCTCCTGGGTTGCTTTTGCAGTGTGTTTTGGATCATTGGTGATCTGTACTGTGAAGCGTCGTCCAATCAACTTGGCTGCATTTGGCTGAATCTGGGCTGACAGTATATCTCTCAACACTGCAGAATTCATCCGGCTGCTTCTGTCTTTTGTCACGTCATCAATAAACACTAATGACCCAGTGCCACTAGAGGCCAAGCATGCCCATACCAATAAACTGCCTCCACCATGTTTTACAGATGACATTGTGTGCTTTGGATCATGAGCTGTTCCAAGCCTTCTCCACACTTTTTTTCTTCCTTTCATTCTGGTACAGATTAATCTTAGTTTCATCCGTGCAAAGAATGCTTTTCTAGAACTGGTCTGGCTGTTTTAGATGTTTTTTGGCAAAGTCTAATCTGGCTTTGCTATTCTTCAGGCTTATGAATGTTTTGCACCTTGTGGTGAACCCTTTGTATTTGCTCTCATAAAGTCTTCTCTTGATTGTAGATGGACAATGATATGCCCACCTCCTGGAGACGGTCTTTCACTTGTCTGGATGTTGTGAATGGGTTTTTCTTTACCATAGAGAAGATCCTGCGATCATCCACCACTGTTGTCTTCTGTGGATGTCCATGCCTTTTTATGTTGCTGAGCTCACAGTCTGTTCTTCTTTCCTCAGAATGTACCAAACTGTTGATTTGGTCACTCCTAATCTTGCTGCCATCTCTCTGATGGATTTGGTTAGTCTTTGAAGCCTTACAATGGCCTGTTTCACTTGTATGGACAGCTCCTTTGATCGCATGATGTAGGTTCACAGCAATAGATTCCAAATGCAAATACCACACTTAGAATCAACTCCAGACCTTTTACTGGCTTAATTGATGAAGAAATAATGGAGTAGCCCACACCTGGCCATGAGACAGATTTTGATTCAACTGTCAATACTTTTGGTCCCTTGAAAAAGGGGGAGTGCTACTCTTAAGAGCTGTAATTCCTAAACCATCCTCCAATTTGGATGTACATACCCTACAGTTAAACCTGAGAGTGTGCATTTTCAGCCCATATCCATTATATAACAATAGCTTGAATAGGTTTTGGAAATACCTGAAAAAATAAAAATTGTGCCTGCGTCCTAATATATGGACCTAACTATGTATATGCACTTTTGCTGAAATTATTTGGTGCACTATATGTGTGCATTAATCATTGCAGAAAGCCACGTTTCATTGATTTTTTTTTTCGCACGTTTGCTCATTTTGGAGTGCTTCACATCATTTTGGATATATAAACATCTGGTTCAGGTGCTTTACGCATCATTATATTGTCTAAAAATTTCAGAACCATATCAGTTTTGAGCCATTGGGGTTCCTGTGGGGCTACGTCAATACTATCCTCACTATGGACTTGAGCTCACCCATTTTCCTTTGTATACACATAGCTAAAAAAGGTATCTAATAGATATTCCTTCTTCTTTGTCTCCTCCCCCCACCCCCAGTCGCCAACTTTATCATGTAAAGGGCCTACATGACCTTTTCACTAATAATGTTTGAAGAATTTTTGGGGGTTTGTCCTACTTTGTATTGCAACCTGTCGTTCATTTTGACTTTTTATTGCCTCGAGTTCCTTTTTACATATTCTGGTATACTCTTTGTAACTTTAAATGATGATAGTGTTCTTTTGTTTTATATTATGTAAACATCCTTTTCCCATTATCTAAAGCTTCTTAAACTTTGGATGCGAGTCACATAGGTTTATGTTTTCAGTCTTTTATGGCTAATTCACACTATGTGCGATGGCAGACATTTTAATGCAGGGCAAAATGTCTGTCAACCCCGGGACACACATGAAACATTTGCTTCCTATGTGTTCCATTTACACTTCAATGCAGCATATGGCTGAGCTGCAGCATATAGCAATAAAATTTCACACCATCCTAAATTGCACGGGAAAATATGTCAGTGCATCGCGCTGCCATACATCTTTATGAATGAAGTGCACATTTTGTACACGTTACATAAAGTTTCTACAAAAAAAAAAAAAAAAAAAGTGAGCCGTGTGATACGCTGAATTGTGCGCCACACAACCCCTACCATAGCCAACAATGGAGAGCTACCAAAGCGATGAATCATTCCTGCAGCCCTGCGTTGCAGTGTGAATTTACCCTTAAACTTGTTGCCCATGGGAATACAGCAGGTAAAATAAGTATTGAACACGTCACCATTTTTTCTCGGTAAATTTATTTCTAAAAGGTGCTATTGACATGAAATTTTCACATTTCGGTAACAACCCATGCAATCCATACATAAAAAGAAACAAAAAAGTTCAGAAATTAAGTTATGTGTAATAAAATAGAATGACACAGGAAAAAATTATTTAACGCATGAAGATAGGAAGGTGCAAAAAGGAATGGAAAGCGAAGACACCAGATGAAATCTATCAGTTATTAGAAAGCAATCCTGTCCCTTGTCAGTGCAAACTAATATCAGTTGGTTCAGTCTCAATTGATGGCCTATAAGACGGTGTCTCATTACCAATGTGTTACATAAGAAACATCTTATGATGGGTAAAAAGCAAAGAGCTCTCTCAAGACCTCTGCAACCTTATTGTTGCAAAACATACTGATGGCAATGGCTACAGAGGGATTTCTAAACTCCTGAATGTTCCAGTGAGGACGGTTGGGGCCATAATCCAGAAGTGGAAATAACATTAGTTCACCATAAGCCAGCCATAAGCAGGTGTTCCTCGCAAGATTTCTGACAGAGGAGTGAAAATAGGTTGTGCAAGAGCCAAGGACCACTTGTGGAGAGCACCAGAAAGACCTGGAATTAGCAGGTACAATTGTTTCAAAGAAAAAGTAATGCACGCAACCACCATGGTCTGAATGCACTCTTACCACGCAAGACTGCACTGTGAAAGAAAAAGCATGTTGAAGCTTGTTTAAAGTTTGCTGCACAACATTTAGACAAACCTGTGAAATACTGGGAGAATATAGTCTGGTCAGATGAGACCAAAATTTTACTCTTTGGATGTCATAATACACACTATGTTAGATCAAATGGCACTTTACATCACCCCAAAAACACCATTCCAACAGTGAAGTCTGGAGGTGGGAACATCATTGTGTGGGGCTGTTTCTCAGCATATGGTACTGGCAAACTTTCTCTCACTGAAGGAAGGATGAAAGGAAAAATCTGCCAAGATAAAAAAATCTTCTGCCATCTACCAGGATGATGAAGATGAAACGAGGGTGGACATTTCAGCAAGACAATGATCCCCAACACAAAGCCAAGGAAACTCTCGATTGGCTTCAAAGAAAGAAAATAAAGCTGTTAGAATGGGCCCAGCCAAATCATCTGACTTGAATCCAATAGAAAATCTATGGAAAGAACTAAAGATCAGAGTTCATAGAAGAGGCCCACGGAACCTTCAAGATTTGTAGACTGTGCGGGGAAGAATAGGCCAAAAATTACACCTGAGCAATGCATGAGCCTAGTTTCTCTAGGAAGCGTCATGAAGCGGTCATTACCAACAAACAATTTTGTACAAAGTATTAAATAAATTTCAGTTCGCGTGTTCAAATACTTTTTCTCTATTGCATTCCATTTTATTACATACTGTATAACCTAATTTCTGAACTTATTTTTTTGGTTTCTTTGTACGTATGGATTGCATGTGTTACTACTGATGTGATGAAAATTTCATGTCAACAGTACCATTAGAAATATATTTACCTAGAAAAATTATGACGTGTTCAATACTTATTTTACCGACTGTATATTTACAGTGTGTTTTCATACAGTCAGTTAGAGAACAAAGAACAGAAAATGGGAATGTTTCAGATGACCATACTCCCTCCCAGTCTAAGAGAATCTTGAAGAGCAGCCCTCAGCCTTGGCAAGTTTGCCCACTTAAAGTGTTATCTTCCCAGTATGTGCTTGTTATTTACAGCTTACAATAAATGAAATCATGTTATAGCCACTTTGTACCCAGATGTTCCTTTATATGAACATTAGTAAGCTCCGCATTGTTTGACATTACCAGCAGAGTATCATTTCTAGTTGGGGCTTCTATAAACTGCACCATAAAATTGCCTTGTAATAGGTTTATATAGTTCTGCCCTTTTATTGTTCCAGCAGTGCCATTACTCTGGTTAATTTCAGGATACCAAAAATTCTCTATTATCATCACTGTCCCAACCCTTGCAGATATTTCTATATGTTTGTACACCTCCTCATTAACACTTGGTGGCTTTTAGCAAATTCCAACAATTAACTTTGAATTATGCACACCCATATGTGGCTCCAGTCATAATGCGTCAGCACCATCACACTCTACATCAATAAGGTTTTTCTTTCAAATGCACTGTGAGATCACTTCCCAGAAAGAGACAGACAACACCACCTTTTCATCTTACCTTGTCCCTCTGAAAGAGAGAATATGCAGGAATATGAATAGCTCAATCGTGTGAAGAATGAAGGCAAGATTTGGAAGTACCAATTAAATCACAGTCCTCTTCAAAGATTTCAACTCTTCTATTTTGCTTGGCAATCTTCTGGCATTGGCGAATGAACACTTTCAACTATTGTTGCACGTGTTTTGCATAGCTACTGTATTATGTAGTGCAAATAGTACTATAATTGCCTATGGTTGTTTGTAACATTGGCAAGACCTTATCAGCTCTCATAGCATCTTCAGCCATCCCACCCTTCATTAGTTATCTGATCAATTTTACTTACCATTTTACTTTTGACAAGTTCTTCAATAGCACTGACAAGTTCAGCTGCACTTGGAGTTTCAGAACTAGTAGGACGCACCAGTAAGCGAGGCATCTAAGAGAAAATGAATAAAAAGCCAAATTAAAATGTACATGTGTCAAGTAAGAAATTCCGTAATGTATTTTGGTTAAAGGTGCAACAACATCTTCTACAATCTATATATCAGTGGTCACAAAATAGCGGACTGTGGTCCAGATCCGAATCGAGTGACGCTCCTGTCCAGACCATAAGCCCTCCAGTTTGCAGCGCCAGATCCCTGCTTCCCAGCAGTCATTGGTTACTAGGACCGCTGGCATCCTATCAACCAATGATGTCACATATATGCCCCGCCTCCCACGGCAAGCTTATCCACCTAGAAAGACCGTTTACTGTAAGTGTAATTGTGGTTTTCCCAAAAAGTCCTCCAGGTCAGCTACATGAGAAGATAAGCAAGTAATACACCTAACTTAGGAAGGGACCCCAGCCTACAGAACTTTCCCTCCAATTGCAGGTCCTGGCTGGAAAGTAGTTCCACCCGATAGTGCTTCACAAAAGCATGGTTATTGGACCAGTCTGCTGTTCTTGAAATGCATTCCCACGGGGCACCCACTCTCTCTGCCCATGATGCCAACATACCCTAGACACGTCCATACAAATTTCCTAGACACGTCCAAATATCTTCTTATATCCAAAATACTGACCTGTTCTGCCCTCTCACTCTTGGGGGAACAATACAAAAATACAAGAATGATCTAATGAGAATGATGGAAATCCAAGGACACTTCTGGAAGATACATAGGATTGGGCTTAAGAAATACCCCATCTTCCCAAGATCAATCAATAAAGATCTTGCAGAAAAGAGTGTAAATCCCCCTCTCTTGTGGCTGAAGTGAGCACTAACAAAAAAGTCATCTTCATTGTAAGGTATTTCAGGAAACAAACAGAAAAGGGCTCAAATGACTCCTTTGTCAGGGCAATCAAAACTAAGGACAAAACCCAAGGGGCCACCACACAAACAACCCTGGGCGTGTGCCTTGCCAATAGAAATCGCTTGATCAGGGCACCTTCTGTCAACCTAAGATCTAGAAACTTATATAGCGCAGCTACCTGCTCCTTCAAGGTGCTAGTCCCTTATCTCTCATCTACCCCAGCCTGCAAAGATTCTAGAACAGTGGGAATGAAGGTGTCCGACTTGCCAGATCTTGCCCTCCAGGAGCAGAAGGTTCTTCACACTTAATAGATATTTGGTGACAGGAAGTGCACCAAAGTGGTGGTGACGCCATCTTGATATACCCAGTTCTTCAAGAACATACAGGAAAACACCACACCACTGCCCTGTCCATCCATCAGAAGAGTCGCCACTGCCACCATCTTGGTCCACCCTGGCACCTAGGGAAAAATGTTGCCAAAGAAAGAGAAAGCGAGGTACCCAACACTCCTTCCCCCTCCTCCTCAGCCAATGCCAAACCCCCACATGGTTTAGCACATGGAGACTCGGCAGTGGAAAGCCTAAAGAGGCTTCTAGAGTGGGTGCGTCCAAAAAATGGACGAGGGAGATCCAGGCAATCATCAGCAGGATAACTCAAGTGGGAAACACTACTAGACCTTACGCAGCACAGGAACTCAGAGAGAAGCAGGTAACCACAATCACCCATTTAGGAAAACAACAAACAGGGACGATTAATTCACCTGGAGGGTCAGAAACACAACAACTGAGAATAAGGGGAAGGGAGGGGCTTTTAACGGTTTCTAGTATTGTGTTTCCTGTAGAGGATGGAGCCAGTATCTCTCATGTAACTCACAAATGTAAATTGACAGATTCTCAAGAGCAGTCTCAAATACTACAAATCTACTCCCTTATACACTAAATCAATAAATACAATATAGAAAGCAGCTCATACCTACACATACTCATAACATATGCGTGATTCAAATAAATAAATAAATATATAGTGCTGCGCTTCCTTTAAATAGTCCTAAAACATATGTGAATGCAAACACAATTATATTAAAAATAGTGAACATGTATAATTGCAAAGTCTCTTAATACTGTCATTTCTTCAACTTCATATCTCCATATCTTCATAAAACGTAATCCTCCACCACAAACACCAGATATGTCCTCACCTGGAGTTTTTGACCTCACATATAGTTAGGTCAAATAACGCATGTGTCCCTTGAAGTGGACATAAACTGGCAGGTGTATCTTGTATATGGACTCTTCCTCCAAAGATAACCAATCCCTTTAATCTTCCTTCCTCCACTCAGCATACATGTCATTTACTAAAGCTGCAGGGCCACTGAGGAGATTCCACATTGCTTAGAGCTTTTTCTTCCCACTTCTTGATGTCAAGTGGCCATTGTACCATACACGAGCAGCATGTGAGCATCCATATACAAGATACACCTGCCAGTTTATGTCTACTTCAAGGGACACATACGTTTTTTGACCTAACTATATGTGAGGTCAAAAACTGCAGATGAGGGCACATATGGTGTTTGTGGTGGAGGATTATGTTTTATAAAGATATGGAGTTATGAAGTTTGTTGAAGGTGAAGAAATCACAATATTAAGAGACTTTCAATTATACATGTTCACTATTTTTAATATAATTCTGTTTGCATTCACATATGTTTTAGCACTATTTAAAGGAAGAGAGGCACTAAATGTTTATCTCATGTAGCTGTCCTGGAAGACGCTTTGGGAAAAATGAATTTAAAAACTGTAATCAGATTAAACATAAATCCAAACACTGGCACGTATTTGAGAAGGGGGACGTTTGAAGTTATTGTAAAGGTTAATTTTTTTTTTTTTTTTTTGTAAAATAACAAACATGTCTATACTGGGGGCACTGCTGCACACAGAAGGTTTTTTACCTTCATGCATAGAATCAATGAAGGTAAAAAACCTTGAGCCGCTACAACCGCTTTAAGATATTGGAGGGGTAAAGACACCCTTTTCTGTGCTCTATGCTATAAAGAGCCATGAGAACTTCATTTGATGATTGAACTGCCTGAAACAGTGCATCAGCTGTAGGAGCTTTCTACTGTCAAAGCTTTCTGTAAACTAAACTTTTACTGAATGATTAGATGATGTATTTTATGCTAAATGGGAAAGTAACAATTTTCAAAACAGTTTTATTCTTTTTTCAACTACTTTTGTAATACCTTTTCATTATTAAATCAAAAAACATGTTTTAAATATTAACTGTTTTCACACTTAATTCCTCAAAAATCACTGTAGAAGTAAAGATAAAGTGTTCCACTGCAATAAGAAACTGACAAACTGTGAATCTTTTGTTATCCTATCTAAAAAGTGCATATGGATAAACAGATCCAGTTCCGTAAGCATGATTTTTTTTAACTCTTTATATGAAAAGTGTTTAGATTTTTAGAGGCACATTTTTCCAATTTGCAATTTTTGTTTCAGAATAATCTTTTATAATCTTAGTACAGTTGCTTTCATTTTGAACTAAGAAAAAACAAACTGTAGTCTTGTGACTGATTAAAAAAAGATTTCAACCCAATATTTTTCTTTTGAATATTCTTCTGAAACATTATGGGTCCCCAAAGACATCTAAGTAGGGTTGGCCAAGCTTCAAATAAATAGGGAGAGGGAGTGAGCAGTGAACCACAATATCACAAAACAACTGCTTCTTTGAAAACCATATGTGGTGGGAAGGTATAAGAATTACAAATGAGTGCACTCCAGTCCAGAAAAAGAAGATCAAGTAATTGTCACTCAATATAATTTTGCAGCTTAATTGTTTTATTAGCATATGAGCACTGTGTTTAATTGTTGACAATTTTTTTTTTTCGTACCTTGTCATCTTGAGAATCAGTTTGGAGAAGGCTGTGCTGCTGAATAGCCATAGGGGGTGGCAGTGGGACAGCATCCGGCCCTTCTTCACTCTCCTCTTCTCCACAGCTTTGCATACCCGATGATGATGATTTAGAAAGAGTTCCACTACTAAGTCCTTCATTTCGAACACGCTACAACAAATATATTAAACATGTGTCAATTGTATATTATGAACATTTAACATAACAGGTATGGAGGAGAAAAGTTTTCCCTTCCATTTTTTAAATTATATCTTTAATTTAATTCCTCTTACGTAAAGCAGAATTATTCTTTGTCAGTCAACATTAACTTTTTTTTTTTTTTACATTTTTTCAGTTGCTCAATGGTTTCTGGCCTAGGCCAAAACATGTTATACATCCCAGGAGTCTTTTTTTCTTTCATCTGAAGGTAGGAGCGTGTTTTGCATGTCTGAGCTAAGGACAGATGAATTCCATAAATTATATGCTACATGAACCATCTGCCCTCACTCAAGATGCCCATGGCTAGCTATGCAAGGGGGTGTTTTTCAAAGCGATTTCTCAATAAAATAAAGTATGGCAAGAGATGGATGAGCGAGTTTCTTTTGAATATTAAAAATAAATGTAAAAGTATTTTCAGTTTGCCATGCTCAGATTACTATACAATCAGATTGTACAATCTCCTTTAGATCTACCAACAACTATGTAGTGCAAGGGCCTGCCTGACTGGATACAAATTAATGGAATAGTTTAGATGGGTTCCTTTAGGTACGCAGTTTTGAAGAGGTTTGTTCGGTTATCCTCTGTAGCAAAAAAATAAAATTAAGATCCAGGAGTATCATGCATTGCCTATTTTGTAGTGCAGTACAGATCACAGATCCGGTACATCTTACTACCTTCAGGTGGTTGGACATTGACAAAAACTTTTATTAGGGTCGCTCCTATTGTGAACCCATGTAAATCCACCCACTCTGTGTGGCTCCAGCTTTTTAACAAGCAATAAGAAGTGATCAAGACACAGAAGGGATGGACCTGTGTCCTGTACTGTACTCCAAGATAAAGAATTTATAGGCAAGTACAAAATCCCTATTATCGTAATCATACAGTACAGGACACATGACTAGTATTCAAAGATCATGGGACGTACCTAAGCAATAAAACTGAGGGGTGGGGTGCGCATGCACGAAGCCGATGGGACAGACATGTGCCCCTGAGGCTCTGACACAGCGGGGAAACAAGCCTCCTGGACACCGCTCCCAGCCCACCACAGTCCTGCATCGCCGCCGATCACTATGACAATGCCCCCGGCACCTGTCAAAATGGTCCAGGGAGTATCGAAGAATCAGCTGCAGCCGTCGGGGAAACCTATCAAAGAGACCCTTGCTCGGGCCTCCTCTAAGATGGCGGCAATCCCTCACACAGGCACAGCCCTACGCTGCACTGCAGGATACTCATCCCAGATCCCGCTGCATGTCAGATGGTGAGTCTGATTCTGACCTGGGGACCCCCCAGCACTCCCCCACCCCTGACCTCTCTTCTGCTGACGTTCTCCAAGAATTTGGAGTGGATGCTACACAAAGCCCTGAAACAGACCTCGGACCGCATTACTGACAAGCTATCTAAGGAAATCGGCGAACTGGGGCAGCGCACCTCTGACCTTGAACACCGGGTCGACGACCTCGATGCTACCCTCCAAACCCATTCAGATGATCTTGAGCTCCTCCATGATGAAAACGTGAATCTGCATGCCCGTTGGTTTTCTTTGCCATTTCTCTTTTCACCCTTACTCTCTCATGTGACCTCCCTGCTCTGCTCTTCCTGCTCCCCATCTCCTCGGAACCACTTCATGTACGCTCATATGAGGACTCTCCACTCCTTTGCCGACTTTACCTTCCCCCCTGGGTTCCCTAGATGTCCATACCCTTAATGTACAGGGCCTAAATGTCCCACAGAAATGTAATAAAGCCTTCCGCTCATTTGCTTCACTAAAGGAGCATGTCATCTGCCTACAGGAGACACACTTTTCCACCACTTCCACCTCCAAATATTTGGTCCCCACTACCCACAAGTTTGTAATGCTTCCGCTAAATCTAAATGTAGAGACGTCCTCATAGACTTACATCACACCACCCCATTTACACTTCATGCTGAGATTGGGGACCGTGAAGGTTGCTATCTGCTCTTATCAGGTTTGCTTCTCGACTCCAAAGTCACCATTGTTACTTACTATGCCCCTAACCAGGGTCCGCCGCCGTTTTTCTCCACTCATTGTTTGCAGCGACTCAAATTGCACTCTATACCCCTTCTTAAACAAGTCACCACAACCGCTTCTCCCGCTGGCCCCCAAACTCTCCTTTCAACATCTCCTCCACCGTCACTCTTTAATCGACACATGGAGAGAACTTAATCAGGTGAAATGTCGGTATACCTTCTATTCTCATCCCCACAAATTTTCGAGCATCGATCATATTTTCACGACTGTCGGCTCTTCTTCTTGGCTCGTCACCTCTGATATCCTCCCTATACCTTGGTCCGATCATAGTGCAGTTATCACATCAATTGCATCGCAGGCATCTGACACTGATCCCTCCTGGGTCATTAATGACAATTTACTGTCCCATCCATGTCACAGTTTGGACATAGAGATTGCCCTTAAAGAACATTTGCCCCTAAACTCCACTCCAGATATCTCTCCTCTTTTATGAGAGGCACATAACCTGGTTCTTTGGGGGTTTTGCATCAGTAAAGCATCTTTTCTAAATAAAGAAAAATGTCAGTTACGCTCCCGTCTAGAAAGGAACAACCTGGTACAGATGGCTTCTCCGCCGCTCACTGATCCTGAAGCCCAACTCAGATAATTCTATATAGTTCGCCGCCGCTTACTAAAAGAAGTTTGCCCACTTATTCTCCCCAGTTTTAACAAATGCCTTCAATGCCATCCTGGCTGGTCATTCTTTTAGCCCCAACACAGTGACAGCCAATAGTTCTATGATCTCGAAGCCCAACTGAGATGATTCTATATGGTCCGATTACAGACCAATTTTCCTCCTTAATATCGATATCAAATTCCTCGCAAAAATCCTCTCCACCCATCTAAACCCATATATAGGCTCTCTCATCCACAAATACCAAATGGGCTTTATACCCACTCACCAAGCGGGCGATAATGTTAGACCTGCGGCACTCCTTTCTCATTTAGTCGTTCCCGCAACATCCCCACTTGCTTTTGGTCCTTAGATATTAGAAAGCTTTCGACACGGAGCCCTTGGACCTCCTGTAAGATCCAACCCGGATATACGAGGACTTGAACTAGGGGTTTTCACCACAAGCTTTGCCTCTTTGCGGATGAAGTACTCCTCTTTCTCACCTCTCCCTTGACCTCCACTCCAACTCTTCTTTGGCTCCTTCAGGATTTTGGCTATTTCCTTCACGTGAACCCCCAGAAGTCAACTGCGCTCAATAGCTCCCTACCTCCCAAGGACTTGGCACACCCACAACAAGTTTTAACTTTCTCCTGGTCCCAGCGCTCCATTCCCTTTTTAGGCATCAAACTAACTCCTAACGCATCAGATCTTTACACAGCCAACTACTTACCAATGTTGGTCCACCTTACTGGTCTCATGACCAAATGGTCCTCCTTACCATTGGCCTGGATGGGCAGGATTACTGTTGTGAAAATCTCTATTCTCCCCAAAATTCTGTATTTGTTTAGAGTACTACCTATTTCCATACCCGCACATTTTCTCCATATCCTACGACGAGTGTACGCATGTGTCTGCTTGGGCTCCATCCGTCCTTGTATACCCCGTTCTACCAAACACAAATCTAAGCTCACGGGTGGCCTAGGTCTCCCGGATTTTACTAAATATTACCAAGCGGCGCATCTTGCACAATTGCCCAAATATCACGCGACTCAATGGGTTATTCTCGAATAGATTGATTGCGACCCCCTATTAGTTGCTAACCTTCTATGGCTCCGACCACCGGATCGCCGTCTGCTCCATAATCCTGTAACATCATATAACAACATTATATATCACTTTGGGACAAACTTAAATCCCGTTATTACCTTCAGTCGCCACATAACCCCCTGCTCTCATATCTACGAAACCAGGCCTCCCCCCCCCCCCCCCCCCCGGCTTGGTCTTCACCGCGATCCTTCAAACATTGGTCCTTGGCAAATCTGCTTCATACTCATCATTTATTACCAACAGAGGCTTCAAATCCTTCCCTTCTCTCCGTGAATAACATTCTATACCGGCGTCGGAAATTTTTTGGCACTTTCAGTTACATTTTTATGCACCGCTGTCCGTGCATTCCCGCCCTACTCATTCGATGTCCTTTTTTGAACTATCTTGCGGTAGAGACCCACATAGATGGGGCCTTATTTCTGGCATCTATAGTCACCTCACTACTTCTGGGACCTTGCCCAACCCTCCTTATTTTGTTAGGTGGGAGAAAGACCTGGGACTCCAGTTGAGCCCAACGGACTGGGACCGCATGTGGTCTGCTACCAAATCCTCCTCACGGATGGTGGCTTCGGAAACTAATTACAAAGTTTTGACTAGGTGGTACCTAGTCCCGGTGAGGATTGCTAAATATACCAATTACTCTTCTGAATATTTTCGGATTGGCGCGATGGTAGGGACTTACTTCCATGTTTGGTGCTCCTGCCCAGTTGCCCAAACCTTTTGGGCCAAAGTTTTCCATATGTTATCCCAGCTTTTTCAAAATCATTACTATCAGACCCAACTGTGGCAATTTTAAACTTGCGCCCTACTATTTCCAAATCCAATTTAAACTTCTCCTATAAATCACCACCGCAGCTAAACAGATCATGGCAAAATCATGGAAGTTGCCGTCTCTGTGTATACTAGCAGTTTGAAACAAGGTCACACAAGCAATGATCCACGCCAAAATTGAGGCTACCATATTAGATTCAGTTCCAAAGTTTCTGTCAACCTGGACTCCATGGGTGGAAAGTTTCCTCTCATCAAACTTCGATGACTCGCTGCTCCTTCCCTGATGTCCTCTAATCCCACATCGTGATAGTCCTTAGAGCCGTGTCTTGCATTGTCCAGGTCCCAAGATTTTCTATCCTGTTCTGGAAGTCGCACGCCCTTTCCTCTCTCTTCCACTCTCTCCATCGGTCACTCCTAATTCTCCCCCCCACTCTTTCTTATTCTGTTCACTTTTATCTCCCTCCTCATGCCTCACACGGAACCCCCAAATGGTCATTGGGAATAGTGCTCCTTTTCAGTTGCCCATCTTCCCTTGTACCACTGTGCCCCTTTATGTTATCCTATGGTTCCTCCCAACAAGTCTTTTATGCAATAATCCTCCTTCACCGTAAGACACCATGTTTTCTTTTTGTATTTATGTAGGTCTGTACATGTTCATGGACTGGCCTATGCCGGTTTCCTTTTCATGTATCTGAAATTAATAAAAAGTTTGAACAAGAAAACTGAGGGGTGAGCACCAACACAGCAACAAAGAACAGACCCACAAGAAACACATGGTGTAAGAACCCAAACAAAATACTCAGATAACAGCTTAAAGCACCTTGTGGCTGAAGCTCACATCAGCTGAGATCTGCATGTACACCAGCTAGAACTTGGAAAAGATGAACAGAAGACAAGGTAGCAGCCTTGTAAATCTAGGATACAGATGCTTGAAGCTGAAACACAAATGGGAGACACCAATGTCTCTGGCTTAATGGGCTCTGAGAAAGGGGGGACCCTTTTCCTTAAGGGTGTAGGCCCTGGAACAGAGTCTTGTAATCCACCTGGCACAGGTGGAGCGGGAAGCAGGGTGCTCTTTACGCGGGTCCACAGGCAAGACAAAGAGGAACTCTTGTGAATGTAGGCTATAGATGTCTGGTAGACCTTGATCATATCCAGGCAATGTAGGGAGAATTTCTTGTCATGTTTTGGAAGGGACAGAGAGATGGGACACATTGATAAGGACATTCTTGAGAGCGTCAACAGAAAAAAAAACCAAGGGAAAAATGCATCACTTATTGTTTTAGGAGATTAAGGTCTTTGTTCATGTATCCTGACCAGTTGGTGATGGACTGGCAAAATAGACATGGCTGCAATTACCAGCTGCGAAACTGGACTTGCAAGAGCAAATATGGCCTTCAAGGGGCTTCAAAACACCTTTCAACACATGTATGGGAAAAGTCCTAAAGCGTGTGTCAGCCATTTTTTTTAATATGATAAACATGTTATACTTACCTGTGCAATGGCATGCTGTATGTTCTGAGGGCACGTGTGCGCACACTCCCAAGCCAGGCTGAGTGGCTTGGCCCCGCCTCCTGCTCGCAAGATTTGACTGGCAACAGTCAATAGCTCCTGCCTGAGTCTCCTGTGAGACTAGGAAGAGGGGAGATAAGTGATGCAGCCAGGCAGAACGCTGAATTGAGAAAAAACTCAGGTAAGTGTCTGGGGGTGTAAAATCAGGTGCTGCTGGGCATAGACCAGTGCTCACCACATCAAATTAGTGTGTCCACAGTGGAAAGCACTTGACGTGAGGCCATAGCTTATACATCATGATCTTCAGGGAAACGAAAATCCTCTGCAGCCTCCACTCAAAAATCAATGTCCTCAATGCTTTCCTCCATTTCTTCACAAAAAGGAGGTTCTGCTTCTGATTCCTGGGCAAAGCCAGAGGAAAAAAAAAAAAAGACGACATGTAGTGTTTTTGTCCTGTGGAAACTAAAGATTCTAAAACTGACAAATATTTTCCAAAGATCACAGGCATAGTGGCACAGAAATCTTCTTTTGTCAGACAGCTAGCATGGTGTGTGCCCAAGAGGGAGTAAGAGTCAGATGATTGAAAATGTCATACTAAGATAATGCATCAGGATAAGCGAAGAGCTATCGCCCTAAGTGGTGTTCTTTGTTTTCTGTAGGCCACCGGTGGAGTGTGTGTTATTTGTCTCAGCTCCCTTGCACCTGTGATCTGCCACTACTAGTGAGGGGATCCTCAATGAAATACTCACAGTTCTGGAGTGTGGAATGGATGTGGTTTTGTGTGTCTGGAGAAGGAGATGCTATAACCCAGAAGATGACCAAGTTCCTATGAATGTGTATCTGTAGATGATGTAAGATGTAAATTGATTGCAGGAATGCAGCAACGTACTACATGCATTCTTGGAGGAACAGGTGGGTGGAAGCAAATCATGTGGGTGGGGTGACAAAGTTACCACGGCCTTCTGAAACTAGTCCAGAAGGGAAAAATGCCAATTTTTAAAAGAATCGCTAAGAAGTGAGAGACCAAATGGCAAAGGTTATCACAATAAAGTGACCACCACCCAAAGCCATATATTGTGCTATGCCCTGTAGACAGCACTATTTAAAGCCAGGAACCAGAGTCCATAAACAGAGAAACCTTGTCTTACCATATCCATGATGCTGGGCCTAGTAAGGACCTACTTTTGCCCACTACAATGAGCATACCCCTGAAGGGGTCTTCAGGGTCTGGGAACCACAGATTTGGATCACAGCTCTGGAACTATAGCATCCAGCAGCTACTTTCACACATTGCACTTTGGATGAAGGTGAGTGCCTAATTCATGATCCAGTACCTGAAGCAAACATCACAGGCTGGCTCCACAGTGGGGGCAAGGTACAGTCCCTGAGCTACACACTAAAGATAACTGATCTGGAAACTGCTCTGTAGCACAAGGCTAAATAGTCAGATGTTGATAGAAGATTCAGAAAAATATTTCAAAAGCTCAAAAGAAAAAAATTGCCTCTGGAGAACAGGTCTCCTCCTAAGCCTAACCTAATGACACTAGCAAAAACTGGAGCCTCACGGAGTTTACATGGGTACAGTTTAGGGGCAGCCCACCAAAAGTTTTTGCCAGTGTCCAAGCACCTGAAGGTAGCAGCATATAACAAATTGGGATGGATTTACTCAAGGCATATAGACTGTGCACTTTGCAAGTGCACATTCAATTTGTCTTTAGTAAATCCACCTTGTTGTCTATGAATACCGGTCCTGAACTAAATGATTAAGATGTATTTTACAAATACTGTCTATGGCACCATGAAAAAAAAAATTGGAACATTTATCTTGTTCTACCACCTATGAGGTGAATAAAATCTCCGCAGTATATCAAGAATTGGAAAGAAAATTATAGGGAAATAAATATGGTATTTTTTTTCTGGAAAGCATATACATTTCTCTGCAACTTCTTTGCAGTTGATCGAAGCCACATTTCAAATACTTTGCAATACTGACAAAATAGGAATTGAAACAGTGAATGTTAATTTAAATTGCCACCTTTATGGCCAGGTTATGGGTTTGAGTAAGCAGAGACGATAGGTCTCTCACCTCTCAGATTCTATCTACACATCCTAAAGTAGAGTAGGTGATATAATTTTACAAATTTATTTATAGGATCTCCACAACACAGAAATAAATAAGGTGCAAAAAAACAAAAAACCGAACACAGCAACAAAAAATTAAACACATTTTGCAATGACATTTTAACTTCTGTGCTGAAATATTACCACACAAGCTGTATGTGAAGATTCATATAAAGGCAACATGATTTACAGCATACAATGAAAGAGGAAATAGTCACCATCAGTTACTGACCTCATCAATCGTCTCATCCTGTGGTGTTGCAGCATTGTCATCGGAGTCCTTTTGGTAGCTAGAATCAGTGTTTTTGCGCACTTCTCTAGTTTTCTTGTTTTTATGGGCCAATTTTTTCACATGTCCATCAGCTTTTCCACTGCTGAGCCTCCTCACAGGGCTTGTCAGCCATTTTCTCAAAGTATTACCAGGACGCTTTGGGCCTGGTGAACTCTGTGTACCAATTACATGAGGTTGCAGGGAATTGACTGAAGATGGTGGACTTGCATCATTACCAGAGTAGTCTGCAAGAAAGAAAAAAAGATCAAAATGAGTTATATCCCCATCAAAGAGTATGAAAAAAAGAAGACTAAATTTGCATGGCAATTTGCAACCTTGTGTCACTTAAGTCACACTTTTGTAAAAAATGGGAGATAAAAGGAAAATGAAGCAGGACAACATAAAACCATTGTTCTATATGTAGAAATGCTACATAAAATCACCAGAAAAGAAGTGTAATTTTTCTGTGCTTTTCTCTCTCACAGTTTAAAATAAGTAGGAAGTGATTTTGGCAATTACATTTCTGCCAAGAAAACCATATTCTACACTGTGCTATTCTGCACTCCCTTTTGTTTACTTTTCTTTTTACAAAAACACAATGGAACATGATTTAGGATGAACATTGTATACATAAAGCATATTTTCAATTTTACTACAAAAGTATTGGTGTTAATGGCAGAAAAATCACTTCACAGAAGCTTGCAAAACTTCAACTAACATGACTTATCTGGAATATAAGATATCAAATGAACAAGGCAAGGTTGTGTCCGTGCAGCTGTGTGTCCAGAAAGAAATGAATGGGATGCTGGCACGGAAATGCATGCAACACCTGTGTTTCCCTGTGTCGAGAAATCATGGACTTGCAAGCAGCCTGCAAGAAAAGGAGCCCTGTATGAACGAACCCTAGGTTCACATTTGTGAGGGAATGCATTTAATGCACGCATTCCTGCACAGAAAATACGCAGGGGTGCCATTAAAGGATAAGTTCTCCTTAAAAAATTTTTTAAAATAATCATGAATGCACATTTTTTGCAGATTAAAAAAAATGTGCATTTATTATACTATTTTTTTTTTTTTTTCTGTAGGAGCCTGGAAAGCATTGCACCTGCAAACGTTCACCAAAAGTCCCATCTGTCTCTATGACAGATGGGACTTGTAAACAGCACCCCAATGATCCCTCTACCCTCACTGCTGTAATTCAGCGACACTTTCTCCAGCAAGGAGGAACAGACCTAAGACTGGTGGAAAACTTTGTAAGATCCTGGGCACTGCGCTCACAACATACTGATCAAGGTTGCAATGCTCTGCAAGACTGAATGCAAAGTTTTATTAAATGCACATTTTTTTAATCAATGTGTGTGCATTTATTAATTTGTTTAAAAAGATGGACAGTGTCTTTAAGTCAATGATTATGTCCATGTTTATTCTTAACATACTGTACAATTTTCAGACGAAATATGAACTTAGGAAGTCATAAGTAAAGCGGACTATACACCAGTAAAGTTTTGTTCACAAATTTTAATTTTAAAAACTTTTGTTTGATTTTCCAGTCATTAGTGGGGTCAGAGCAATGTTCACTTTCAATTACTGTGATAAGAAAAGTCAAAGAAGCAGAATGAAAAGTTTCTCTCAAATGAATGGATTTCGAATAGTGAATGTGGTTTGTGTTCACGAAAGTTCATTCACTCCAATATCAATTGTACTGATGAGAATTTTCGTACATTCATTTGAAAATCTACTACTGTGTGGAAAGCTTAAAGCTACATTCAAACACCTGTTCTTTGCATGTTTCAGGGGAAATGTTGACAAGTTTCTGATAACTACCAATGTAACTAAATTGTTGTGAAACGTTACTAGATAAAACACTTGTCGAATTCACTGAGCTAAGCTTTCTATTTTTTTTTAAGCATTTTATATGATTTAAGCATGAATGACAGCCAAAAGCCAGTTTACCCAGAGTGATGAATAAATAATGTGGAAAAATAAAAAACCGTATGCTCAAACAATTCTTTGGTACAAAAGATTGTTAGTTTGCAGCTAGAAAAGGTGGCAACAAATGATGACAAACATATTAAAATACTTAAATGTTAACAAAAAAGGTTACACCATCTGGACATCTAGAATAAAGGCATGAAGATTAGTAGATACTTAGGTATCTTAAAGCTCAACTCAAGGACTTACAAGAGAAAAAAAAAAAAAAAAAACTACCATTGCAGTGGAGCTCCCCAAGTGCTTGTTGCCTCTAGGGAGATATACGATGTAATATTTAACTGGTTGCTGACCCGCCACAGTGTTTTTACTGTGGCAGGGCGGCACCTCTGTGCAGAAAGCCGGTTTTTAATGCCGCTCTGCAAAACAGGTAGGAGGCGCGTGCCCGTCTCACCCCTCCCGCCGATCACTGGGTCCCAACCGGTGATTACCCGCTGGGTCCCCGCGATTACCGTCAATCACTGACAGAGAGCACGGCTGCAGTGTTTACACTGTAAATCTGCTCTCTGTCAGTTCAGAGCACGCTGAACCTGAGAGAAGAGTTTATCTCTCCGGATCAGCGTGTTCCTGTGAAGTACACCCCCCCCCAGTAAAACACTCCCCTCACACAGTTAACGCTTTCATTACCTAAAAAATGTTAACCCCTTCCACCACAGTGCCATTAGTACAGTGTCAGTGTTTTTTTTTTTTGCACTGATCACTGTATTGGTGTCACTGGGGATGTCAGTGACCCCAAGGCAGTTCCCCCCCAGTGTCAAAATGTCCGCCGCAGTCCCGCCATAAGTTGCTGATCGCCGCCATTATTAGTATAATGAAAAAAAATTCCAGTATCTTTCCCACCATTTGTAGACGCTATAACTTTCAAGTAAACCAATTAATTTACACGTATTGGGATATTTTCTAGCAAAGATGTCGCAGAATACATTTTGGCAGAAGTTTATGACTAAATTTGATTTTTAAATTTTTTTACTGGACATGTTTTATAGCAAAAAGTCCAAAATATTGTTTTTTTTTCTTAAAATTGTCAGCCTTTTTTTTTTTTATAGTGCCAAAAATAAAAACCGCACAGGCGATCAAATACCACCGAAAGAAAGCTCAATTTGTGGGAAAAAAAGGATGTAAATTTAATTTGGGTGCAGTGTTGCATGACCGCGCAATTGTCAGTTAAATTAACGCAGCAATGTAACACAAACCGCTTCTGTAACCGCCCTATAGCAGAAATACTGCTACAGGGCGGCATGGATGCACAAAATCACACACACACACAATTCGCGCTCCCATGGTTTTCACGCCCCTCCCAGATAGCGTCAGATTGCCCGTCAGTACACCAGTCATCACATTTAACCCCTTGATTGCCAGGAGCACGCTCATGCACAATAAACTTCCATTGCTAGTATAGTGTCTGAACGGGTCAATATCTTTGATCAGATCAGCACTATACCAGCGTTCACATTAGTATAGCGTCCCCAAAAACGCAGCATTAGCGGGATCAGCCCTGGCACCGGCCAGCACCTGCGTTTAGCCCCTACGCTTACCCCCCCCCTCCCCCAGCAACTGCAGTGTCAGTAGGTCACTGTCACTTGATACATTGCACACAAAACCGCAGTGTTCGCAGAATCAGGCCTGATCTCCGTTAGCATTGGCCGGTAAATTTTGATGACTCTCATATGCAGCAGAGTTCCAGTACTAGTGCCGCTCTACCTTTTGGTGAACTGGAGAGTACCAGCGGTCTAGTACATCTTGGTCTTTCACATACCTCCTTGATTTTTGGAGTGTTTTTTCATGGAATATCTGTATGCGTTGATTGTGGATCAAAGCAATTTATATGCACAACAATTTATTGCCGCCAACCCAAATTCAAACCTTGCCAGAGCTTTCGCATGGAAACTCATTACGGTTTTCAAATTTAAATTTTTTTTGGGCTTAACCCTCAACATGAGCATTACTAAAAGAAATGAATTGCGGTTGTATTGGTCCGCAGACCTGATTCATCATATGCCTGTGTTCTCTGCTGCCATGGCCAGGCATAGATATGAGAGTATAATTTGTTTTATGCATTTCAACGACAATACACTCTGTCATCCTCGGGGTAACCCTGAATTTGACTGGCTCCACAAAATTCAGCCCCTCGCAAATCATCTTAACCAAAAATTTGCAGATGTCTATACTCCCCAGCAAAACATCTGCATTGAGGAGTCCCTCATTAATTTTTCTGGCCGCCTTGCATTCAAACAATTTCTCCCCTGCAAGCGTGCCAGATATGGGGTCAAGATGTAGAAGACCTGTGAGAGGACAACAGGCTATACTTATAAGTTTAGGATTTATGAGGGAAAAGATAGTCACGAGAAGCCCCCCGGATGCCCAGACTACATGGGGAGCAGTGGCAAGATAGTTTGGGACTTGGTGTACCCCTTATACGTGGACTATTTTTATTCAAGCGTGCCACTATTTAGACATTTCAATCTTGGAACTGGCACTTGTGGCAAAGTGTGACCTAATGTGTGCCCACCATTAGACGTGGGTGGATGCAGGGTGGTATATTCTAAAGGTGGGCATACCACACACTTTTTCTGGCAGAGATTTCTCCTCATTTTTTCCATTCAGTTCACAGGCTGCATACAAAAAAAAAAAAAAGAACATAGTATATATACCCAACAAGGACCAGCGATGTACTGGTACATCACTGGACTTTGAATGGTTATACCAGGATGATGCCTATAGCTGCAGGCAACATCCTGGTATCGTTTTTTTTCAGCCAGCGATCGGCTTTCATGTAAAAGCAATCCTAGTGGCTAATTAGCTGCAGGATTGCTTATACAAGCAGCGGGAGATGATGCCCCCCTCCTCCCCCGCTGCCTTCCATGGCCTTCTCGGGCAGTCTTGTGCCATCGGGGAAACCTGAGAATGCAGCCGGTGTTTCTGCCAGCTGACCATAGACCTGACTGGTGACCAGAGTGGTGCCAATCATTTCTATAGTCTAAGAATTCGGAAGCTACAAGCATTTCATCACTTCAGTTTCGCAGGATATAAACAGCGCCATTTGTAAATTGGGAAAGCATCTGATCACACCGATTTTGGTTTGATTAGATAATGTAAGGGCAGAGGAGATATCCAGAGTCTGATAGAGCCCAGATTTCTCAAAAAAGAATATATGACAATGCCCATTGAAGTTATAGGGGATATTTGCATTCCCTGTTATAGTATTAAAAGTGCTAAAAAAATAAAAAAAAAACAAAAAAAGGTACAAGAAAAAAAAAAAAATTGCCCCTCCCATGCACTCACACCTGTGTGCACAAGCCTTGACCCTGTGCCAGTATGTAAACAGCGGTTGTACCATGCATGTGAGGTATGGCCGTAAACATCAGATCAAGGGCAGTAATTCTAACACTAGACCTCCTCTGTAAATCTAAAATGGTAGCTTTTAAAAGGCTTTTAAAGTGTTGCCTATGGATACTAAAAATGTTTGCAGATTGTCGCCATTGCTTTTGTGTTTGTGTTTTTGTGTATTAAAAGTAAAAAAAAGTGTATTTTTTTTTTAAATTTGCGTTTGAAAAATCGCTGCGCGAGTACTATGTGCCATAAAAAATTGTAGTACCCACCATTTTATTCACTAGGGTCTCTGCTTTAAAAAAATGTATAATGTTTGGGGGTTTAAATTAATTTCCTAGCAAAAAAGATTTTTTTCATGTGAACAAAAAGTGTCAGAAAAGGCTTGGTCTTCAGGTGGTTATAAGAGTGAGTGATGTGTGGCAAGCTTCTAATGCTGGGCATAGAATGCCCCCACCCCCCAAAACAACCCCTTTTTGTAAAGTAGACACCCCATGCTGAGAGGCATGTTAAATCAACAGAAGAATTTATTTTTTTATTACAAGTTATTGGAAAATGACCATAAAAAAAAAAGTATATTTGTTTTACATAAAATTGTCACCTAAATGATTTACTGCTCACACATGCCATGGGTATATGTAGAATTACTCCCCAAAATACATTCTGCTACTTCTCCCGAGTATGGGGGTACCACATGTGAGAGACGTTTTGGCAGTCTAGCCAAGTACAGGACCCCAAAATCCAATAAGCACCTTCAGGCTTTTAAAGGGCTTTATTTCCTCATTACACTTCCAGACTACCTATTACAGTTTTGGAGGCCCTGAAATGCAAGGATGGCACCTAACCCGCCCAAATGAGCCCTTTTTGGAAAGTAGACAACCCAAGGAATTTGATAAGAAGCATGGTAAGTATTTAGCAGATCTCATTTGTTGCCACAAGTTTTTGGAAAATGAAGAAAAAAAACAAACATTTTTTTCTATTCTTTTTTTATATTTCAAAACCTTGTGAGAAAAAATGAGATCTGCAAAATACTCACCATGCCTCTTTTTAAATTCCTTCCCTTTCCAAAAAGGGGTCATTTGGGGGGGGGGGGGGGGGGTTGGTGCTATCCTGACATGTCAGGGCCTTCAAAACTGTGATAGGTAGTGAGGAAGTGGAATGAGGAAGTTACGCACCTTCAGGCTTTCAAAGTGGTCATTGGATTTCAGGCTCCTGTATGTGGCTAGGCTCCCAAAAAGTCTCACACAGATGGTATGCCCATACTTGGTAGAAGTAGCAGAATGTATTTTGGGGTGTAATTCCACATATACCCATGGCTTGTGCAAGAAATAAATCATTTAAATGACAACTTCGTGTACAAAAAACTTGTGGAAAAAAAATAAATCTTCCATGGACTCAATATGCCTCTCAGCAGATAGCTTAGAGTGTCTACTTTAAGAAAAGGGGTCATTTGAGGGTGTTTGTACTATCCTGGTATTTTAGCACCTCAAGAAATGTGATGGGCAGTCAGAAAGTAAAAGCTTTGTAAATTCCATTATCTATACCATAGTTTGTAGACGCAATAACTTTCACACAAAGCAATCAATATACACTTACTGGGATTTTTCTAACCAAAAACATGTAGCAGAATACATGTTGGCCTAAATTTATGCCGAAATTTTAGTTTTTTGGATATTTTTTATGACCGAAATGAGAAAATATTGTTTCAAAAAATTTTTTTCTACTTCAAAATTTTTCTGGTTATAGCGCCAAAAACAAAAAGTGCACAGGTGATCAAATACCACCAAAAGAAAGGTATTTGTGTGAAAAAAGGACGTAAAATTCATTTAAGTACCGTATTGCATGACCGCGCAATTGTCTGTTAAACTAGCGCAGCGCTGTATAGCAAAAAAAATGGCGTAAATTGCAGTATCTATACCATAGTTTGTAGACACTATAACTTTCACACAAAGCAATCAATATACACTTATTGGGATTTTTTTACCAAAAACATGGAGCAGAATACATTTTGGCCTAAATTTATAACGAACTTTGAATTTACTATATATTTTTTATAGCTGAAAATAAAAAAATATAGTTTTTCTTCAAAATTTTTGGTCTTTTTTGTTTATAGCGTGAAAAATAAAAAGCGCACAGGTGATCAAATACTACCGAAAGAAAGCTCTATTTGTGTGAAAAAAAGGACGTAAATCCGTTTGGCATGACCGCGCAATTATCAGTTGAATTAGTGCAGCGCCGAGTAGCAAAAAGAGGCCTGGTCAGGAAGGGGGGTAAATCCTCAGGAGGGCATGTAGTTAAAGCAGCAGTAAACCACCAGAGAAAAAAAAACAAAAAAAACAATGTGCCCCTGAAGGTTTAGGTCACAGTGTACTAGTATGTACCGCATACTTGTACATTATGACACTTACCTTTACACAAAGCCCTCCAGTGCATGGTACCCCAAAGCATCCATCTTCACTCGATCTTCCTTCTGGGTTTGCAGGTTCCAGCCGTATGAATGGCCGAAGCCACGATGATGTCACTCCCTCGGCAGTGGCACAGCTGTTCCTTCAGAGCACATGCTAAAGTGATGTCACCGGCTGCATGTTGTGTAAATATCCCCTTTTGCAAATATGGACAGAGCCAGCTGGAGGTAAGAAGTCAGGTATTACATTTTATACCTCATCCCCTAGCGTTAATGACCCCTGCGGGGGAATTGCACTGATTGGGGTAGTTCTGAAGTTTAAGCTCCCATTAAAAAGCAACAATCAATGCACTCACATTTGTAAGTGCCATAATCAGCAAAAAGGATTAACAGCTTAGTGCGAGAGATGTTGGCTCCACTAGTCTATCCTACTAGGCAAGAGAGGATGCTCTGTGTGGAATGTCATCACATGTCCAAAGCCCCACCCTATGTGTCTCCTCAATCAGAAGTCATTAGGGACAGATGCTTTTAAGGGAAGATTTCAAATAAACTTGTGTTATAAAAATTATTTTTTTCACATGAATATGCTTGAGGTGATTGTAGCCGTATTAGTGCATTTGCGACAGAAACAATTGAGTACTGTCCGTGATACTTTTTTTATTTGCACAAACATACAATTTTGAGGACAAGCTTTCGGGGTATGTCCCCTTCTTCAAAGTCCAAGCAGTACTATACAAATCACAAAGTTTAAGCAGAATGTTAGAAGGGATTGAGAAAAAAAAAAAAATGGAATACTCAAACACACACGTCAACTTCCTAGACACCACAGTATACATCAGGGATGATACGCTTCACACCTCAATATACAGGAAACCCACTGACAGATGCAACTACCTCCACAGCTCTAGCTTCCACCCCCAACACACGAAACGTGCCATCATACACAGTCAGGCCATCAGATACCACCGAGTATGTTCTGATCCAAGAGACAGAGATAAACATCTCGGGACACTAGCAGACGCCTTCCATAAGAAAGGTTACAAGGACAAAACTATCAACACCGGCATAAACACAGCCTTGAGAACCCGAAGGGAAAATCTACTTCAGTACAAAGAGAAAAAAACAAACAACCGTGTACCTCTAGTAACTACATACAACCCAGCACTAGAGGGAATAAGAAAAATAATCAAAGATTTACAACCCATCATAACAGAGGATGGAACTCTGAAAGAAATATTCCAGCAACCCCCAATACTGGCTTTCAGACAACCCCCCAACCTCAGAAATAAACTAATCAGTAGGAAACTTCCTTCTGATTATGATGCCACAAATAATGGAAGCAAACCCTGCAATAAAAAACGCTGCAAGCTGTGCAACCAAATCAATCCATCAAAAAGTGTCAGACACTCAAAAGGGATCTTCAATATTTCCAGATCATACAGCTGCACCTCCAGTAATGTTGTATACCTTATCCAGTGCAGAAAATGCAGCAAAGGATCTTATGTTGGTGAAACAGGACAGAAGTTGCAAACATGGATGAATTTGCACAGACATACCATCAAGGAACATAAAGAAGATGACCTTTGCACACCTGTAGGACACCATTTCTCACAACCAGGCCACACAATATGGGAGACCTCAATATTTTAGTTCTGAAAGGAAAATTTAAATCCATCCAGGAAAGAAAACCATTTGAACTAAGAATGATAATTCTATTTGACACAAAAGATAACGGTCATAATTTGGACATGGGATTCCTCAATCATTATCCGACAGTTTTATGACTATTAGCTAAAACTTGACCCCCTCTGTGTGAGTGTTGTATCCCCCCCTACCCCCCTCGCTTTTGATGTATCTTATCTGTAGCCCTTTTTTTTTTTTCTCAATCCCTTCTAACATTCTGCTTAAACTTTGTGATTTGTATAGTACTGCTTGGACTTTGAAGAAGGGGACATACCCCGAAAGCTTGTCCTCAAAATTGTATGTTAGTGCAAATAAAAAAAGTATCACGGACAGTACTCAATTGTTTCTTTCACATGAATATAAAATTCTTGGGGAGTGAAAATGAATATTGATAATAAAGCGAGTAAGACCCACTTTAGCAAAGTCAAAACCTCTAGAGAGGTATGCTATATTGCTAGGTGGAGGCTTGCTGCACATAGTTTCATCACTAAAAATTGTTTCAAGATCACACGCTTGTTTTGGAACATTTATGTACTGGGCACGTTATGCTGATTATCAACACGAAAGTATATAATGAATTGCACTGAATAAGATAACTTGTGTACCAAAGAATATTGGTTGATCAGTTGAACTGGTTTTATAGTAGATGTGCACACAATATGCTATGGTTGGTTAGGTTTTTTGTTTTTTTTTTGACACTTTTATAATATATGGAATATGGCTTATTTATTTTTATAATTTATGCGGTATTTGCACAGTACTGAGTTATAGGGTCACTAAAGGCAAAACATTTTTCCATTTGGGTATAGTGAGGGTTATAACGTCTGTCAGTTTTTTGTTTGCCATCTGAAGAACTCCCCGGGCACATTTCAGTAGCTCTGTGCTATTTGAATGGTCTCGTAGTCTTCTGGGACCTGTCACGTGTCCCAGAAGACTATAGGGAGGGAGAAGGGAGGAGAGCTTCCGATTGCCCTAGGCGATCGCAACGGAAGTGGGAGCGGGTACCTGTCAAATTCGGGTACCCTCTACCCAAAGGTGCAAATACTTAACAGGGAGCAGGGGACAAAGGCCTAAAGCAGAACTTTCCCTTTTGCATGGAGCTCCTCTTTAAACACTATGTCACCAGATGGTCTAAACAAGGAAATGGCTACCACTACCACCTTTAGAGATCAATCTTGAGTTCCTAAGTCTTCCTCTAGCCATGGGTCTGGAGAATGGGCTGTCCTCATTGTAAATATATCACCCTACTCTTATCTTCTACACTTTCTGCCAGAACAGATTTTTTCCAAGCCCGTAGACTTTACCTTTACACATTGGCCGTGTGGGGGGGAACGGTGTCAAACACTCCTTTGCAAACACAGCGCTAAAGAAGGTATTAAATAAATTTGCCTTCTCTTTGTCCCCAGTCACCCACTCTAGATTATTTTGTAAAGGGCCTACATGCTCGGACCAAACCTTTTTACTATTAATATATTTGAAGAATTTTTTGCGTTTTGTCCTACTATCTTTTGCAATCTGTCGTTTGTTTTCAATTTCTGCGGCCTTTATTTCCTTTTTGCATATTCGGTTATATTCTTTGTAATGTTTAAATGATGATAGTGTTCCTTCATTTTTATACTGAATAAAAGCTCTTTTCCTATTATCTTTAGCCTTTTTAACTTTGGCCGTAAGAAACATAGGTTTAATTTTTAGCCTTTAAAACTTGTTGCCCATGGGAATATATTTTGCAGTGTGTTCACATACAGTCTTTTTGAAGAACTCCCATTTTTGTGTTGTGTTCATCAATGCCAATATTCCCTCCCAGTCTAAGTCTTGGAGAGCAGCTGTCAGCCTTGGAAAATTAGCTCTCTTGAAATTGAGCGTTTTTATTTTTCCCGTATGTGCTTGCTGTTTACAGCTAACAATAAATGAAACCATGTTATGGTCACTGCTACCCATATGTTCTTTTATATGGACATTCGTAATAAGCTCTGCATGGTTTGAGATAACCAGGTCCAGCAGAGCATCATTCCTAGTAGGGACCGATATGAACTGTACCATAAAATTGTCCTGTATTAGGTTTAAAAATGTTTGCCCTTTAACTGTTCCTGCAGTACCATTACTCCAGTCAATTTCCGGGTAGTTAAAATCCCCCATTATTATCACTGTCCCAGCACTTGCAGTCCTTTCAATCTGTGCAAGGAGCGGAGTTTCCACCTCCTCATTAACACTGGGAGGCCTATAACAAACTCCAATGATTACCTTTGTAGTACGCACCCCCATGTGCAGTTCCACCCATAATACTTCAGCCTCATCACACTCTCCATCAACTAGGTCCTCGTTTACACTCGCTCTGATATCACTTCTCACATAGAGACAGACACCACCACCTTTCCTATTTACTCTATCTCTCCAAAAGAGAACATAGCCAAGAATATTAATGGCCCAGACATGCGAAGAATGAAGCCAAGATTCAGCAATACCAATTAAATCATAGTTCTCTTCATGCAACAAAGCTTCCAACTCACCTATTTTGCTTGGCAGACTTCTGGCATTGGTGAACAAAATTCCAATTCAGAAAAAAGAGAGGGCAAGGAAGTAATAGAGCTGGTGACACAGAAAAGCAAATGATCAGCACAAGCCGCTACCTTATGGTAGTAATCCTTCGTTAGCACACCCTGGACAGAACTGTTGTGTCTAATGTGTTGAAGAAATTACTTCAAACTAAGGATGAACAATAGGGGCGATAAACGGACAGCCCTGTCTAGTACCATTGGATATCCAAAATGGATCTGAATTGGTGTATAACGCGGATACCCACGACAGCATCTGTGTCGGTAACCCTATCTGTTGTAAAGTTTGCAAAAGGAAATTACAGTTTACTCTGTCAAATACTTTTTTCGCATCCATGGACAGGAGTAAGAGCGGGGTATGTGATTTCCGAAACTTGGCAATAATATTAAGAGTCCTTATGGGGTTATCTCGAGCTTCCCGTGTTGGCACAAAGCACACCTGATCCAACAAAATAATTTGAGGTAGCAAAGGGGATAATCGCATGGCGATTATTTTAGTGAAAAGCGGCAAATCACAATTCAGGAGAGAGATGGGTCTATAGTTGCCACATAAAAGTGGATCCTTACCTGACTTGGGACCCACGAATATGCAAGCATGCAAAAGATCAGATGGAACAGCGTCAGTGATAGCATTGAAGAAAGCAGTAAAATGAGGAGCCAGAATCGACTGGTAGGATTTATAATAAGCTACGGTGAAACCATCTGCTTCCAGTGCCTTTCCGGGTTGGGTAGAGGCTAGCATGACTGTGAATTCCTCCGCTGAGATAAGCTGGAACAAGGTGTCCCTTTCATCATCTGTAAGTGATGGAAAGTTTGATTCCTGAATATATTGGCGCATATCCATGAGCATCTGTGAGCTCGGGGAAGACGTTGAGGATCCAAATTGTAAAGTTTAGAGTAAAAATCTCTGAAAGTCTTAGCTATATCTGGTGTGGAGTGAATCTTTTGACCCGACGAGGAGGAAAGGACAGACAGGTGCGGGAATGTTTGGCACGCGGTGCGTTGGCCAATAATCGACCACATTGGTCTCCAAACTCATAGAAGGAGCGTCGGGACTTTAATAAGACATGTTTAGCTTCATAAAGGGAATGCTCGCAAAAAGATTCACGGACCCTCAAGAGGTCAGTTTCAACCGTATGATCCAAGCCCGTCTTATGTGCACATTCAAGGACATGAAGCAGTGTCAGGAGGTCGGACAATTTTTTTGATTTTTCTGCTTGGCCAAGTGGCCATGCTTAATCAAAATTCCTCGTATAAAGCACTTATGGGCAGAACATACGGAGAGCGGGTTTTCCACAGAGCCCACATTATTGGCAAAAAAGTTCTTGAAGTACATCTGCAGCTACGCTTAAGTCCTTCAAAAGAAATTCATTGAGTTGCCAAGATGAAGATTTAGGCTGTGTTGGGTGCACAGACATTTCCAAGAAGATTGGCGCATGATCCGATATGGCGATATTTCCGATTTCTGCCCTGGAGACCTGGGGGATGGTCGAGTGTTTGAGCAGGAAGAAGTAAATTCTAGAATAGGAGCCATGCATGGTAGAATAGAAGGTATAATCTTTTTCCTGTGGGTGTAATATTCTCCAGATGTCCACAAGTTGATGGGAATGGAGAAGGTCTAAAAGATGGTCCCTACCCTTCTTGGATATACAAGAGGAGCCCTTAGAGTCACGGAGAGGTCTAGGGTCAAATCACCACCTAAGATCAAAGTCCCCTACAAAAAGGAGTCGAGTGTAGAGAGGAACTTCTCTAACGTTGGGAGCGGGTCGTAGTTGGGAAAGTAAAAGTTTGCAAGGGTAAATGTATTTGTGTAGATACGACCTTTGATCCTGCTCTTAGGATCCGTTGAGACATCGAGGAATTGCCAGGGAAGGGAGTTCAATATTAGAATGCTGATGCCCTTGTATTTAGAGGATGGAGATGGGCTATGATAACCCGTTGGAAAGTGTTTGTTGTAGAGTTTGGGAATTTTGTCAATTTTAAAATGGGTTTCCTGAAGGAAGACTATTTGCGCTCTATGTCTCCAGAGTTCTGCTAGGCAGCTTGTGCGTTTCTTGGGAGAGTTTAAGCCGTTAATGTTCCAGGATAGGATTTTCAACACCATAGCAGCACCAGCCCCAACCCCAACACATCAACCCCCCTTCCACCGAATGACAAAAAAAAAAAAAAAAAAAAAAAGGGGGGGGGGGGGGGAGGAAAGAGGAGAGGGGAGAGAAGTCAGATAAGAAGGGGAGAGGAAAGAATGTTCAAGTAGGGGTTTGATCGTCCTGTGCATTAGCAGAGTTCATCTCGAGACATCAGCCAGTAGATGTACAGCTGCGTTGTCAAACTCCAAGACGTCAACCCGCCAAGCAAGCTGCAGAATTTCATCTTTTAGAATATAAGAATGTGAACAGCACAGTAAATCTCTAGGCCTATTTGGTAGAGGGTGTTGAAGACCAAGGGACTTGTGTACTCTGTCGAATAGAAATTTCCATGTCCTGTGGACGGTCTAAGTATCTGTTGAAATAGCTGTTACTGTAGATCAGAGCTCTCTTGGTTGTATCGACTCAGGGATCCCATGGAGCCGGATGTTTTGTCGCCAGCTGCGATTCTCCAGATCATCCAGTGATAGTTGGAGGTGAATAATTTGCTTTGATAGGTTTGCTTGTGAAGATTGCAGGGACTGGACAGAGTAGGACGTAGCATCACAATCTTGTTCTACCACCAACAACCGAGAGTCTAGGGCAGATACCTCTTGTTTAAGGCCCTGTACTTCACTCCTCAACGCAGTCTCTACCCTGCTTGCAAGTATCTCAAAGTCAGCTCTGGTAGGTAGTTGTTGAAGTAGAGACCATAGAGTCTGTGCTGTATGTAATTCAGTCATAGTTTGTAGGTCAAAGATAGAGGGCATCAGAGTACTTACAGTGCCCTGAGGGGAACGCCCTGGGTCTATGCAGGCCGGTGTCGCTGCCTGGCTGAGGCTATAGTCCCTTGGACAGGCCAGGCCCTCATCAGAGCCACAAAGTGCTGGGCTGTGCATGCACAGATCCCTGTCATGTGTCAGGGAGAGTGAGCCAGGGGGAGAGATCGCTCAGCGGAGTGAAGGGAGGCAGTAGCTGTGTGTCCTCTTGCCGCGTATCTTGCACCACCAGGACAGAGGCTGCAGACGCCACTGCAGTCACAGGGCGGGTAGGTGCCAAATTAGCAGGATTCTGGAGTAGAGACCGCCGGCTGAAGCGGTCTTAAAGAATGCTCCATAGTAGCGGGATCGGTCCAGAGACCCTCTTTGTCCAGTAGGTGCCGGAGGGGGCGGTAAGGGCTCACAATGTGGGATGTCTGCTGTGGAGAAGCAGCCGGCCGGGAGCTCTGGTGAAGTACGTCTTCATGCAGCCATGCCGAGACTACGCCCCAGATATATTCATGTTTGAGGGGAGCATCCACAGTTGCATGAAGACGTATGGAGCATGCACAAACTGGAAGCATGTACCACCACTGTTGAGTGAGCCAAGCAGCCAGAAAAAGCGGCAGCATCTATTAGCCTCTTTCCTACAGTCTAGAGCAGTGTTTCTCAACTTTTTTCCCAGTCAAGGCATCCTTTAAAATTCTGCACAATCTCAAGGCAGCCATTACAAAATGTAAAAAACTAAATTAATAGGTTTACAAAATGCCACATTTGCACATGTAGGACACTCAAAATTAAAGGCGATTTATACTTCCAAGGCAAATACACATTTGCACACTGGCACCAATTTGTATTCCATTGTTTCTCTTCTCCCTCAGTTTCTCTTCCTCACTCAGCTAGTGTAAGCCCAATGCAGAGGGGAGGGAAGGGGCAAGCAAAGATGCTATGCAGGTGCCCGATATCCTTATCAACTGATGACATCAATGGTTATGTCGCTGGCCGCATAAAGTTATAATAGGCACAATGAAAACCTGTGGTTTTGTGTAACTAAAAGGCAGGCTTGATCCTCCTGCTGGCTCGTATATAATTTTTGGGCAATTTTTGGCATTTTGTCAAGGCACCCCTGAAGAAACCTGAAGGCACTCTGGTTGGAAAAGGCTGCTCTAGAGCAACCACTGGGGCTGGGATGTAGGTGGAGATAATGTATTTGAGAGGCTCTGCCTCCTTTTCCAAACCTCAAATTTCCCAAGCATTTACAGAATGTTTTTAAAAGAAGAGGGGATGGTACACTGTGGTAACCATGTTCCTGTCCTAACGCTTTTGAGACATGTTGCTACCATCAAATTCAAAATTACCTCACAACTTAAAATGGAAAAGGTTCTTAGCTTTAAACATTTGATTTTTTTTTATAATTGTCTATTGTGAATAAAATATGGGTTTATGAGTTTTGAAAATCTGGTTTTATGTAGATTTTACACAGCATCCCAACTTTTTTTGGAATTGGGGTTGTAACTTCTCTACTTTATGGCAGGGAAAAATATCTTGAGATGCCTGTGCCAGAAAGACCTCATGCCTCTTGGTTTGTGCCACAACGAGTGTGTGAGGACATTCTGATTTTTGGCTAAACTTATAGTCAGTGTAGGTGAGGCAGTACACAGTGCTTGCAGCTAATAGTGACTTCTGGTCACAGAAGTGGTGACAGCCTCTGGAGAAGGTCAGACACAGTGTATCCACATGCTGCCAATAAAGGGCCAAGCTGCATGCCTGCTATGGGAGCCTGAGTCAAGGTGCTGGAGTTGTGTTGGATCTTACTTTGGAATGAGGGAGCCACTATTAACTTGAGAGCAACTTGGAATTTCCTCAGGGTATGCAGTGGACTCACTACTGTTTGTCCCATGCTCCAATACACTTGTAATTGGCCAGCCAAAAGATGGAAGGACTCTCAAAAGATTTAAAAAACTACTGAGGCACAGAAACATTTTCAAATGTATTATGAGATGGTGAAAATACAGGTCATCTACTGGCCATTATAGCTTGTTCACAGCAAACCCCAACCTATATAGCAGGTCTTTGAGATGGAGATATTACCCATAATACTGTGGATAATGAGGCTGCATTTCAAACTTTTTAAAAACATCTCTATAGCTCCCATGCCCTTCATCTTTAGAACATATATTGGGATCAATAGTCCTTCCCAATTAGAAAAGGCAGATATAAACAGCTATGGGAGGTCATGCAAAGCGTAATATCATATGATGGGTGTAATGAGTTTGCCCCAATCTGGAATAATATACACTAGGACAATCATAATAAGGGTTGGTGCTCATGGACTTTGCTTTATGTCATCTGTATAATAACGTAATAACGTGATTTGTGGATTCAGCATTTTCCGTGCAAAGGGCTTATTTTGTGATATTTGTGGTTAGAATAGAGTTGGGTATTCACAATGAGTTATTTCCATTCAATCGGTGGGTTGAAAGAAAAACACTCACTGCATCCATACATACGATGTGGATGCAGAAATCTCTCCCACTGCGCTATTCTATTCCGACAGTGGGAACTTCCCATCAGTTGCAACAGCTGATCGAATGCTGGTTTTCCAGCAGCACCGTTCAATAGAAGCTACACTAATGACTGGCTTTTGTTGAACTGAGTGGGGTACACAGGAATTGAAATTTGGCCAGTTCCTGCTGAAACAGTCAACAGTTTTGATACGTGTATACCCAGTTTAAGTGCTTTAATATATGTACTTGATTATATACTCCTATGATATAATCTTCTCCAATAATGATTTATCCAATTACATCACTATGATAACCTTGCCTTTGTGTCTACCCCATCAATGTTCTATACTATACCCTGTATAAATTTGTATACCATGTGAATACTATTTGAGGGGATTTATGATATGGAACAGAAGATTGATATTTGAATACTGGCCAATGGTTGTCTATCCTCACCTTTTACCATGTTACATATTAATGTAAAATATAACATTAAAAAAACATTATGTGATTAAAAAATCATAATGAATATGTGAGGTCTCTGACACTGTATGAACGGTATCTTTGAATGTAAATTTGTAACTAGTGTAACCATGTTGTGTTCCCACAGGGCAGATTTTACTCATCTCTAAAGGTCATCTTTTATTTAGACTATAGTTTTATTATAGTTCCAATGGTGTCAGTAGAAAAGATAACAATTCTCAGTCAGCTGATGGGAGGAATGTTTTTGTTTTATACAGTTTCTATATCATATGGAGAGACTATGGGGGAGTTGCCATCAAATACAGATTGTTATTTGTTGACCAAAATATGAGCAATGTACAACCAACAAAATGTTAGAGAGCAATTTCCATCTGAAGCGCCTCATGCTGCTATGTCATTTGATGTGCTAATGAATAAATTAAGCAAGCTTCATCTTGGACTGAGAAAAATTACTTAGGAGTCTCCTAATTTGACTTTGATTGACAATAAAGGTATAAGTGCAACAGTCTCACTCTTTCCCCCTTCCTCCCTCTTCGTGCATTTATAAAACATCTTGTATTCCTATTCACATAATACATTTGTATTATGCATTTTGTGATTAGAATGGGTGATACCGTTGTTCATCCCCTCCCCTCCCCTTGACCAGTTAAAAAAAAAAATGCCTTGTGTTTTGTGAGCAAAAGATGAGATGTTTTATCACAGGGTCAGGGGGTGAAGAGTGTGACCACTACTGCACTGTACAAGACAAAGGCAGAACAGCAGAGCTTTGAAGATGAAAGCTGACAGTAGTATAAGGTATACAGTTTAAGCAATAATTAAGCTAGACCAATCTAAAGTTAAAAAACGTGTTTTTCCTTGAAGCACTGCTTAAAAATTGTTGGTTAGTACCAAGATGTGTTTGAGATAACAGACGTTTTTAGAATGTTTTATAAATAATCTTAATAACAGAAGTTTTCAGAATGTTTAATAAATAATCTTGATAACAATAAGGCCTCATTCACATGGGTACAGTAGCCCATACAGTGTGGATGAGCCCCTTGTATATTAGGAGGAGCCACCTGGAGCTGCATGCAGGCAGCCCATGATTCTTTACAGAGATGTAGGAAATAAAAGAACAAAGACACTTGTGCCAATGTGACAGGTGTGCATGGGTGAGTAAATGGTTTCAAATGAACATTGTCTGCATTCGGACTCGCTCCTGCGCACCAGTCACATTTGGATGAACAGCTGTGCCCATAGAGCAACTGCATCTCAATGGAGAAAGAAGCACTGTCTGCTCACAGCTCCAATTGCATAAATAAGGCACTTTTACACACTGTATGGACCACAGTGCCCATGTGAATAAACCCTAAAATAAAAGGATTTGTGGTGGTTGCATATAAGTTGAAAAACAATACCCTGGAAGATAATTCCATCATGTCCCAATAAACCTATTGCACTTTTTTTAAATTATTATTGTTTTTTTTATTTTTATTTATTGATTTTTTTAACTCTACCTTTGTGATTAAATATGCCTTCCATTTCCATGCTGCTCCTTGAGTGTGCAATGCAAAGTGAGCTACAAGGAACTAAGCCCTCTGCAGCTGGCGATTTGTCTGTGGTCCGAACCAAGCACCATTCAGATCGGTCATGCTGTTTCTCTAAAATTTCAACAGTCTGTCCCCTTCGTATCGTCAGTTCATTACTGTTACAAGCAGTGAAATCTTGGATGACCACAGTCAGCTCACACCCACCAGAAAGCTGTAAAACACACAAGAATAAGAAGTTTCATAAAATATAACTTTGTTTACACCTTTGTACATATATTCATGTCTTAAAG
Organism: Staurois parvus; assembly: GCF_062004578.1. Lineage (NCBI taxonomy): Eukaryota > Metazoa > Chordata > Amphibia > Anura > Ranidae > Staurois > Staurois parvus. The sequence continues at coordinate 1,916,967 of NW_028318568.1, read as the reverse complement.
CAGGTCCAAACTGATTCACAAAAATCTCATATAAACATGTTAATGGCATTTCAAAATGTTTTATCTTTTTAAATCTGTATCTTCATTAAATGTAATGCCTAGTGATCCTGCCATAAAGAGCCAGGTACTTCCTGTTATCAGTTGACATCTGCCTCCCAACTTTGCTCCTGTGTTGTCACCCTGTCACACATGCAGTTAGGACTACAAGCAGCTAAGCTGGCACACACTGCACAAGCATAGTCAAAAGTAATCACTATCATGACACCAGCTTTGCAACTGCGATTTGTGGAGTGTTTCCACATAGAGAAAAGAGATTGCCAAGAGAATGATGGGGATTAGCAACAATGGGATCAATAAAGGATAGGGTTAAAAAAGGAAGACTTTAGGTTTTGACTATGGTTTATATCCTGCCACCTTCAGGTTAGGACACTGGCAAAATTGTTAGGCTAGCTGATGTAGCTCGTTCCCACTTCCAGAAATCCTTCTGAATATTTTTTTTTTTTTTTTTTTAACAAGCAGTCACAGGAAAATGCCAGGACAGGGAGGAGGATATATAGCACTCTGTATTCTACAGGGATTTTAAAGTTAAATCACAAATCCTAATTTTCAAATCTTACAGGACAGGACACTGGCTCTTGACCATGGGATGTCCCCAAGCAACAAAACTGAGGTGTAGGCAACATGGCAAATAATGCCAACAAACCCAAAACAAGGGAATCATGCTGCCTAATCAAAGAGATGCTTTAACCAAATTTTTGCTGAAGTTGGTGTCAGCAGAGGCTTGAACATTAACCTGGCAAAACTTCACAGCAAGTGAACAGAAGACCAGGTGGCGGCCACGCAAATCTGACAGAGCAGATGCCTGGTACTGGAAAGCCTAGGAGGAACTGACTGTAGAAGTCCAGTGATACAATGAACATTGACAGGGAAAACAGGATTCCTATCCTTCGGGAAGTACACCTTAGTGGTAAGCAATGAGAGATAGTGGAATGAGATGCAGGACAGCCCTTTTGAGAGAGCCCGCAGGCAGGACAAACTAAGAATTCAAAGTTCAGGTGGACGCAGTGGTCGAGAGATAAACCTGAACTTTACTACATCTTAACAATATGGAGAAATCTCTTTAGGGTGCTTGGAATCAGATGAAGAAGGATGATGTCCTGATTAAGGTGTAAGAAGTAAACCACTTTGGAGAGAAAGGAGGCTTGAGGCCTCAAAATCACCTTGTTTTTGTAGAACAAAGAATATTTCTACAGGATAAGGCCACCAGTTCTGAGACACATCTTGCAGACATGATAGCCACAAGAAAAAAATTATGAGTAAGGTCGGCTAAAGTAATATCCTGAATGGGCTCAAAAAGGAAGCTTCTAGTAGAGCCAAAAGGACTAAATTGGGATCCCAAGGCGAGACAGGTGTACAGACGGGAGGAGCAATGTGAGCTATCCCTTTAACAAAGGCCTTTATCAGAGAATGAAAAGCTAGCTGTTGGCCAATGCCGAGACTTGTCCCTTCTGGGTGCTCAGGACAAGATTGGCACCAGTCCAAATTGTAGCCTATTGTACCAGCCCTCACACCATGTGAAGCAAGTCTTTCAATAGCAATGACAGACCGTGTGAAAGGTTAATTTACTAACTTTAAGCAGCATAGGACAAACAGAGTTAGGGAAACCCTTCTTTCCAAGGTCTTGGGTTTTAACAAACAAGCCATCAAAGCAGGTAACAAAGCAAAATGGTTGACTGGTCCTTGGAACAGTCGGTCTGATCACTCTGGAGGTGCCCATGGAGTAACTTCCAGAAGCTGAAGTATGGCCCAAGTCATTCTGGCCCAATTTGGTGTCACCAAGATCAACTGAATGCCTCCATCTCGATTCCATGAATAGTTTCGGAAAAATCTTTAACAGAGGGAAGGCATGTATAACCCAGAACAGTGTGTCCTATGCAACAGAGTTTTGGACTCCTGAATCTGTCCACCTTGTTGTTGAAGCAGGATATCAAAAGGTCTATGACTGGCAACCCCCTGCAGTAAAGGATTTCCTGGAACACCTCAGGCTGAAGAGACCATTCCTCTGCATTCAGGCATTGACATTTTAGAAAGTCTGCCTGCTAATTTTCTGCTATGGGAATATGCCTTTCGGCCCAAGCCAGAATGGGCTCAGTTTCATGAAGGGCATAGGCTGTGGCATTTTCTGAAATAAATCTTGCTGATCGCCCCTGAAGCTGGTTGGTGCAGTGAAGTGGGGAAAGGTCAATAACCATTAATGGAAAGTCTAGACTCCCTTGAGGACCATGCCCCTTGGACCGTTTGCGTCTCTAGGAAACTTTCACAGCCCAACAGGCTGGAATCCATCTTGAGAACCACCTGAATTAATGAGAGAAAGTACTTCCGTGACTCAAGCACAGAGATGATTAACCACCAATTCAGAAATATCCTGGCTTTGGCATGGCCAAATACTATGGAAGCTTGTCTCATGCAGTCAGCACATTCAGCTGCAGAGGCTTGGCGTGAATCTGGGCAGACATCCCTACCTTGAATGAGGCCACCACAATTGAATGAGGCCCAATAACCATTAATGGAAAGTCTAGACTCCCTTGAGGACCATGCCCCTTTGACCGTTTGGGTCTCTAGAAAACTTTCACAGCCCAATGGGCTGGCATCCATCTTGAGAACCACCTGAATTAATGAGATTAAGTACTTCCGTGACTCAAGCACAGAGATGATTAACCACCAATTCAGAAATATCCTGGCTTTGGCGTGGCCAAAGACCATGGAAGCTTGTCTCATGCAGTCAGCACATTCAGCTGCAGAGGCTTGGCGTGAAGCTGGGCAGACATCCCTACCTTCAATGAGGCCACCACAATTGAATGAGGCCCAATACATTCTGCACTACTACACATCTGACAGCCGGAATATTTTTTGGAGTGCAGCGTATAGACATGAGCTTGAAGGGTTAACACTCATCTGGGAAAAACACTTGGGCTTGGGCCATAGCCAAGCCTTGGTCCAGGTACTCCATGCAGTGTGCTGGATCCAACGTAGACTCCTGAAGGTTGAAAATCCACCATAAGCTCAAGTGTCTATATTGTCTGCCACATTCGCCACTAGGGTTGGGACAGAGTGATTCTTGAAGAGAAGGTTGTCCAAATATATTATAATTTGATTATCCTGAAAGCACAGCAGCACAGAGATTGGGGAAAGCACCTTGGTAAAGACCTGAGGGGCCATGGACAGGCTAAGGGGAAAGACCAAAAAATGGAAATGCTGCTCACCCATTGCAAATCACAGGAATCGATGATGCAGGGGAAAATGTAAATATGTATCCTTGATGAGTATTGATGCAGTGATGCAATTAAAGATTGGGTGGATTTCATTTGGAACTTTTGGAACCACAAGAAATTGTTGAGGACCTAGGATAGGACAAATGCCCCCCCATTGGCCATAAAAACTGTAAAAAGGTTTGAAAAAAAGCACTTAATCATTCCTTGGAAGGGACAATCACTAAGAATTCTCACCTAGTGCTCATGTAAGCATGAATGTGCAGCATCTTCTTGCTGCTAAATTAGTTTACAGACATAGTTTGTAAGAAATGTTTATAAAGAATTTTTAAATTACTTTTTTGAGAGTCACTAGACATCTATAATAAAGCAGTTAACAACAGAAAGGGTTCGCTGTTACCTAGTAAGAAGGTAAGACCTCTGCTTCAAGAGCCAAGTCCTCCACTCAGTTCTGTTTCAATTCCTAGATGTTCAAATCAGTCTGGTGTCAAGTCCTCTTCACAATGTAGGGGCACCACTATTCTAGCTAGTGGGGGTGTTTATTGGCCTTTTTGTCTGGCTGGACTCAAGGCATATCAGATCTATAATTCTGAGACGTGGTGTCACATGGGGACAGGTTGGAGTTCTGCTCCTTTTTGCCTCTTAGTTTAATTCTGTCCACCACTTAAATCTCCAATTAGATTGCAGGCCCTTTAGATTGCCTTGCAGAAGCGTTGTACTTAGCATGACCTGTGATGTCATCACACCTATCAGCTGGATTGCGGAGGTGCTTTACAAGCCCAGTCACTCATGTACTTTGTGAGTTACATTCTTTCAATAAATTTTATATGGTTCAAATAGCTTCATTTTATGCACAAACGTTTAGCGGGAGCTGCACCAAAATTTCCCTAGCATTTGAAAAGTGGTGCACACTACAATCATGGCCCCAAAAACCTATCTGAAGTGCCACTAGGCCAAGGACACAACAAACGATTTAAACGTTTTGTAACACCAGATTGCTCAAGACTTGCAGCCCACCACTCTGTGCCCAAGGTAGGGGCCTACTGTGCAGTGACTACCCTCAGGCTGCAGTGTCAGTCCCTAAAGAGGAGGGGGCAATGTCCCGGACTCCCCACACCAGAGTTATGGTTCCTTCCCAGTGGAGAACCCACCAGGTGGGGACTTCTTAGTCACCAACTATGGGAGGGTTTCAAGGACTGGAATATTGGAAATACTAAAATACTGGAATTCGGATCACCACTTCCCTGGACCTGAAGAGCAGTCTGCAGCTAACTGCACTGCTGTGCACAGGATGTGTCCCAAATGCTAAGATCAGTGTCAAAGACAACGTTACAGGCCAACCCTGTGCTACTGAGGAGTGACTGATTTCAGCAAATGGAAGAAGCAATTTCATGTGAAGAACCAATCATAGGCTTCAATCGCCCAGATATATCAAAATTACAAGCCAGAACCTGCTCTTCGTAGAGAGAAGTCGTCCATCAGCTAACACTGGCAAAAAACTGAGGATTGTTGGGAGTGGGAGAGGTTATTTAGGCTGTCACAACAACTTTGTCTTCCAATAGCCTCACCTGAAGTTGGTGTAGCATTTAACCCTTGGTCAAGACTTAAAGGAGCATGTGTCCTGCACTGTACAAATAAGGCAAATACAGCATTTAAAAAAATAGGATTTAGAATACATAGCACATTAGCAAACTAAATGTACCCAAGTTATAGTTTAAATAAACATTAAATCAATTTCATTAGCAGACCCAGTCTGATGCAAACAACTGAACCAGGACTGTACACGTTAGGCCAAAGGATATTGACAGTGAAATGACAGTTCAAACATGGCTGTCACAATCATATTTCCCCCAAGCACACTCACTCTGCCTGGTATTTTACCAGCTACTCCTCTCTCTTATCTCTGTCAACACCTATTCTGCCTCTCACAAGGTTCCAGTCATTTTCTCTATATTTCCACTCCACCCTTGCCATAAACAGCTTTCAATCCATTGCCTCTGGGCCCACCTGGTTTATAATGCATTGCTGTTCTGACGCCTCCAACTTTATTTCCCTTGTTATTTTACAATTGTAGAACACTAAGTGTATTTGAAGCATGTGTAAATGCAAAAAGAAAAACATCTCTGGAACACCTCCCCATTTTACCTTGTTTATTACCTAAAACAAGTTCCAAAAATTACTTTTGCAGAAAAACTTTTGCTTTGCCAGAAGAAAAGTATGCGCCTGCCTACCTTTCTTCTTGACAATGCAATCAACTCTCAATTTACGCTACTGCTCTGAATGTAGTGTCAGCCCTGCCCACTTAATTTCTGATTGATGACACAGACTTCTCATCTCCATAGCCACTCCTTGTGCACAGGCAGAAAGCAAAGGAAGCTCTCTGCTTGTAAGATTTAAAGTGACATTAAACCCAAAAGGAAACATTTCTTACATTTCAGCTTAATTCTTAAATAGGATGGCTCCATTTGTTTTGTTTTTTAGGCTCTCTTTCCTTTATTTTTACCTGGCGATATAGCTAGTAAGAACAAGCTGTCCTGCAGATGTAGCAGTTGGAGAGTTGAGACATACCATTTGACATTGACAGGGGAGCGTTCAATGTACAGTATTTATTTTTATTTATTTATTTATTTTTTAATTCATGGAAAACCTTTGTCCCAAAAGGAAAAAAAAAGGTGCTTTACCTGCTTAAATGTGTTAGCTGGAGTTTGGTTTGTGTTTGTTAGTGTATCTCAATATGCTTGCACATATAACACTACCCTCCCCAAACTGACACTATATAGGAACTGTGTTACTGGCAGGAGCACCAACTTAAAAAAAAAAAAAAAAAAAGGAGGGAAGAGCATAAAAAAAAGAAAACTAATGCAGCCACAAGATCTAGTGATTGGTAAGCTGCAATATATTACATTTTTGGTTTGGGGTTTAATACCTACCGCCATAAGGCGCTCTCTCTCTCTCTCTATATATATATATATATATATACACATACAGGTGAAACTCGAAAAATTTGAATATCGTGCAAAAGTTCATTTATTTCAGTAATGCAACTTAAAAGGTGAAACTAATATATGAGATAGACTCATTACATGCAAAGCAAGATAGTTCAAGCCGTGATTTGTCATAATTGTGATGATTATGGCTTACAGCTCATGAAAACCCCAAATCCACAATCTCAGAAAATTAGAATATTGTGAAAAGGTGCAATATTCTCGGCTCAAAGTGTCCCACTCTAATCAACTAATTAAGCCATAACACCTGCAAAGGGTTCCTGAGTCTTTAAATGGTCTCCCAGTCTGGTTCAGTAGAAATCACAATCATGGGAAAGACTGCTGACCTGACAGTTGTGCAGAAAACCATCATTGACACCCTCCATAAGGAGGGAACGCCTCAAAAGGTAATTGCAAAAGAAGTTGGATGTTCCCAAAGTGCTGTATCAAAGCACATTAATAGAACGTTATGTGGAAGGGAAAAGTGTGGAAGAAAAAGGTGCACAAGCAGCAGGGATGACCGCAGCCTGAAGAAGATTGTCAGGAAAAGGCCATTCAAAAGTGTTGGGGACTTTCACAAGGAGTGGACTGAGGCTGGAGTCAGTGCATCAAGAGCCACCACACACAGACAGATCCTGGACGTGGGCTTCAAATGTCGTATTCCTCTTGTCAAGCCGCTCCTGAACAACAAACAACGTCAGAAGCGTCTTACCTGGGCTAAAGAAAAACAGACCTGGTCTGTTGCTCAGTGGTCCAAAGTCCTCTTTTCTAAAGAGAGCAACTTTTGCATCTCATTTGGAAACCAAGGACCCAGAGTATGGAGGAAGAATGGAGAGGCACACACTGCAAGATGCTTGAAGTCCAGTGTGAAGTTTCCACAGTCTGTGTTGATTTGGGGAGCCATGTCAACTGCTGGTGTTGGTCCACTGTGCTTCATTAAGTCCAAGGTCAACGCAGCCATCTACCAGGAGATTTTGGAGCACTTCATGCTTCCTTCCGCAGACGAGCTTTATGGGGATGCGGACTTAATTTTCCAGCAGGACTTGGCACCTGCCCACACTGCCAAAACCTGGTTCAATGACCGTGGGATTAGTGTGCTTGATTGGCCAACAAACTCGCCTGACTTGAACCCCATAGAGAATCTATGGGGCATTGCCAAGAGAAAGATGAGAGACACGAGACCGAACAATGCAGAAGAGCTGAAGGCCGCTATTGAAGCATCCTGGTCTTCCATAACACCTCAGCAGTGCCACATGCTGATAGCTTCCATGCCATGCAGCATTGAGGCAGTAAGGGGCCCAAACCAAGTACTGAGTACATATGCATGCTTCTACTTTTCAGAGGTCCGATATTGTTCTATGTACAATCCTTGTTTTATTGATTGCATGTAATATTCTAATTTGAGATTGTGGATTTGGGGTTTTCATGAGCTGTAAGCCATAATCACCACAATTATGACAAATCACGGCTTGAACTATCTTGCTTTGCATGTAATGAGTCTCATATATTAGTTTCACCTTTTAAGTTGCATTACTGAAATAAATGAACTTTTGCACGATATTCTAATTTTTTGAGACACTGAGACACACACACACACACACACACACACACACACACACACACACACCTCTTAAAACCCTTTTAATGGTGTATTTAGTAGACAAAATGGTAGGGAAAAAAAAAAAGTTTACATACAACTGAGGAAGAAAACACTTGCATACATGAAATGCTTGCTTTATTATTATTAACCTATCCACCTAACATATTATTAACCTACTTGGTCAAAGAGTTACTAGTTGCAGGCAGAAACCCAGAACCTTAAAACATAACAACTACGAACATTTTAAGAAATGGTATTACATTATCTTACCTTATCACTGTCGAGTGTATTTTGTGAAGTTCTAGATGCTATTGAAATTGTATCAGGTTGACTGCCATCTCCCTGACTGTCCAAGTCTTCACCATCCCTGCAAATTAAATTTTAAATGTTCACATAACTTACAAAATATACATTATATTAATTAGATATGATAGCACATAGTATAATACACTCTTTTCATAGTTTACTATCTAAACTTAAGAAAAAAATGTTTATATTGCAAATTACCAGTCATTAGATGTGGTGATACCATTAGCATGTCAGTACCACTTCCTATCCTAGGGTAACAATACTCAGTGCCCACACAGTATCTGTGTAGACTTAAGGTTGTCACTTTGGGGACAGGACTACAGAAACCTCCTCTCTTCTTTTTATCAACTAACAGAGAAGATATTCTGTAGCTCTAAGACAGGGGTCTCCAAATATTTGACTTGCTACAAGATTTTATCCGGCCTGCAGTAACTTTGATGTGGAGGGAGGGCTTCTGATGTGAAAAGGGAGCTCTGGATTTGTAAAGGAGATCTTATGTGCAAGGGAGAATCTGATGTAATAGGGAGCTTCTGATGTGAAATAAGAGGGGTTCTGCTGCGAAAGGGGGGGGGGGCACTCCTGATAAAAAAGGGGGGACTTTTCATGTGTGGGGGGGGGGGGGGGAGTTGTTTCTTGGAGTAGGTTTATTTATTTACAGTTTTACAATTCGTTTATAAAAAGGATTATTTTCAGCCCACAATTATTTATAAAATATACAATGTGGTCCTCCTACTGAAAAGATTGGAAAATCCTGCTCTAAGAGAAAACTGGGAATAATCAGCAGAGAGCACAAGAGTGCATCAGTTGACAAGATTTCTGGCTCGATTAGCTTAAAAGGAGTGCAGGGGAGATGATAGGGATTTAATAGTCCCTTGATATCTCATTTAAGAGAAAGTTTCACTTCCAATGTGCTTTTCAGCCCCTATGTGATAGCTTTCAGAGAAAAAAAACAAGCAATAAGGAACCAGAACAGAGGCCAAAACATAGTCTAGATGCTCACCAAAGAGATGTCGACCTAAAAAAGGCATACACTCCAAGCATTTTTTTACAAGCTGGTTCAGTGGACCAGTATTTAAGCCAAAGAACTTGGCACATCTGAACAAACAGAAGTCTGGAAACCTGCTATAGAGAATCCCCAAGAAGGTCCACACAATATCATAAAGCCTTTGTAAAAAGTTAAAGTACAAAAGGATCTATGAGATTAGAATGTGGGTCACAAGCCATACATGTGGACCAAACCACAAGGGTCTCACAGTTTTCCACAGAGATAATGACAAGGTGCTTGGCAGGTTCCACTAGCATAAGAGAAGCCTTAAAAAGGGAAGCTTTTTGTGCACCTTTGTGTCCTTAAAGTGGTTGTAAACCCTTACATATACCCAATGACCGGCCTAAGTAGTAAGTTGCACTGGTCTATCTGCAGCCCTCTGTTCTCTAAATTCCTTTCAAAGTGCAAAATGCACACAGAATCTCAGCTCTGCAAAGCAGGGGGAAGAGAGCGGAAGTTACACTCTACAGAGCTCAGTGAGGGGAACTCTAAGAGCTGAGTGGAGAGAAGGGACATACCCACCCCCCTTCAAAAAGCACACAGGAACAGAGTTGAGCTGGTCAATTACAGCCTGTGTGTGTGTCCCCTGTAACCTTTTTTCTCTTGGTGTCAGGAATACTTGTCAGATGTGATTAACGCAGGTAGAGGAATAAGACCGCAAAAAAAAAAAAAAAGAGTGTTCTGAACTGAGACAAGCACACGCTATGAAGGGGTACACTTTGTTCATATTTCATTTCTGAGGTTTACAACCACTTTAAAATACCAAGATACACCATATGGCATCTATTAAGGCTGGCAATAGCAGAATCCACAGAAGGAACTGCCTTTTTCTGTTATATAAAACTCCTGTTCCACTGGATATTGCTGGGAAAAACGTTTTTTGGAGCTATAAAAACTTTTCAGGATACGAGTCACCGAATAAAGCTTCCTCAACCACAGAGTGCACAGGAAAGGTTTTTAGCAGCTGAGGAGCCTTCTTGGAGCTATATAGTTAAATTCTGGTTGGACGAAATCCAGAGGCTCCAGTTTTAAGCAGGAGCACACTTCATCCACCATCACAAAAATGTTATGTAATTTTGGAGAGAATGGTCAAAATGGCCTCTTCCTGCTGAAATTCTTCTGAACCAGAAGAAAGTGCCCCCTCTTCCCTTTTTTCAGATAATAAAAACTCTCCTGCTCTCTATGGCAGGGGAAAAGATAAAACAGAATCTGGGAAAGAGCAAGGAGAAACTGAAGGGAGCCTCTTGTGGTCCACGAGGCTAAGGATTTCCAGCATGGCGGTGAGCCATCCCATAAAATCAGTTCTGTTAACCTATCCTCAGGAAAGATGCAACTGAACTGGAAGAGTCCAGAGAACCGCAACAAAGCTAACAAAGGCACAGGAGAACCTCAGTTATGAGGAATGACATTAAAACGTATTCTCCTTGGAAAAGAGACAATTAAGGGGGGATATGATTACAACATACAAATCTTTCAATGAGGACTCTAGCATTGGTTGGAAACAATTTAACCTAAGGTCCCTAAAGAGGACACATGGCCAAACAATGATGTTGGACAAGAAGCAGTACTTTACTGTTAGAGTGGTGTGGATGTTGAACTCCGTTCCACACAGTGGGGAAGATTTACTAAAGCTGGTTCACTCAGAACTTGGTGCACCTCTGCTTGCTAACCAAATCAGCTTTTAATCTCAGCTTGTTCAATAAAGCTTTGGAAAAGCTAACTCGTTTCTATGCAGCAGTGCACCTGATTTTGCACTCTCCAGCTTTAGTAAATAAACCCTAGTTGGTGGTGTCAGCAGGAAAACTTCTACCAGCTATGTAATACGTTTCCTTTAATCTAGACTGTTCTGACTAGTGAATTTCTTATTGCATTCTTTGTAGTACTGAAATACTGATAGTGGCCCATGTCTTTTTTTTTTTTTTTTTAAACTTTGTTGCCCGATGGAATGCACTGTAGTTGTTTAATATGTCCTTAAAGTGGACCTTTTCTGAAATAACAGATATTCTAGAATTTATTTTGCGAGCCGTCTAGAACTGTTGTGCATGTGCATTCCTTTTCATTTTGTACTATTGTTTATTATTTCTCAGTTTTAGATTACTGTTAAAACTGTCAAGCTTACTAGCATCACACTTTGGATATCTTGTTTGAGCCTCCCTTCCTTCTCAATTTTCCCTACCTCTACATTCAATGCCCACCTTGACCCTTGTTCTCTGCATGGTATATCCTTCACTGACCCCTAGACCCTTCCACTGCCAGGCCCTGCGCTCCACTTTTAAACTCAGGTGGCTAGGCGATTTTTGTAATTTTTACCTTACAGCTTTCAGAGTTTGTAAAAGACCCACCAAACCATATATTTTCTGAAAGCACATGACTAGTAGAATAAAAAAAGTTGCTACTAAATTTTTAGACCCCACAATATTTGTGGAAACATTTATCAAAACAGTATTTTTGCTACAAATACACTAAAATTATTAGCATATACAAGCACAGCAAATTTTACAAAATTCCTGCTAAATTCCTAATATAAAAGCTTAGCCTGCATTGAGTTAATAACAAATATTTTTACATTTTAAATAGCGACTTTTTCAAAAATGGTGAAAATCGAATGTAAGCAAAATCTAAAAAGACAAAATTTTCAGACACTCCTATTCATGCCAGTTGGGAAACAGTGGCTCCAAGGACAGATGTGACATCTATGTGGGCATAGATGCATGGCCCCAAATGCAGACAGTGTGAGTACAGGGACGTGCGCCCATATGGATGTCAAGTTGGGAGCAGTGGCTGTGTCCCATGCACCCGCTGCATCCCAATAGATTTGGATGGGACTGCCTGCATAGGAATGCACAGAACACTGTGCATTCCCTTGTAGCAGTGTCCTAGCTGACATCAATGGTACTGCCTGCATGGGAATGAACGGAGCACCTGAGCATCCCTGTGTAGCTAAAACATGGCCCTGCAGTAGTATGCCTTGGGTGTACGAGGCCTTATGCTTTGTCTAGACCTTTGTCTAGACATGCAATGCATGCGGCTGTGGTTAGTTTGTCTGCAAAATTGGGATAAAATAGGTGGTGAGGAGATGTTGCATCACTTCCTCACTGCCTGTAGCCTCTGGAGCATAGCCATGGGCTTCAGAGGTAAGGGAGATATAGAACGTCTAAATCTACCCTTAGCCCTGGGCATGTAGCTGAATCGCACTGCTCTTGCAAGATGTGCAGGGCTGCCATTCATTCTGAATGGTACCTCCACGCATCTCAGCCCACACCGCGATCGTGGGTGTGGAAAGCAGGGAAACTGCATGGTTAAAAACACATGACGTTGCCCTGCGGATGCGTTTTGGAAAAGGTACATACACCTTTCTTGTTGCATGAAACTCTGGCACAGCGGCTTATTTAAATGAATGGGCTGCCATGTCCACGCAAACATGGGCCACACGTCCTGCACTAGTGTGTTCCTATCCTTACTATTTTTTTATTTATACATTTTTTTAATTTTTTAATTTTTGTTAACCAAAAAACATTAATACTTTTTTCATTTTTGGGGGGGACTTTGGAAAGACATCAGGGGTCTAAACTGACCTCTAAAGTCTTTTTTGAGATAGTCCCTTTCTATACAGCCTGAGCTGCACTGTAGATGAATGGATAGAAGTCTGTATAGACATTACACTTTTCTATCTTAGAGAGGTGGTAATGACATGATTGCTATTTACAAATTAAGCAATCCTGACTGTAGTGATCGTAAATGGTTTAAGAAACCTGAAGGTGGGAAATGTCTAATTTGAAAACGCACAGGGTATTTTTTTTTATAGTTACTACTAGGTGATTTCCGTAATGCGTACAATATGCAGGGAATGTATATTCTTAGAGGACTCAAACTGACACACACTCACACAACACAGGTCAGACCGAATGGACTGGTGTCTTTTTCCAACCTTATTGTTAGCCTGAGGAATAATTTTGGCTGCATTAAGTGGGACCAGAACTTACTGATGTGCTTATAGTCACCTGAAACTAATAAGATGCTGGAGAAGAGCTGTAAGAACCTGAAAGGTGAGCTTTAACCAACATTTTTTTTCTACTTTTAAATGTGGAGAAGGGATAGAAAATATATAGGACTGAGCTAAGGGCAGGTGGATTCCAGACAGTAATTGCTACATGAATTATCTTCCCTTATTCAAGATGGCCTCAACTAGAACTGCTGGGGGGGGGGGGGGGGGTTGAAAGTGATTTCACAAAAAAAAGCATGGACCTAAAAAAATAAATAAATAAGAAAAAGTTTTCATTGCGAAAAGAGGTTGTCTGTTCCCCCACTCTATCAAGAGCTAATGATCAGCGCTTGACAGCGCTGACCAAACAGAATCCATCTGGTCCTTTCTGGAAGTACTGATGGAGAAAAGGGAAAAGAGCGTGATTTCAAAATCCTGGGTCGCTGGAGAGGCTGCGGAGGTGTAGACAGCTCCACGACCTCGGAGGTACGCTGCTAGCTCACCTTTACATTTTTTTCTGTAAAAGGTGAACTAACCCTTTAAATAAAAGACATTGTCATTTCTCCAGTTTAGGGTTTAAATACGATTGCTGATTTTCTTTAACTTTGCCTTGTGTTTATAGTGACTTAGTGGCCAAAGTACACTACCTCAAACTAGTTAATGGGTTTTTTTTTATCAAAGTTTTGACCCCTGGCAAGGCTTCAACCCTCCCATCATCCCTCACTCTATGAAGCAGGAAATGGTGCATATAGGTAATCCCAGACTTCATTCTGCATTGGCTCAGCCACCATATTTTACACATGTTCAGTGGAGATTTACACCTGTGGTTCCTCTTAACGGCAGCATTTCTGGTAAGCACAGGTTTTTACTAGTACCGAGTATCTGCCAAGCCCATTAACAAATTACTGTGTATATGTACCATAATATGCATTACTGTATGTTTTTTTCTATTTTGTTCCCATGTCTGGTTTATTGGAGGATAGGAGCATTTAGATGCATGGTTAAGCTGTATCTCACCAAAAGGGTAATGTGTAGCGAGGAAAGAACAGCTATATTTGTGATTAACCTCTGGTGTGACCTTCTAATGATGATTGGGCTTGTTGTGGGTCAGTGTATCAAAAAATAATGCAGCTACAGTTAAGCCAGGCAAGCAGTATTCCCAGAAAGAGGTCAGCATTGGATACTTCTACATTTTTCTCAGTACCAAATTACTTTATTTATGGAATCCCCTCACATCCTGTGACAATTGACTTGGATGTGCATGTCCTGCCCTTCCCTTGGTTCTTCATATTCCCCCCGCTCCCCACTGATCTGTAGTTCCCCATAGTGAAGAAAAATGTATTGTAGGCCCCACCCTATTATTGCTTGCAGTGACACTCAATCTGCTCCTTCAAGCTACAGCAACTCTGTAAAGAGATCTACATTCTCTGTAATTGCTTTGAGTATATTAGCATTGTATATAAGGCCTATGACTGGAAGTTACACATGAATACATATGTAGGAGCTATAGATCTAAAATCCTGTACACATTTAAAAAACAAAACATTAATTTAAGCTGCCTGATCTTTCTCATCATGTTAGAGGAAAATCATCCACCATAATACAACTAATTAGAACATGATACTTTTTATAGACTTCTGAGATTACCTTATATATTGCATATTAAATAGTTTTCTATTTAGGTCCTCATAAAAGCAATAGTTTTCCTCTGAGCACAATCATTTTACACTTCTACACAGTGACATGGTTGCAAAAAGGTGGGTCAACTGTGAAAATTAGAGGCATTTTTGTTAAAAAGGTGAAACTGAAGATTTGTACAATTTTTTTGGAAAAATTTACATTTTGATTGCTTCCTGCAATTAAGGTGTGTAAAAAAGTAAATGTAATATTGGTTATGCTAATTTTGTCACGCTTAAGCGCCACATGCTTATTACATTGCTGCCCTTTGTAAAAATATGCTTTATTGTATTTATTACTAATTTTGACCACTCAAACTGAAAAGGCAACCTAAACAATATTACACTTGGATGGATACTTTGGTGGCTTCAGGTTCAATACTTTATAGACACCAAAAACCATGAAAAAAAAATTAAATTAAATTTCAGCGAAGCCAAAACAGAGGAATTACACTAACGTGGTTGATAAAGACTGTTTCTGGTATCTAAAGCGTCACACAAAATTTCTTACCGTTTGACAGCCTTTTGTTTAGTGGATACTGCCTTCGGTATATGAATTGGCTCTTTCAAAGCACCTCTTAAATGAATAGTTCTGTCTTGTATAACTTCTCTTATATGTTTTATCCAGTCTTGTTTGTTCTCGATGCTGGATCCCTAAAATAACATTTTTGAATTAAAAAAAAAATAGATTCTTAAAAGCCCAAATCTGAATTAAACTACATGAATAACACTTAACACATATGAGCATGAACGTTTTTCACGTTACAGTCTCTCCTTCCTCTTGTACATTAAAGAGAGATGATTTAAGCCAAGGCAACATATACCCATACTACTAAGGTCCCATTCACACATGGGTTTTTGCGTGTTTTTTCTCGTGCATTTTATGTGCAATTTCAAAAGTTTGTGCCCGATTTGTTCAGGTGTTTTCGGGTTTCTTGAGTTGTGGCGTTTTTGTATTAGAAAAAAATTCTCCATTAGAGAAAAATTTAATCTGACATCATTTCTTGCCATGCCAGAAAAATCGCTCTTGGTCACACGCTAAAGGAAATGAAAACCCGCCAAAAACGCATCAATCTGCCTGAAAGGAGCTACAACAGTAGTTCCAAAACTTTTCTGAGCTTCAGGCATTCAGCCTCAGGTGACTTGGTGAGTTGAGACGTGAACCATCTCCATAACGTAATATTTATTGTTTTTTCTCCCTGAGCATTTTGGAGCTACAAAAAGCGCAGTTGTGAATGGGGCCTTAGGACAAAATTGAACTTTGTACAGCATGTCTTATTGAAGCTCCACTCTGATCATGTTAACCATGTAATTAATACTATTTTAAAAGCAAAAAAACCAATATGAAGTAAACTATCCACATACATGTACATATAAATACAGCAGTCCTTAGAGTGCAGAGTTTGTTTTTTCCTACTTTGACAAGGTATGTTACAAAGTTCTGAAGTGGAAAAGTACATCATTTTTACTGCGATTTTGGACATGTGAAAATGCAACATCACATCCAAATTTTAACCCAGTGACTGCAAGTAGTGGAGACATCAGGGTTTTACTTTTGACAGAATAAAATTGTGTTGTTTTTTTTTGACACATCACAATGCATAATATGGCTCACTGATGACAATGCGAGTGCATGCAGATAATTGTTGCTCACTCTCATGAAAACCTATGAAAAGGACAAACACAGAAAGGTGTTAATTGTAAAGGAAAGACTTACATAGCATGTCTCTTCTGCAATAAAGAGTCAGTCGCAATTTGTTTCTACACTTAAGGTCCGCTTTAACCTCTTGCTGCCTAAATAACGCACATATGAGGCAGCAAAGAGGGTGGGCTTTAACGCCCACAAATCACACTTATGCATCCATGAGAGGCAGATCTTTCTGAGCTGAGAAACCATTCCCTGCACAATGGTCAAGACAGCACTCGGTCTATTTCAATTCACTCGAAGTCACCCAATTTCAAAGCTGCATGTCAGTATGACTTCAGGTGCAACTTAGCTGACATCTTTGCAACTTCATGTACAAATGTCTATGCAAGTCACACCTGAAATTGCAAAAAAAAGTGCAGGAACCTTTTTTTCCAAAATCGGTGCAGCACCACAAAGTCGGAGTCGCACAGATTTGAAAGGTTCCATTTTTGACAATAGGGTGTGACTTGTCATGCAATTTGACAGTTTAAAAAAGGCGCATTGGTGTGAACTAGGGTTTAGGGTGCCTACACTCTGGATAAAAGAGTGACAGACACCCCATTGAACAGTAGCACTGTCAGTCTGGAAGGGAAGCACTAAAACTCCTGCTCACACTTTATAATCACTTACACCAACAGTTATTTTCTTTTTGGAACAAAGCTTTTACATAAATAAAATGGACCATTGTAAGTACCTATTGTCAGTGTTAAATGGTTTGTCTCAGCTCTCTAACTGCTACATCTGCAGGACAGCGTGTTCAGTTCAAAAACAGACCTACTGGCAGGATCACCAGGTGAAAATAAAAGAAAAAAAAAGGAAAAAAGAAAACTGATGCAGCCATCCCATTTAAGAACTGGTAAACTGCAATATAAAAAAGGTTTACTTTTGGGTTTAATACTGCTTTAAGATTCTCACAGACCAAACTAATTAGGGCAGAAACAACTTCTTTCTCCTTGGGAAAGGCAATCAATGCATCCTCTTTTTTGCACAAATATGGAGTAAACCTTCATCTGAACATTTCTCCAGGTCAGGATATTGGGCTCTCAGCAAGATGACATGAGAACAGCCCAAAGACAAGTCAGCCGAGGACACTTTCTGTGGGATGTCTGGTTTAGGCCAGTGTCAAACATGCTGCAAATACAAGGCTTACACAAATGCAACAAAATTGGGCCCACAGGGGCACCCCCTGGGGAGCACTGAAACGTAAACCGGGTAAGAATTTCACTACACATGTGATTCATCTACATAACCTGCAGTACTCAAGGTGGGTTGAATCTGAGCGTCTTGGAGAAAGACATCAAGTTTCTTGGAGTTTGTTTGAAGGGATGCTTCTCAAAAACAAATGCCACTGGATACAATGGTAACAGATATCATTGTTGTATTTCAGTTGACAGTTGGATCAGTTGACCTTTTGACATATATGACCTATGGCATGAATGATACCACAGTTCCATCATGAGGTCAAATTGGAGAATGTTTCTTCTACTGAAATACATTGTTGCAAAAGGAGCCACACTCATGTAGGATGGTAACATTTTCCAAATAAAAGCCAACATCACATGCTGAAAGGAGGACTCTAAGATGGCTTAACACCAAGGAAGAGCTCTACCAGAACCTGAAGATGCTTTTAGCCCAATCTCCAGCAATTGTTTCAGAGCAAGCCTGGGGTCTGTGTTGCCTATGGAGATTGTGAAGCCTCTATAATCAGAGCTACTGTATACAGAACATAGTTTTGCTAGGAAGTAGGTAGCATTTTGCTTATTATAGGTATAAAATGTCACTCTTGTATTGTATTCCTATAACTAATTGTTTCTATGTACAAATGTGTTTATTAAAATCACATTAATATACCACAGAGGTCCAAGCTTCCTTGCATATAACACAAAGTAAACTTAACTAGACAAAGCAAAACAATGTAGCCTCTATAAAACAAAGTACCACAACAATATGGGCCACAAACACCAAAACTTTTGTGACACTGTGCCCCCAGCCTAACTTTTGTGATACTGTGCCCCCAGTCTAAACACCATGCCAGCTCCCCCTCCCAGTCCAGGAAGGCTGCTGCCTGCAATAAAAATGCCAGCAGATAGCTTCCAGCAGAGTCATCTGGAGCTGTATGGCCTGGAGGGAAGCACTATAACAGACAATCAAAAGCCACTGGTCATATTTTCCAGTACAAGCACCTCAGGTATCTTTTAGAAAGGACTGGTATAGTGGATCTTTATCCAGTCCATCAAAGACCTACAAGTACACTAATGTTGAACTAGGGAGACATCAGAGATATATAAAAGGGTATCAAGCTAGAAAATCAGTGAAGTCAGCTGTTTGAAGATCACCAATGAAAATCCAGCAGAAGTGCTGTGAAAACACTAATGAAAGATCCCAGAACCAAGGATTTTTCCTTAGATGTTAGGATAAATCTGATCTGGCTTAGGCGGATTGTTTTTGTTGTTGTTGCACCTAGCTTCTCCTCTTAAAGAGGAACTTCACCCTTATATTAAAATACAATAAAGGCACCTTTAGAAATATTTAGTACAGGCAATCTACAAACAGTTAATTTTAGATAAATGCAGACTTGTTTCCTTTACCTATACTTTATTTTTCTTTCCCTCCCCATTCTTCTCATTGCGACCATTTTTACTAAAAGCAGATGAATCTGTCTCCCTTTACTTCCCGGAACTCTGCCTAAAACTTTGGGCCTGCCCTCTTAGAACATGCGACAGGAACTTCCCAGGATGAATCTGTGAGGTCAGAATTACATCACAAGTGCCTCACTCAACCAGAGAGTCGAGAAAAAGCAAAATAACTTGCCTACCGGACACTTTTACCCTCTTCTTGCCCAGACCAATTTTCAGAGACATCATACTTTGAATACTAGAATATGCAGTTCAGTTTTGGGCACCAATTCACAAAAAGAACATTGGGGAACTGGAGAAAGTACAGAGAAGGGCAAACAAACTGATAAGGGGCATGGAGGAGCTCAGCTATGAGGAAAGATTAGAGGAACTGAATTTATTCTCTCTTGGGAAGAGGAGATTAAGGGGGGATATGATCAACATGTATAAATACATCAGTGGTTCATATAGTGAACTCGGTGTAGAGTTATTCTACCCTGAGGTCATCACAGAGGACAAGGGGGCACTCTTTACGTCTGGAGGAAAAGAAATTTAATCTCCAAACACAGAAAGGTTTCTTCACAGTAAGAGCTGTGAAAATGTGGAATAGACTCCCTCAAGAGTTGGTTCTGGCCAGCTCAGTGGATTGCTTCAAAAAAGTCCTGGATTTCTTGGATACACAGAATATAACTGGATACTAACACTTATAGGTAAAGTTGATCCAGGGAATATCCGATTGCTTCTTGGGGGATCAGGAAGGAATTTTTTTCCCAGCAGAAGCAAATTGGATCGTGCTTTGCTGGGTTTATGTTTGACTTCCTCTGGATCAACTGTGGGTATAGGATTATACTTTTTTTTTTTAAATGGTTGAATTGGATGGACTTTTGTCTTTTTTCAGCCAGACTATGTAACTATGAATGACAATTGCGTGGTTAACACTGTACCCAAACTACATTTTTATCATTTTTTAAACAGAGCTTTCTTTTTTTGGTAGTATTTAATCACCACTGGGATTTTTATTTTTTGCTAAACAAAATTTTTTTGGAACAAATTTTGGAAAAAAATAAGTTTCTGTTATGTTTTGTAAATAAATATGGTTTCTCCTTCACTGATGGGCACTGATAGGCTGCACTGATGCGCACTGTTAGGTGGCACTGATTGCCGCCATAGGCACTATTGGCCACACTGATGGGACTACACTGATCACCAGGACACGGATGATCAGTGCCCTGATGATCAGTGTAGATGTCCCTATGCGAAATGCCGCTCACCAGTTCTCCTCTCCTCGTGTGCTGCCAGCGTGAGGAGAGGACTGCCGATAACTGACATTTCCTATTTACCCTGTGATCAGCTGTGATTGGACACAGCTGGGTACATGGTAAAAGTGTCTGTGACTGGCCCGTTCCTTAGTCATGTGATCAGCTGTGTCCGAAGGGCACAGCAATTACAGATTGTGTGCAGTGCGTGCTCCAGGGGGCACGCAGGGGGTGCAGTTCTGGGAGAACGTCCATGGACACCCACCCAGAACTAGCCAACAGCGCTGTAGCCGTCTTTTGGCTATAGCACGGTCAGGAACTGGTTAATGATTCACAAAGAAAATCAGGTTAGCTTTAGTTATACTTTATGTGTTAATAAAGGTTTTATTAAAAAAAATATATATTTTTTCTTAAGATTTGCACAGTCATCTCAGCAGTGCCATTTTTTTTATTTTATAGGTCCACACTCTTAAAATAGTTAGGTCCACGCAATTAAATAGTTAAGGGTAAGGATCTTTCCTTAGATTTTCACCCTGTAATTTGAAAAAGAGCAAAGTTGGTTCAGCCATCTCTGATAAAAATAGGAGGCAGTGTGCATTTACCCTCAGGAGAGGAAACACAATCAAAAGTATCCTTTACATAAGACCAGAATCTGTTGTAGTTTGTAAAAGCCAAAGCATGTGCTCCAAGTGCCCTGCTGGTCACTGTTATGGAGGTAATTGCGACCTACTGGTTTATTTACTTGTACCAGTGCAGTCACAGCTCCATGTGGTCCTAAAGATATAAACCACCTCTTTCAAAAGTTTAATAAATGCACTCACGTGAAAAAGTGCATTTATATAGACACAATTTAAAAATTATAAATATTTATTAACTTAATACAGTTTTATCTTCTAGATTAAGAAGGAATTTAAGTGTATTTTTAGTGAAAATATCGTTTTAATAAACATTTGACCAACTATCACTGGGCCTACAAAATCAGTAGCATCTTTTCAGAAAATGGTCTGGCTACCTGAGGCTAAAAGTAGAGAGCAGAACCTGGCAGCGAAAAGGTTAAAAGGTAGATTACAGTTTTCACTTGAACATATAAAGACTAGTCCTTCTGGAAACATGCACTGATGAATCAAAAATAGTTGTTTGACTATAGTAACAGTAGACATTTTTGGGTGTGACATGTTTGAATTGAAAGAGAAGAGCATTATACCAACTGTGATACATGGTGTTAGAAATGTTATAGTTTGGGTTTTTCTTTGCTGTTTCAGGGACTGGGCATTTTGCAGATAATAGGTCAACTATGACTTATGCATCATATCAGCGTGTGCTTGATGAGAAGTGAGGCCTTTTTTCTAAAAGGTAAATCGGGCTAGGGTCTTTCAACATAATGATCCAAAGCACATTAGCAGATCCACCAAGGAATGTCACAAAAAGAAGAAAGGGTTTGACTGGTCCCATCAAAGCTCTAATTTGAATACCAGTGGAGGATTTGGAATAGGTAGTTCATGCAAATACAGTACAAAGAAATCTACAACCATTTGGAACTATAAGAATTTGAAGGCGTATGAAGGCATAAGAAGGCGTTGTCAAAAATTTCACAGTCCAACAAGTAACTAGTTAAAAAGTATATATACATAGTATATACACACATATACAGTATGCAACATATAAAAATCAATTTATTTATTGATACAGATAGAAGTGCAGCGCTATGACATTAAATATCGTCATAATGTGTTATGGTGAAAAATGTGAACGCCTGATTACAGTAAACCATGTGACAAAATATTAATGTATTACACATATAACCATTCAAATGTCAAACAAGACATGAACAAAAAATGTCTGTGGTAATACAAATCATAGCAATACCAATGTGACTGATAAAATAGTGCTCATCATCTAGTGAAGGAATCAGTGGTACCACAAGGTACAGCAATACCAGTGAGATGTTAAAAATGGTGCTCATAATCCAATGTGGGAATCCACCACCTCTTATGGATATGCACTCACCAGAACACTACTGGTATAGTAGCATTTATGCTGATCACATAGATGAAGATTTCAGCAACCCACAAGTGCAGACCGGACTTCTCCAACGGGTATAATAAAAACTTCAAACCGAAGGGGGAATCCTCCTAGGGGGAACTTTTATCCTCAAGTCCTTTCAGCACCAGCTTGGTAGATTTTACGTTAGACTATTCAGCCATGGTGAGAGTGATAGAGACAACTGCTCTCCTACATCCCTTAGGATGTAGTAGGTTGTGGTAATATATAACATTACATCAGTACCTAGCTGTGCTCTCTATATTTACAGGTACCTTTCCAGTGGGGGACCTGAGAAGAGGAGGATCAGGTCTGCTCAGTGCAAAACCATTGCATAGAGCAGGTGAGTGTGTCATGTTATTTAGAAAGATTAATGATGAAGATTATGCCTCATTTAATCAAAATGCGTCAGCAAAAATTTAATTTTAACCATCAATCTGACGTGTAAATTGTGCTGTTTATTACTTGTGAAATTGATCAGACATTTTTGTGTTTCAAGGTACAGATTGTATGTAGCTATGCCAGAATGACATGAATTTTGTTTTTAAGGATGAATTTTGTATTAATAAAATAATATATTTTAATGCAGCCATTATGTCATGGCTGCATTAAAGTTCCATGGGAGACAATTTGCTTTTTAACATTAGGTAACCCAGCCTTTCCATTGGCCTCTGTGGACAACCTCTTTGGTGCCATTCTTGAGAACTGTATAAAACAGGCTTCCCAATTCTTCAACTCTGACCTTCAATTCCTTCCCTGACCTCCCAAACAGGTCCATTTCACCTTTCCCTCTGGAAGACCTTGAAACTCTGACACTACCTAGCCTCTGTACCAAAAACCTCAGCCCTTTCCAGACATCTGTCTCTTCTGGAATCAATCTGCAACTCCACAGGATAGTTCTGCCACTCCCTCACTTACTCCCTTCTATACCGACCCCAAGATGACTTCCAGGCGCCCTACATCTCCCAGTGAGAAACAGAGTTACAATGACACTTCAATGCCTCCCAAATTCATACAGTTTAACACTTCTCACTGAAGTCCTCCATTTTCACTAGACTAGAAGAAACCAATTACAAAATTCTACCTTGATAGTAAAAAACCCAGACTCTTCAAAGAATGTTCCTGAAACATCTGACACCTGCTGGAGGTGTAAAAAGAGGCAACTTTTACGTTACTACACATCTTTTGGTCCTGCCCTGTCCTAGAACTTTTTTTGGTAAAGGAAATGTCTAAAAAAGAAAAAATCACAAATTTCCAACTTCCCCATGACCCAACCTTCTTTCTCCTACACCTGTCCTCCATACTCACAAAGGCATATTGGAAATCCATTCTACATCATGCAGCTAAATTCTGTATTCCTGCCCAATAAAAAAAAAAACCCTATGGAGCACCATTTAATTACATGTGGGCCTGCAAAGTAGAGAAAATTAGATAAATGAAGGACCGGATTCTATAATCACAAAACAAACATGAGACACAAATTCACTTGGTTTTATTAGGTTGACTTTACGTGCAAAGCTGAAAGTCGAAGGAAAAACAATATTGTTTGGAAACTCTGAGTAACAACTAGTCTCACTTTCATCCTGCTTGCTTGGCTACCCCTCCCTCTTCTTTACCCTCCCCCTCTAACATTTGCTTTACTCCCTTACTCCCTGCACCCTACATAGACATTACCCAGCTTTGATACATGCAAGTTCACACTTTTTTGTGCACATGACCTTAAATAGATGGTCAATCACCACCCTAACCTCCTCCCATATTATCCAGGATGACACTCAACGGTTTGCCAACCCCTATATAGGTCATGAGGAACATTCCTTTTTGCATGATATTGATGTGTTTCTATCTCTGTATCATGACCTTTACTTTGTGTACGTAATGCCAGTGTCTACTTCAGGAATTAATTTAAAAAGAAAGCTAAAAATACATTTTTCAGCTCATTTTTGTTCTCACCTTAAGGACAATTTTGTTGTCTGATGTTGGCGTTCTTCCAACCCAAAGTGCAAATTTACATGGGTCTCCTTCCACGTGTTCTGTGACACCTAGTTCAGAGGTCTGACAGGAAAAAAAAAAGTGCGTTAAATAAGCTTATTAGGAATGCAAAGAGACAACACTCTTGAAGAATACATTTGTTATTGAAATTACTATGCAGGAATTATATAGCTCCAACAGTCTATGAAGAGCTTCACAAAATAAAGGGAGATGGTAAAGGTTCAATACAACTTCAGACAGGAGGGTAAGATGAGCCCTGTTCATGAGAGTTTACAATCTAAACTGATGGACAAGCAATAAAAAAGGTAGCAAACTGTGTGGGATGAGGTTTTGTGAAAGTAATATTCAGTTGTTAGCTACAAGGCTAAAAAGGCTCGTCTGAAGAGATGAGTTCTCACTGATTGCAGGGGACTCCAAACTTTTAAACAATGGGCCAGTTTACTGTCCTTAAGACTTTAGGGGGGACAGACTTTGGCTATTGGGAGTAGAAAAGGTCCTGACATCAGTGGCAAGAGACAATGTCCCATCTTTGGTGTCAGTGGGAGGAATTGCATTCCATCATTGGTGTCATTGGGAGGAATTGTGGCCCATTGTTGGTGTCATTGGGCCCGATCATTGGTGTCATAGGGTCAAATTGTGCCCCCTTATTGGCATCAATGGGGGGAATTATGTCCCATTGTTGGTATCAGTGGATGAAATTGTGTCCCAAGGGCCAGATAAAAGCAATCAAAGGGCTGCATCTTGCCCCCCGGGCCACAGATTGGTCACCACTAACAAAGCAGGAGATAGTCGTTTTGCACAGAGCAGCTCGGATCCTCTTCCTCTCGGTTCGCTCACCGGCGTGTTTGGCCCCTCCCTCCTGTTAGGTGCCCCCACAGCAAGCAGCTTGCTATGGGAGCACACGAGCATGCACATTCCCCAGCTGCTGCTCTGTGTGTCCATTCACACAAAGCCATGGCTAGGCCCACACCCTCTCTATTCTCATTGGCTCACTGGCTGTGATTGACATCAGCGAAAGCCAATGGCTCCCATTGATGTCTCAGCCAATGAGGAGAGGGAGTCTCGTGATAGCCGAGACGCCAGTGCACATTGCTGGATCAAAAGGGGGCCTAGGTGAGTATTAGGGAGGGGCTGGGGGGGATCCTGCACAGAGAAGGTTTTTACCTTGAGCCTTTACAACCACTTTAAGGTTTCTTGGCTGTCATTTGGCAACTCAAAGTTTCAGCTCCCTCCATAAATTTTCTATAGGATTAAGGTCTGGAGACTGACCTTAATGTTCTTCTTCTACCTCCACTCCCCTGTTGCCTTGGCGGTATGTTTTGGGTCATTGTCATGCTGGAAGACCCATCCATGACCCATCTTCAGCATTCTGGCTAAGGGAAGAAGGTTCTCATCCAAGATTTTACAATACATGGACCCATCCATTGGCCCACAATGCAGCAAAATCAGCCTGTACCTTTAGCAGACAAACAGCCCCAAACCATAATGTTTCCACCTCAGTGCTTGGCTGTAGGGATGGTG
Organism: Staurois parvus; assembly: GCF_062004578.1. NCBI lineage: Eukaryota > Metazoa > Chordata > Amphibia > Anura > Ranidae > Staurois > Staurois parvus. Next base: position 1,890,991 of record NW_028318568.1, on the reverse strand, counting down.
TTCTTAGGGTCATGGTCAGCATTTTTCTTTCCTCCAAACACGGTGAGTCGAGGTCGTGCCAAGGAGCTCAATTCTGGTCTCATCTGACCACAGCACTTTCTCCCAATCCTTCTCTGAATTATTTAGATGTTCACTGGCAAACTTCAAAAGGGGCCTGTACGTGTGCCTTCTTGAGGAAGGGGACCTTGCGGGAGCTGCAGGATTTCAATCCATGGCGGCGTATTGTGTTACCAATGGTTTGTTTGGTGACTGTGGTCCCAACTGCCTTAAGAGCATTCGCAAGCTCTTCCAGTGTAATTCTGGGCTGATCCCTCACTTTTCTCATGATCATCCTTACTCTAGGAGGCGAAATCTCGCATTAAGCTCCAGACCGAGGGCGATTGATTTTTTTTGTATTTCTTCCATTTGCAAATTATCGCTCCAACAGTTGTCTCCTTCTCACCAAGCTTCTTGCTGATGGTCTTGTAGCCCATTCCAGCCTTGTGCAGGTCTATAATCTTGTCCCTGATGTCCTTTGCCAGCTCTTTGATCTTGTCCATGGTGGTGAGGTTTGAATGGAAGAAAAAGATTCTGTGGACAGGTGTCTTTTATACACATAATTTAGCGTTAGGAGCACATTCTTACATTGACAGGGCTAATTTGTGTACCACATGAGCCAGAATTATTGTTGGTTGGGGATCAAATACTTATTTTACTCACTGAACTCCAACTCAATTTATAATATTGGTATCATTTGTTTTTTTCTGGATTTTTGGTTGATATTTTGTCTCTATCATTAAAAATACACCTATGATAAAAATTATAGAGCCTTCATTTCTTTGTAAGTGGGCAAATTTACAGAATCTGCAGGAGATCAAATAATTATTTTCGCCAATATATATTGCACACACATTTTTTAATTCTATCCCTGATTGTTTTAAACTTTTTATTTGGAGAGCGAGGGGTATATGAAAGTCATTGGATATATTAGACACCAGCTTATTATGTCAGTAGATGAAATTTTAGTTTTCTAGCTTGTCACAAAGCAGTATTTGCCATCTGATACACATCGCCCAGATCGATCTGTCTGCCAGCAGAGATGTTTTGTATATTTGTCAGAAAGGAAGAGATTAGTGGGACAGTTGGGTGGCTGGGTGAACTGACTATAAAACTGATCCATTCTCAGCGCCTGTTTCCCCTGATGAAGCTAATGACATAACGCATAGGGCAGAGCATTGGATCTACGCTGAGTCAAAGAGGAGGGATCACAGCAGCCTGTCTGTGTTACAGAGGATCCCGAGCTGTCAACCTAGTACCAGAGTGGTGAACCACAGGAAGAATCCTTTCTCCTGGGTACTCAAGAAAACGGTTACATTCTGCTTAATGTGAGTATTTTATTAAACAATTTGTTTATATGTAATAATTGGAGATCACTATGATTTGTTCTGCTTTCTGGATGGTAATGGTGTTCCCTTGTTCTGGAGCTGGCTCTGATAAAAAGGAGATGAAAAGTAATTTATAATCCTCCAGTGCAGCCAATCCCAAAAATGAAACAAAAACCTGTCCAATCTGACCTTTTATAATTTGAAGGTCCAACTAAGCAGGTGAGAGTTTGTCCTTCGGAGCCCATAGTGAAGGGCTGAACACCTTACTGCACAAAACGATTTCCTTTGGAAGTTGAGTTATTTAAATCTGAAGACTTTTAATGGATTCGTTTTGTTTCTGGTTCTTTTTTTGTTCTTATTACAACACCCACACAAATTCCATTTATTGCTTTTTTTTTTTTTACCAGCATTTTTTTTTCAGTTAACGCATACAGTATTTTTCAGTTTGATGTTTTGGATGAGATCATTTATGTTTGTTACTCTGCAACATTGGCTGATTCACTTGATTAAAGTGGAACTTTAGTCGGAAAATTTAAGTCCTGTTAGATGGCTGCATGCTGGCCCCTTTTACAGGTATAGCTATGTAAAATGCATTTACAGCCAAAGGAGCTGCTTCTGTTTGATCTGCAACTGCCATGGTTCTGCACAAGATTATCAGTTATGACACCACCCATTTGATGGTTTGGCAGTTTTGTTGAGGATACAAGCAAATGAGACTGTTAATCCCGGCATTTCAAGAATATAACTTTTGAAATCGTTAAATCAATAGATTTAGTTCTGCTTTATGATTTACTACCATTCAGGGGCTCTGGGCTAAAGCAAAATGGCAGCCTCCAGCAATATGAAACAGCAACAATGCTGAAGGCAATTTACAGCACATGGTAATTTTGGTAGCATAATTATTATTGTGGAATGTACGTTGCTTGCTAAAGAACATTATTTTTTATCAAGTTGTTATGGGTAAAGTTCCGCTTTAAGTTTAGCGAGGTGTAGTTTTTTTTCTTTGTGGTTTATGAAAGTTTTTTAATTGGGTACCATAGTTTCATATGTAATTATTGTTGTAGTGAATGAGAGTTTATGATTGTTATAATGCCTCATGTTTGAACACAAACTTCTGACTCAGGAATGTGAAATACTTACTCTACTATTATCAGTGCACATTTTATGCAGGTGCAAAACACAAGTTGCAGGTAAGAAAGGTTTATAATGCTTTGGATGGTACTCAAGGCCAATAGCTGTCTCAAAAAGTTTTTAGGATGAATTTTCCTAGACATGTACCAAGCAAAAGCAGGGATTCCAGGTGCAGACTTTACTAGAAGTGTTACCCTTTCAAAAACTAGGAATCACCGCATCTCTCAGGACTGACACTTCAACAATCATACATTTAAAGCTAGGGACCAAGAATCATTATGCAACACTGGCCCTTCGAGACAAGAGGTCTGGATGATCCGAAAGGACCCACAGAGAATCTGCCAGGAGCTTCAGTTTAAACACAAGAACAAACAGGGCACTGGATTTGTATACTCAATGAAAAAGGGAAAGAGAATTCATACACATACAATCCAATGACAGCATCAAACATCCAAAAGTCTAATGTAATTTAATGATAAAACTGATGCATAGCAGAATAGAGAACACATTTCAGGGCCAAACACAAATTGCCCTTCAGCAGAGCTTACCAATTCTGACTTTAATGGAATGAGCAGATACCAAATAAAACTGCACTGCAATTTATGGCTTGGTACGTTCCAGGAGGGCAGGTTACACCAGTGTTATTAAATACAGCAAAGGTGCTTATAGCTGTAGACAAGAATGATGAAGATGGAGTGGCTGATGGACCCGAGGGGGGGGAAGGGGGACAGGGGGGGGGAGAGGGGGGGGGACGGGAAAGGGGGACGGGGGGGAAAGGGGGACAGGGGGGGGAAAGGGGGACGGGGGGGAAAGGGGGACGGGGGGGGGGGAAAGGGGGACGGGGGGGGAAAGGGGGACGAGGGGGGGGGGGAAAGGGGGACGAGGGGGGGGACGAGGAAAGGGGGACGAGGGGGGGGGACGAGGAAAGGGGGACGAGGGGGGGGGACGAGGAAAGGGGGACGAGGGGGGGGACGAGGGGGGGGGGGAAGGGGGACGAGGGGGGGGGGGGGGAAAGGGGGACGAGGGGGGGGGGAAGGGGGACGAGGGGGGAAAGGGGGACGAGGGGGGGAAAGGGGGACGAGGGGGGGAAAGGGGGACGAGGGGGGGGAAAGGGGGACGAGGGGGGGGGAAAGGGGGACGAGGGGGGGGGAAAGGGGGACGAGGGGGGGGGAAAGGGGGACGAGGGGGGGGAAAAGGGGGACGAGGGGGGGGAAAGGGGGACGAGGGGGGGGAAAGGGGGACGAGGGGGACGGGGGGAAAGGGGGACGAGGGGGACGGGGGGGGAAAGGGGACGAGGGGGGGGGGAAGGGGGACGAGGGGGGGGGAAGGGGGACGAGGGGGGGGGAAGGGGGACGAGGGGGGGGGGGAAGGGGGACGAGGGGGGGGGGGAAGGGGGACGAGGGGGGGAAAGGGGGACGAGGGGGGGGAAAGGGGGACGAGGGGGGGGAAAGGGGGACGAGGGGGGGAAAGGGGGACGAGGGGGGGGGGAAAGGGGGACGAGGGGGGGGGAAAGGGGGACGAGGGGGGGGGAAAGGGGGACGAGGGGGGGAAAGGGGGACGAGGGGGGGGAAAGGGGGACGAGGGGGGGAAAGGGGGACGAGGGGGGGGAAAGGGGGACGAGGGGGGGAAAGGGGGACGAGGGGGGGAAGGGGGACGAGGGGGGGAAGGGGGACGAGGGGGGGAAGGGGGACGAGGGGGGGAAGGGGGACGAGGGGGGGAAGGGGGACGGGGGGGGAAGAGGGACGGGGGGGAAGGGGGGACGGGGGGGAAGGAAAGGGGGACGGGGGGGGGAAAGGGGGACGGGGGGGGGGAAAGGGGGACGGGGGGGGAAAGGGGGACGGGGGGGTATTATGGGGTATAACGGAATGGGTATATGTGAATTATTTTTGTAAATATGTTCTTTTTATATTGGAAAATCAAATAAAAGTTAAATTAAAAAAAAAAAAAGAAGAGCTTGTGTTAGAACACAATTTTGGCTTCAAGAGACAGGGTTTCGCACCAGGCAGACCATGGCTCTGCTAACTGCAAATGCTGCACTACATGCCAAGGGGAGTGTCCACAGGAGGATTCAGTGCAAAACAGCATTAGAGGTTGGCTATATGTCTTCCACCAGGCAGGATCTGGATCCAGTCCATCCTGGAATTTGCTGAGCAGTCTACTAAACCAGCAGCTGCATAAAAATCCACAGTGGTATGGTGCAGTAGAGAGATGAAGAAATTATTTTGAAAGGAAACTCCCTTGGAAGAAACACTCAGACCATACAAGATGGTAAGTTTCTCTCAGTAGAGAGAAGAGGTCAATTACCCAAGACAGCGCAGCAGAAAACTAGCCTGTTCAGCATACAGATGGCCCAGGATATCCTGAGGCCTCCTTCCAACATTTTCCAACATTAGCACGAGTGTCTGGATTAGTCCTCTATACACAGAAGAGGCCAGCTGCTCAAAACTGGCCTTCTGAAGACACCAAATTGTGAATGAGCAGAGCTCAAGACAGGGCTCACGCTACTATTCTTGCCACAGGAAGAGCTTTTTGTTCCTCACCAATGGTGGAGGCATGTCACACCATGACACTGTCCTATGGTATTCTTAACAGAAAACATGTCCAGGAAATTATCCAACAAAGTAAGAGCAACCATCCGTTCTGGGATTAAAAAATGTAGATCAGAAGATCAAAGTTCTGTGATGTGATGACCTTCCAGGAAATGGGAACCAGCTCCTTCCCTATTCACAGGCAACCGTGAGCGGCAAAAAACCTTCATAAAAGACACTAGCAAAAAATTAAAGATAGCTGGTTATATAGAGGAATGTCTCTGCAGCCTCTTTTTTTTGCCCGTATCCAATCACCTGAAGATAGCTCCATATAACACAGTAATAATGATTTTAAGAAAGCTTGTGTCCTGTACTATCCTATTGAGAGACACAGTAAGTCATTAACTGTCAGAATCTCCAAAAACTGTCCGACTAAGGGAACCAGGATTTGGCACTGCCTGTAACTCAATATACATCTAAATGACCGAATGCCCAAAATTGACACCAGAAAAGAATGAACCCCATACCTGATAATGAAAGGAGAAGATGGAGACTGAGCGCTTGATGTCCAAACAAAAACCAAGAAAAAAAAAGTCACAATCAGTGAGAGAAACTCAAGCACCAAACTATAGACCTTAAAGTGGTCAACTGAATCCAACCAAAAGGGTAGAACTGACAATTTTCCAACAGGGAAAAAGACTTCTAACCTGAACATGATCAACAGGGAGCATGAGAGAGCTTCCTTGTGAAAACTGGTACTGAACAGACGAAATAGGGATGAAGACCAGGTAAATGGAAGATCAGCCAGTCTAAGCAGGAAGGCCCTAAGCCTCAAATTACCTGATACCAAAATCAAAGAACAAGGAACTCCCTGTGTAGAAGGCTGCCACAGAGCCAACCAGCTCAACAAGCCTTATCAAGAAGGAAGGTTGATACTCTGGCCTGAATGTCCAGGGCAGGTTTGAAGAGATGTCATCCCACAAAGACCAGATAGATCGGGCACTCCTTGGATGCAGAGTCTGCATTTTAGCAATCTGAGCATTTGTATGGACAACAGACACATATGGGAGACAAACCAAGATTACCGCACACAGACCATTACAGCTGAAACTTAAAGCTTCAGACAACCAGATGGAGGGAAACCTTTATGGAATTTAGTCCATTCTGCCACAGTTTGATTAATTTAGGTCACAGCGATAACAGGGCAGAAGGAAGGATCCACCAGCGCGAATTGGGTTTTAAAGAGGGACTATAATTGTTGGGTGATATAATCTTTGAAGGTGAGTCACTTGCAGATCCACAGTGGGTAAATACCATGGTTTGACAAAATAATTCCCAAAAAGTAACAAATACAATATATGCTCCAACGGTCCCCAGGACCCATTAGGGTGTTGCCAATTCTCAAAAGGGAATATCTTAAACAGAGGGTGTAACAGAAAGGTTTTTGCATCTGTAGGAGTTCTGAAAAACCCAAGACTGAAGACAACAGGCTGGTTCTCTAGATGCAGGATAGTATGTACTGCATCAATAGGAGGTGAAAACTGTCTCTTAAATCTGGGTATATAATAGACTGTAATTTCTACAGGATAGGCTCTTAAGGGAGAAACGGAGATAACCCAGAATCAGAGTCAGAAATAATCACTGCAACCAAGGGGGCAGTTGCTTTTAAGACTGTGGGCAAAATAGCTTAGGGCTATGCAGTCAGAAGTAGGAGGACCTGAGTGAATCTGGCCACAAAATCTTATTTGACTGTAGTAGAGGTCCTGGTCGGTAATGCAAGGGATTTAGCCTCATCTGGTAGAGCTAACAAGAACACCAAAGACACTAGGATGCAAACTCTAAAATCATAGGGTAACAGGATTCCAGATTGCAGACATTAATATCTTCAGATGGCACAGAGTAAACATCTCTGGAACACAATGCAGCAGGACATGATGTGATGGTGGTAAAGCAACTAAGTTCAGGGCACAAGCCAAAGTCTCAGGTACTCATAAAACCTAGGCAGACTAAACATAGATCTGAGCTCCACTTGTCTCTTTGCAAAGCAGAAGCAGCAGTGGGGAGATGCTTTATCAGTGCTAAAAGATGATGAAGACAGCACGGGGTGCAAGCATCATAATTAACTCAGCAGATGATGTCAACGTTCAGTCCCTTAATGTTAACTCCTTCCCTTGTAAAAGCTGGTGGGGAGTGGGAAATTTAAAGGCGCCAGAGACCTGAACAATGAGGTATCTCCTGGTGCTCAGACCGAGTGGCTTACTCACAGAGTAAGTCTTCAAGGCAATGCCAAAAGACCTGGAAAGCAGCATGCCACGGTTAACTTGTTACCAGAATGGTTTCCAAAAGGTGTCTTATGAGGAACGCAGTGCCCGAAGGTACACTATATTGCCAAAAGCATTGGGACGCCTGCCTTTACAGGCACATGAACTTTAATGGCATCTCAGTCTTAGTCTGCAAGATTCAGTATTGAGTTGGCCCACCCTTTGCAGCTATAACAGCTTCAACTCTTCTGGGAAGGCTGCCCACAAGGTTTAGGAGTGTTTGACCATTCTCCCAGAAGCGCATTTGTGAGGTCAGGCATTGATGTTTGATGAGAAGGCCTGGCTCGCAGTCTCCGCTCTAATTCATCCCAAAGGTGTTCTATTGGGTTGAGGTCAGGACTCTGTGCAGGACAGCCAAGTTCCTCCACCCAAAACTCACTCATCCATGTCTTTATGGACCTTGCTTTGTGCACTGGTGCGGTCATGTTGGAAAAGAAAAGGGCCATCCCCAAACTCTTCCCACAAAGTTGGAAGCATGAAATTGTCCAAAAGGTCTTGGTACGCGGACACCTTAAGAGATCCCTTCACTGGAACTAGGGGGCCCCTGAAAAACAACCCCACACCAGAATTCCCCCCTCCAACAAACTTTACACTTGGCACAATACAGTCAGGCTAATACTGTTCTCCTGGCAACCACCAAACCCAGACACGTCTATCAGATTGCCAGACAGAGAAGCGTGATTAGTCACTCCAGAGAACAAATCTCACTGCTCTAGAGTCAATTGGCGGTGTGCTTTACACCACTGCATCCGACGCTTTGCATTGCAATTGGTGATGTAAAGCTTGGATGCAGCTGCTCGGCCATGGAAACCCATTCCATGAAGCTCTCTACGCACTGTTGCTGTACTAATCTGAAGGCCACACGAAGTTTGGAGGTCTTTGACTCTGTTGGCGACTTCTGCGCACTGGGCGCTTCAGCATGCGCAGATCCCACTCTGCCATTTTACATGGCTACCACTTTTTGGCTGAGTTGCTGTTGTTCCCAGTTGTTTCCACTTTGTTATAATACCACTAACAGTTGACCATGGAATAATTAGTAGCAAGGCAATTTCATGGATGGACTTATTGTATAGGTGGCAACCTATTAAGGTACCACACTTGAATTCAATGAGCACCTTAGAAGCAGTCTGCATGCCTAGGTGCTTGATTTTATACACCTGTGGCCAGCCATGGAGGTGATTGGAACACCTAAATCCAATGATTTAGAGGGATGTCCCAATACTTTTGGCAATATAGTGTATCTTCCAGGCAAGTCCAGTTCATTCAGTCTAGCAGAGTCATGGTAGGGAATTCCAAAAACCAAGCTGAGGATAGGCTATTCCAGGGAGCTGAATTTGTACACACCAGCTCTAGAAGCAATGTAGAGAAGAATATTGACTGAAGAAAAAGATGAAAAAAAAAAAAAAAGAAAAGGCCAGCAAAAAAGATTAGACTTTTCCAAGCAGAGCTTGCAAAAAGGTGTTCATCTTCCTAGAACATTAACCATGCTGGCTGTAGGAATGGTTATCCTAGGCTGGCTTACTTTTTTGTTTGCCAGTTCTGTACGTAGCAGTATAATCTGACAGTTACTGCCTTTTATTTGTCCCTCAATGGATAAGAAAGGAATATGAATTTCTACTTTCACTGTTTTTGTCTGTGTTCAAGAACCAGGACATGTACTTCTTTTGTAATGTAAAAGAGGAAAGGCCAGGGAATGTTTTAAAAATGAACGTATCTCCTTCAGTACATTGAGCATACAAAAGGGAGCAAGGAAGAGGTCATTTATGTCATCACTTCTCTCAAGAGTAAGTATGCTTATAAGAAAGTAGAACAGGTACTTACATATAATTTCATCTTGTAAATGTATTTGCTTCTTCCACTGGAATCTTTCACTTCTTTACTGAAAACAAGAGACATTTCAAAAAGAAACAAATGTCTTTCACGGCCTTTCCGTATCAAGGTTTTAGGATCCCACACTTGGAAAGATTCTTGTAGAATCAGCTCTCCCTGAGATTCAATGTTCTCGTCAAATCCTGGAAACATAAGATTAAGATATAATAAAAAAATAGCAGGAATGCTTAGTAACATGTATTTCTATGTATCTGGCTGCCAGTCTGTAGCCCACTTTACCTAGATTATTAAAATAGGATTTAAGACATTCAGTGAAATTGTTTTGAGAGTTTATTAGCCCCTTTTACACAAGCTTCTCTATTATGGGACCATTGTCGCTGGCTTTCACAGTGGTCACATGATCTGGAGCCTATCCCACTAGTTCCTGATCAGAAACTTTGATCGAGAGCGGACGGTGACAGACCTGAGGGCATGTTAAAGTCCACTTTTCTGAGGCCACATATACAGAATGTATTACATAGTAAATGGTTGTAAAGGATGGGTCATTTTTAACCTTAATGCATTCCGTGCATTAAGGTAGAAAAAAATGTCTATTTGCATTGCCCCCTCAACTCACATTATACTTCAATCAGTCCTTTCTTGATCCAACACTGTGTCCTTCTCCTCTCTCTCTGTTCACAGAGACAGCAACGGGAGCCATTGGCTGCAGGTAATGTCAATCAAATTCTGTGAGCAGACAGTAGGGGGTGGAGCTTAGTCACAGTGTCTGTGAGCCTGCAGGTAGGTCCACATAGGAAGATGCTTCTTATGGGGGCGCACAGAGAAGAGGAGGAGCCAAAAGCACTGGCAGGGGACCCGAAAGGAGGAAGTTCAGACTGCTCTGTGCAAAACCATTGCACAGAGCATGTAAGTAATACTTGTTTGTTTAACCGTCTCCCGCCCGCCATAAAAGGAAATGACGGGCGCAAGGCGGTTCTCTCGTTTCGGGAGGACGACATATGACGTCCTCCCACTCTAACCGCGTGTGCGCGGGCTCTGGGGGACACAGCGGATCAACTATTAACGGAAAGAGCCGAAGACGTCGGCTCTGTCATGTGATCAGCTGTGTCCAATCACAGCTGATCGCACGTAAATAAGGAAATGCCGGTTATCGGCATTTCTCTCCTCACAAGCTGTCACACTGATCGGCATTACTCAGAGGGAATATGTACACTGATCATCAGGGCACTGATGATCAGTGTTCCCTGATGATCAGTGTAGCCCCAGCAGTGCCACCGGTTAGTGTCCATCAATGCAAGCTGTCAGTGCTCATCAATATAAATATAAAGTGCAGCGCTAAAATTGTGACATAAAATTAAAAAAGGGGGGAAAAAACAAAATAAATCAAAATAAGTCCCAATGTAAAAAAAGTCCCAATAAAGATGACTTCAGGTGGCCGTGCACACTGGTCAGAGGTGCATGCAATGTGGCAGAGATGGAGTTCAAGATGTAGTCAGGGAACAGAAGTAGATGCAATCCCTGGATCAGTGAAGATCCTCAGACCAAAGCAGCACACGTTCCACTAGACAGCAAGGAAGAAATCACAGCTCCACCGGAGAAAACCACCACTCCTCCACTTCACATCAGCGGTATCTAGGAGGAGATACTCCCCACAGAGGAATCAAGAAAAATGCCCATGGTGAGGTATAATCAAATAGGTTTAATTAGTATAAAACAGGATGCATCCAGTAGCAATCAAGTAAATAAGCACACGGCTAGCAAAGCAAAAAGCTAGCAGCAAAGCAAACAGGACTAACCGTCCTGTCAGATGTAGTGGCCGCCGAAGCTCCACAATGCTCCGACGGCGTGGCGTCAAGGCGTGCGCAGGTTCCTCCTTACGCGTTACGTGCCAAGCACATCCTCAGAGAAAAGAACCGGGAAGTGGAGGAGTGGTGGTTTTCTCCGGTGGAGCTGTGATTTCTTCCTTGCTGTCTAGTGGAACGTGTGCTGCTTTGGTCTGAGGATCTTCACTGATCCAGGGATTGCATCTACTTCTGTTCCCTGACTACATCTTGAACTCCATCTCTGCCACATTGCATGCACCTCTGACCAGTGTGCACGGCCACCTGAAGTCATCTTTATTGGGACTTTTTTTACATTGGGACTTATTTTGATTTATTTTGTTTTTTCCCCCCTTTTTTAATTTTATGTCACAATTTTAGCGCTGCACTTTATATTTATGTGAGGAATTTTTTTTGGTTGTTCCTATGTGTTTCAGCTGCTTGTCCATTTAAAGCGCTCACTTCTTCCCTTGATTTAAGTGCTCATCAATGCCACCTGCCAGTGCCCATCAATAGCACATATCAGTGCCTACCAGGGCACATCAATACCACATAACAGTGCCCATCTGAGCTGCCTTTCAGTGCCGCCTATCAGTGCCAGGCAGTGCCGCCTATCAGTGCCATAAATGAGTGCTGCCTTTCAGTGCCCATCAGTGATGCCTGTCAATGCCCATCAGTGCCACCTACCAGTGCCTCCTCATCAGTGCCGCCTATCAGTGCCCATCACTGCAGCCTCATTAGCGCACATCAGTGAAGGAGAAAAATCACTTATTTACAAAACTGTGTAAGAGAAACTAAGAAAAAAAATTTTTTTTTCAAAATTTTCAATTGTTTTTAGTTTAACAAAAAATAAAAAACCCAGAGGTGATTAAATACCACCAAAATAAAGCTCTATCTGTCTCAAAAAAATTATAAAAAGTTCATATGGGTACAGTGTTGACTGTGCAATTGGCATTCAAAATGTGACAGCACTAAAAGCTGAAAATTGGCCTGGGCAGGAAGGGGGTAAAAGTGCCCTGTAGGCAAGTGGTTAAAAAAAATCTTGTAAAGTTTTTAAATCATTTTAAGGGACACATGATCAGAAGAATTCTGAGAAGTGTGTGTCATACTGTGGTCTACAGGAGAATTGGACACTGGCAAAGACAAAACAAAACATGTAACTATAACCCCCCCCCCCAACTTCTATCATGCTTCAGTTCTGTCCAAAATCAGAAGTGTAGGAGTTATCACAAGGTGTGTAGGACCAGTGTGCCTTAATGAAGGTACAAAAAAAGTGTTTATGATAAGCCAAAAATCTAATTTTCTTCATCATTCAGTAAAACACACAGGGTTAGAATTCCAAAAGATCCCTGAGGTTTCTAATAAGGAGAACCAGTCTAAAAAAACGTTATATCACAGGAACTTTTTGTCCCCTATATGAAGCAGACGTAAACACACTTGTCAGGGCGCCTATGTATGGAAACAGTGCTTATTGCCGAGCAATAATTCTAGGCCTAATATTCACAACGTTGAAGGAACTTTTAAAGCATCTTATGGAAACTTGCAGTTCATTAATTCACGGAAGTCTGTGGGCGGCGGCTGCGACTATGGGAACATGTTACATGTTCCACCTTAAAAATAGTTGGAACATGCAACATGTTCCCAAAGGTGCATTTAATTTTTTTTTTTGAGCCTGGAAAGCATTGTACTAGCAGATCACTGGTACAATGCAGGGCTCCTATAGACCATCAGCGTAAGCTGTCTGCCTGTACATCGCAAGGGCAGGCAGTTTCACACTGACAAGAAGAATCAATGAACTACCAGAGCACTCAACAGTGCCGTGGTAGTTTAACTACAAGCCGGTCGCCGCAAAAGATGTCAGTGCTTGTAATTTTCACATTCACAGAACTCTGTGAATGAATGATGTGGCCGTGTGGGCAGAGCCCTGCTCTTTTCAAACAGTGACAGCTGGTACAAGTTGAGATTGTTTTGAGAAGTCATAACTTGTGACTCAAAATGATGGGGTTGAAAAATGCTCTGCAGCTTTCACTACAATATCTGCATCCATCCTTTTTTTTTTTCTTAAACAAGTTTGGAGGTGCCATCTCTGTTTCATGAAGAGTCAGAGAGGAAAGATGAAGTGTAGCATTTTTGGCCGCAGGAAACCCAAGTTCTAGGAGTGACTAAAGCTTTCTAAAGAATTCAGATATAGGGGGAGATAGGATGCATGGTGTGTGATTGAGAGGGAGCTAGAGCCAGAGGAATGGAGTGGTGCAACAACAGGACATTGCTCTGGCACAGGAGAACAGCTGTCACCATTAACAGTGTTCTGTATTTCCTGTAGGCCACAGGTGGATTGCATTAGTCTGCCCTTTTGTCCCAACTCCTGTGATCCGCTATTACTAAAGTGACTTGCATGGCCCACACCTAAAGCGGAACTCCACCCAAAAGAGGAATTTCAGCTTTAAGCCTTTGTCCTCCACTCCCCATTAAAGATTGGCACCTTTGGGGAGCAGGGGGGACTGGGTACCCGCTCCCACTCCTGCTGTGATCGCCTAGGCGATCGGAAGCGGAAGTTGTCCTCCCCCCTTTATAGTCTTCTGGGACACGTGACAGGTTCCAGAAGACTACAGGGCCATTCACAAAGCGCAGCTCTTCTCGCGCATGTGCAGTGGGCACCCGGCTGTGAAACTTCAAGCTGTCCACGCTGAAGATGCCGGCGCCAGGGAGAGAAGATGACCGGTGAAACGAGCGGTGGTGAGGACACTGCTGGACCAGGGAACAGGTAAGTGGCTGTAGTTTTTGTAGCTGCTGACTTTTATTTTTTTTTTTTTTTGTTAGGTGGAACTCCACTTTAGGTGGAACTCCACTTTAAGTTTGATAAAATCATAGAATGTCAGCTTCTGGGTCCTAATCAGCATGCAGAAAATATTGCACCTTATCAAGCAGAAACCAGAAGGGGAGACAGTCAATACAACAGTAGAGTGCATCGCAGCTGGCAGAAACATAAAAGACTATCTGGCAGTAATAACTGGAGCAGTGTACCAGCAGCTGTCACACAGTGCTGAGCTCAGCCGCTGCTGCTAAACGGAGAGCAATACATGTGCATGCAGTATGAATGAGCTAGATTTCCCACTGGGGGCACAACTCTAATCCTTGGTTGTTTTGCACAAGGGTTTTTACCCTGGGGTGCCGCAGAGAGTCCTCACGAGTGCCGAGGCAAAATTACAGAAAACCCTGTACAGTCCAATGATTAAAGGTTTCCTGTGTTAACTTCTGTGTACAGGTAGCAGGGAAAGCAAATCCTATTCCTCCTCCAGGCTCTCTCCCCCTCCCTGTTTCACTAGCAAAGAGCAGCCTGATTTAAAAAAACACGCGGGAACACGGAAAAAAAATGCTCACACTCGGACGCACCTCCTTGTGTGAGGGAGCTCTCAGACTGGTGTGCCCCAGGACTGTGCGCAATTCCTAGGGGGCGCCTTGACTGAAAAAAGGTTGAAAAATACTGGTTTAGAATAATGGAGAAGTTTGGCTACCTGAGACTTTTTGGGGAAATGGGAGTGGAAAAAAAACAACTTTTAAAAAATTTAAGCAGTGGCATGTAATGAGCGGAGGATGCTGAAATGAATGGAGTTTGGTGGTAAGGTGCAGAAAAGGAGAACAAATCTTTAATTACACCGAAGTATATTTTGGTAGGTAAGTGGTGATGGCCCATCATTAAACATGTTCTAAAGTTTCCCATTATGCTGTTTCTGTCTTTATTGCTATCACATGTACAGTGCCTTCAAAACTACTAACATATATGAAAAGTTAATTTTTTATTGTTATATAAGAGTGTTACAGTGGTAATGACTTTTTTATAGGCACTGTAACACTCTGTCACATCTTAGCTCTCAAAGAAAGGGGAGCACAGCACACATTTGCCTGTTTACCATCAATTTAAAAGCAGACTATAAACAGAAACACAATTATGGTTGTATGGGTTTAAGAAATCTAAAGAGTTAATCTAAAGAATCTCAGTTCACACTGAATTCGACTTTGAAATCATGCAACTTCACTTGAAGTCGCATGATTTCAAAGCGACATGTCAGTGCAACTTCAGGTGCAAATTGGCTGACATTTGTGTGACTTTATGCACAGATGTCTACGCAAGTCGCACTTGAAATCACAAAAAATAGTGCAGGAACCTTTTTTTTTTTTTTTTTCAAACAGTTCCATTGCAGACAATAGGGTGCGACTTGTCATGCGATTTGAAACTGTCATACTCGTACTGGTGTGAATCAGGGCAAAATCTGGTAACTGCAAAAGGAAAATTCAAGCAATAAATGCCAACACTGTTCCTTCAAACTCCTAATCAACAATCATATTGTTGCACATAAGGTCATTTTAAACCTGCAAAGTATTTATTGTTACAGAGTAGAGCAAAACTAATTAAAATTTTAAGAGAAAAAAAACAACACAGTGTTAATGCCTATACATGCATAAGATAGACAGGCACATAACATGTATAAAAAAAATTACCTTCTAGCATGCTAAGATGCATGGCATCATTTGCTCGTTTTGGAACACTAAGCATCACTTCTAGTCCATCTTTTATTTCTCCTTTGCCTTCCTCACAGCATGTCAACAGCTCCTAATGTTAAGGAAAAACAAAACAACAGCAATCATTAGACCAGTCAGTTTGTAAAATAAGTACTCAAAACAAACTGTGCCTGTAATATATTTGAACAAATAAAAACACATAAAATTGTATAGTAGTAGTATTCATTCTCAGAATTAATATTATCTATATCCACCGAGTTAAAACACCACTTCAAATGTAGGACCATTGGGAAAGAAACAAAGACACAGCTAAGGGGCAGCCTCTGATGGCAGACAAACTCTCCATCAGCTTTGTTAATCACAACATGATACCATAGTCGGTAAGGCTGAATAAAGATTGGTCCACCAGTTCCACCCGAGTGTGTATGTTACTACCATTGATTATGTCACTACCAGTACATAACCCGGAGTGGGGGGGTTCTGTGACCTTCAATCAAAAATGATTTTAAGGCGAATACAAAAATTGAAAGGCACATTTCTGATTTCTGACCACTGGGACAGTGTCTATTGAGGGATGGGAAAAATAGAACTCCCCCAAGACAGGAACAGTACAATGCTGTGTGAACATCTATATGACAGGTCATCTGGCTAAGTAACATGCAAGGGCCAGGTCCACCTAGATAAATGGCCATAGGGCCCGGAAGCCTCTGTTCTAGAGCTTGAAAAAAAAACGTACAACTAAAGCAATGGAGGAAACCCCACACAGAACAAAGTAACTCTAGACAGCAAAGAGAAAATAGTCTTCTGAGGCAGTGGAGCTAGCCAGAAAGACAAGAGACAATGTCCTTGTTGAGGTAGACTTATAAGGAAAGGCCGCCAGTTCAGAAAACAAGCCCCACTGTAAGGGAATTCCCGTGAGATGGCTGGCGAATGGACGTGCGCATGCGCACAGAAATGTGCGATCACGCACGGCGAAGATTTGCGCCAGACGGACTATTTAAAAGGTGCCTCTGTCTGTGCTGAGTGCTGACTGGTCTTCAGCTGTTCCCTGTTTCCTGCTCGTTCCTGTGTGATTCCCTTGTTGCTGACCCGGCTTGTTCCTGACCTGACTCTTGATTACTCTCCTGCTTGATACTTGTTCCTGACCTCGGCTCTGCGCCTGACTTTGGCTTGCTTATGATTTGGGACCTCGCTGTCCGCCCGTTGATGACCCTGGCTATTCCTATGACATTGCTCCTGTCTCCCATCCCAGCTTCCTGTCTTGCTCTGGTGCACGCCTGGAGATCTACCAAACCAGCTCTACATATCGCTACTGTTCCTGAATCGGTGGTCCATCAGTCTTTTCAGGACTCCAGCTGCAATTGCTGCAAACAACACCTGCTGGCACTCTTGTCCCCCTGGTCCCTAGACACCCTCTGTTCCACTTCCAGTGGGGTCAGGGCTAGTGACACAAGTGAGGGCGACCTCGTCATTTCAGTCTCCAATCAGGTACGTGACACCCACACATTTCACGTTTAGCAATTTTGTTATGTTGCAGCATGATACAACAGTTTTTTTTAATTCATTTAATAATGACAAAATTCAATTCCATAATGACAAAATGAAAACAGAATTTTAGAAATGTCTGAATCTGTAAAAAAGAATAAATTGAAATATTACATTGGCATAAATATTCAGACCCTTTGAAACAACACTTAAAATTTAGCTCAGGTGCCTCCCATTTCTCTTATTTGTTGCAGAGATGTTTCTATACCTTGATTGAAGTTTACCTGTGGTAAATTAAATCGATCGGACGGGATTTGGAAAGGCACACACCTCTCTACAAAGCCTCACAGCTGACAATGCATACTGTATCAGAGCAAAAGCCATGAGCACAGAGGAACTGCCTGCAGAGCTCAGAGACAGGATTATTGCAAGGTACAGATCTGGGGAGTTCTACAAAAAAACATTCTGCTGCACTAAAGGCTCCCAAGAGCACAATGTTCTCCACTATTCTAAAATGGAAGACGTTTGGCACAACCAGGACTCTTTCAAGAGTCGGTCACCCAGCCAGACTGCAATCAGGGGAGTAGAGTCATAGTAAGAGAGGAGACCCAGAACACTGACTAAATTAAAGTGATCCTGTGTGGAGATGGGACAGAGTGGCGAGACGAAAACCTCTCAGTGCAAAACACAAGGCGGCCCGTTTTGAGTTTGCAAAAGGTTTGACAGCATGGCTTTTTCTATGATATATTATGCATGGTTAGCTGTGATGCCTTTTATTGAGAGGCGTGTACCTTTCCAGACCATGTCCAATCAATTTAATTTACCACAGGTGGACTCCAATCAAGGCGTAGAAGCACCTTAGCAATGATCAACAGAAATGGGAGGCACCTGAGCTAAATATCAAGTGTTGTTACAAGGGGTCTGAATACTCATGCCAATGTGATTTCAGTTTTTCCTTTTTTATAAATTTACAATCATTTTTAATATTGTGTTGTCACTTTGTCATTATGGGGTGTGTAGATCAATGAGAGAAAATAAATGTAAACAACTGCAGTACTTTCTGCAACACCTGCCAAGTATTGGCATTCCACATGTGAGACCCAGAGGCCTAAAATCCATGGAGCACCTTTGGGCTTTCTAGAGGCATAAGTTATGTATCTAATTTCCTGACTGCCTATCAACTTTTCGGACACTTTGAATGATGTGATGGTGATTGGAGACACTGAGTGGCTGCACTATTAGGGCTCATTCACATGAGAGATTTGGGGGGGGTTTCTTGTGGTTACCTATGGGTTAGCCTTTGTATCCCGAACAATTCTTTTGGCAGTTGTGGCTGCAATCTTTCTTGGTCTACCTGACCTTGGCTTGGTATCAAGAGATCCCCGAACTTTCCACTTCTTAATAGGTGATTTAACAGTACTGATTGGGAGATTCAAGGCTTTGGACATCTGTATATGTCCTTTTCCATCTTTATAAAAGTTCCATTACCTTGTTACGCAGGACTTTTGACAGTCCTTTTCTCATCCCCATGGCTCAATATCTAGCCTAGTCAGTGCTTCCACATAAGAGCTAACAAACTCATTGACTATTTATACACTGACACTAATTGCAATTTAAAAAGCCACAGATGTGGGACATTAACCTCTAATTGGCATTTTAGCCCGTGTGTGTCATCTTGTGTGTCTGTACCAAGGCCAAACATTCCAGGGTATGTAAACTTTTGATCCGGGCCATTTGGGTGATTTCTGTTATTATGATTTAAAAAGGAGCCAAACAACTATTTGATAATAAATGGCTTCATATGATCATCATTCTTCAATAAAAGAGCATTTTTGTGGCATGATCAGTCATATTTGCAATATCAATGCCAAAATTTCACAATTTCTGCCAGGGTATGTAAACTTTTGAGCACAACTGTATATAAAGCGCTGCATAAATTGATGGCGTGATATAAGTACCTGTATTAAATAAATAAAACAAAATGAGAGGATCCCTCTTCTCTTTTGGACTTGACTTTTCTTGTTATATAACAAGGGGGTTCATTGCAATCTGGGGAGTGCGGATTGTATACAATCACACGTGGTGGAAAATTATTATTATTACTACAGGCACTTCTATAGCGCCGTCAATTTACACAGCGCTTTACATATATATTGTACATTCACATCAGTCCCTAACCCTCAAGGGGCGTACAATCTACGGTCCCTAAGTCACATTCATACATACTAGGGCCAATTTAGACAGGAGCCAATTCACCTACCAGCATGTCTTTGGAGTGTGGGAGGAAACCGGAGTATCCAGAGGAAACCCACGCAGGCACAGGGAGAACATGCAAACTCCAGGCAGGTGGTGCCGTGGTTGGGATTTGAACCCACGACCCTAGTACTGCTAGGCGGAAGTGCTAACCACTGTGCTGCCCTATTAATTATATTGACTATAATGAATATTAACAAGCAGTGTCTTTGGATACAAGCACTTTCTATGGACTTTTTTTTTTATGATTATAGTTAGATTTTAAGTCACACTTCTTTTGGACTTTCAATTATATAGTAATATGGTAGAGATTAAGAGGATTTTTTTTTTTAATTAGCACATTCATGACATATATTAATTTCACATATTGTTAAGTGGCTGCAAGTGATGTCAGATGTATAGGTTATGACAGGTGAGATAATTGTCCATAGACCAGCAGAACTCCAACCCCTGGCAGCCACGCTTCCTTCCAAGGTGTCCTCAAGGCTATCAGGTATCCCCCCACTTGGAAGGAAGGCATCACCTATATGTCAAGGGCGAATGTTCAAAGTATTGGGGAGTGGGAGGCCCAGGGTTGTGTCAAAGTGGAGAGGGGAGGGGTTACAAACCAGCAGCCCAGGCTTTGTTTTGCTGGGGTAGAGAAGTACTCTAATATTGTTGCGTACGTGTGCACACCCTTAAACTAATACTTTGTTGAAGTACCTTTTTATTTTATTCCAGCACTCAGTCTTTTTGGTTATGAGTCTATCAGCATGGCACATCTTGACTTGGCAATATTTGCCCACTCTACCTTGCAAAAACACTCCAAATCTGTCCAATTGCAAGGGCATCTCCTGTGCACAGCCCTCTTCAGACCACCCCACAGATTTTCAATTGGATTCAGGTCTGGGCACTAGCTGGGCCATTCCAAAACTTGAATCTTCTTCTGATGAAGCTATTCCTTTGTTGATTTGGATGTATGCTTTGGGTCGTTATGCTGAAAGATGAAATTTCTCTTCATGTTCAGCTTTCTAGCAGACGCCTGAAGGTTTTGTGCCAATATTGACTGGTATTTGGAACTGTTCATAATTTCCCCTACCTTGACTAAGGCTCCAGTTGCAGCTGAAGAAAAACGGCCCAAAGCATGATGCTGCCACCACCATGCTTCACTGTGGGTATGGTGTTCTTTTGGTGATGTGCAGTGCTGTTTTTGAACCAAATATATCTTTTGGAATTATGGCCAAAAAGGTCAACCTTGGTTTCATCAGGCCATAACACATTTTCCCACATGCTTTTCGGAGACTTCAGATGTGTTTTTTTGCAAAATTTAGCCGGGCTTGGATGTTTTTCTTCGTAAGAAAAAGCTTCCATCTTGACACTCTACCCCATAGCCCAGATATATGAAGAATACAGGAGATTGTTGCAACATGTACCACACAGCCAGTACTTGCCAGATATTCCTGCATCTCCTTTAATGTTGCTGTAGGTGTCTTGGCAGCCTCCCAGACCAGTTTTACTCTGGCCTTTTCATCAATTTTGGAGGGACATCAGGTTCTTGGTAATGTCACGCCATGTTATCTCCACTTGATAAGATGACGGTCTTCACCGTGTTCCATGGTAGATCTAATGCCTTGGAAATTCTTTTTTATCCTTCTCCTGAGTGATACCATTTAACAATGAGATCCTTCTGATGCTTTGGAAGCTCACTGCGGACCATGGCTTTTGCTGTAGGATGCGACTAAGAAAACATCAGGAAAGACCTACTAGAACTGCTGAACTTTATTTGGGGTTAATCAGAGGCACTTTAAATGATGGCAAGTGCATTTAACATAATTTTTTAATGTGATTGCTTAATTCTGAACACAGCTACATCCCAAGTTATAAGAGCGTGTGCACACTTAAGCAACCACATTTTATTTTTTTAAGTTTACTTCCCCCCCCCCCCCCCAAAAGATTTCAATTTGTTTTGCAATTGAGTTGTACCGTTTATACGTCATATTAAAGGTGGAAAAAGCTCTAAAATGATTTATCTGTTCTCATTTTTTTTTTACATCACAGAAACCTTCCATTTTGACAGGGGTGTGCTGAAATAGTGTACTTCCTCCAAGGAGCTATTGCATCTGCCAGTGACTCCGCAGGACTGACCTTATCTGGCAATTTTTTCCAAATGAGGTCAGTCCTGTAGACTGGTGGCCTTAGAGTCTTCTACTGTGGAAAATTTGTCTGATTCAATGTCAGACAAATTCTCTACAGCCGAAGGCTCTAAGACTTCCAAGGCAGTAGGGAGATCAGAGATTGATGCTGTAGGAGTATACCAATCCTGAGAGGTAGCAGCAGTGGCAGCAAGCAGGGCCAGGAAGGAGTGGATGGGCAGCTCAGAAGAAAAGGAGAGAGGGCAATCTAAGTGAAATGCTTCCCAGAGGAACCAGTGCACCCTATTCTCCCGATAATCACTGAAGTGAAACCACTGGCTAGGCAAAGGGTATGCTAAGACTTACAGTCCCTTCAGAACCACAAAATCTTCCCAGCCACAGTCTACAACATCCACAGCCCTTGGAAAATGACAGGAAAAATTTTTAGAACTTCCAGGGGGGAAGCAGATTGCTTCTGACTAGAGTTGGAATGTTGCTTGCCTAAATGTGGAGCTGTGAAGGTGAGGTTTCAAAACAATTATTCATATAAACCACTTGACAGCATATGAACCCTCGTAGACTGTTGAGCCGATGCAGAGTTGTCATAAACAGTCCCTCTGGAGCAGGGAACTGCATGCGCTCATAGCCTGCCTTGGGGGTACTACCGGGAACTATATATCTTGTCATCCAGCTAGCCATTTGTGTAACCACAGATCACTTACAGGCTAGGTCCACAGTAAGCAAAGAGGTGCAAGAGCAATCAAGATACGGTCCCCAAGCAGGGATGTCAAGCCCTCCAATGTCTAGACACAACCCAGCAGAGTAACCAGCAGAGGATAGGGCGCAACTTGGAGTGTAGAAACGTGAAGCAGTGCTGGGACCTATCACAGCACATAAAGATCTACCTGTCAGCAGGAAAACCAACTGGTCCAGGAACAGGAACAAGAACAAAGCTGTGGCGTCATCAGCCAATACCCATATTAATATGGTCACTGGCGCTTGCTCCCATCATGGCCGCCACAGCTTCAGAATAGTAAACTCACTGTCCACACATAATAGGGCCACTGGCAGTGCCAATGCACACAATGGCTGCTGCCGACCCCCCGACATGTCTGCTTTAACTCCTGTTTCAAAGGAAACACGGCAGGACCATGATAGCACAGAGTGAGCCTGCAAAGTTGGACTCCCCTTGAAAAGCACCTTGTCCCCATTTTTAAAAGGACAAGTGCCTTCTCCCCACAATCTTGGGGACCAGGTAGCTGCCTTGCAAACCTGACACTGACACCTGATGCCAAGATGCCCATTGGCGTTGAAAGAAAAAAAAAAACCCACAAGGACTGAAACGTGACCCTTAATTTAATGGTATTCAAGGTATGCTTCCAATCCACACCTCGCTGAAAAAAGATCCTGGCAACATAAAAGGCCCGCGGATTAACACGTCTTGACTAGCACCATGAAATGTAGGTCTTCCATTTCCGTTGATAAATCTTCTGAAAAGTGAATTTATGTGCCTTCAGCATAGTAGCAATCAGAGTTGCTGATAACCACCTGTCCTTCATAACCTGGATTTTAATAGCCAGACTGTCAAAGCCAGTGAAGGTAAAGCAGGGTGGAAGAAAGGCCTTTAGAACAGCAGATCCATCTGCAGAGGAAGACACCAGAGAACATCCATGAACAGATGCACCACATCAATGTACAAGGGTCGTCCGAGCCAATTCAGAGCCATAAGGATGACAGGAGTTGCTTTAGCCTCTTTTCTTTGTAACAGCTTTAGAAGGGAGCTTTAGAGGCAGGAAGTAGTAGTAGTAGTGTAGTGTAGCTAGGACTAATGGCTCAATGGCGCTTTTAGGGTACCCATGGCGTCCAACCAGGGATCTCTTGTTCGTGTCGCAAATCAGCTCCTCCCTGCTGAGACAAGATGCTAGAAGATCCACATCTGGGATTCCCTACCTCAGACAGATTGGATGGATGTAATGCCCACTTGCCTTGGTCTAGACTTTGACATGAGGTAGTCTGCCTGCCAGTTTTCCACTCCCGGAGTGTAAACTACGGAGAGTGCAGAAATGTGAAGCTTCATCCAATGGAGGATGTGCACAACTTCCAGTGCTGCTGCTGAACTTCTCGTTCTGCCCTGGTGATTGACGCATGCCACTGCTGTGGCGTTGTCTGACTGGACCCTGACTGGATGTCCCCGAAGATGATTCATCCAAAATGTCAGACAGAATCTGACTGCACGTAGCTCCAGGACACTGAGAGGCAACTGAGATACCTCCTTGGTTCATAGGCCCTGGGCCAATAGCTGACCCATTATGCCCCAGCCAAAAAGACTGCATCAGTTGTGACCACCATCCAATGAAGGGGATGGAATGACTTGCCACTCAGCAGAAACTGAGACTTGATCCACCACAGCAGGGAGGACTTGACCGAGTGTCCCACATGAATCTGCTTGTTCAGCAACAAGGGAAACATCTCTTTTTAAGTAATTCCTTCTGCAACACTCATGTGAAACTGAGCATATGGGACCACCTTGGAAGTTAGAGACCATGAGACTCAGAACTTGCATGCAGAAACGCAAAGTGGGCCACCTGTGTGAAAGCAATAGCCGAACCTTAAATCTTTGAAGCTTGTCCAGTGCAAAAAACAAAAAAAACAAAAAAAAACACACCCTGGCTTGAGTCCAGAACAAGACTCCAGTATTCAAGACGGGAGGGACCAAGGAAGACTTTTTGTAGTTCAGGATCTAGCCAAACGCCTGCAGGGTATGATGCAATCATTAGGTTGTATGTCAGGAAGAAGCCAGGTTATGCCCAGAAGACAAGATCATCCACCACTGCAATCCCCCGTTGTCTTAGCAACAGCAGGATCAGAGCCAGCAACTTGCAAAAAACCTGAGGGTAGAGATAGGCCAAAGGGGAGGGTGAGAAATTGGCAGCGATCGTCCCTAATTACAAAATGCAGAAAATGCTGGTGTCTCACACAGATGTGGGCATGCATGTACACATTATTGACGATCATCACAGAGTGAATGGATTAAATCTTGAATTTTTGGACCTTCTCAAAAACGCTGAGGGCATGGAGGTCCAGAATCAGATCAACCCCTTCCTTCTTTTTGCACTGTAAACAGGCTGGTAACCCTGAACCTCTCTGAAGAAGGTACCCGAGGAATTGCAAAGTTGAGACAAAGACAGATTGAAATTAAAGAACAAACTATCTAGTTGCCCGATAACAGTTTGCAGACCTATTTGCAGGAGAGATGAGAATGCCAAGGATCTGCGAACCAGTGAAGATGACCCCAAACCCTGGTGTGAAAAGGTGAACAAACTGTTATGGTATGGAGGACCCCTCAGCAAACTTACTAATCTTGTGCTGTCAAGTATGTTTTTGACCATCAGAGAGGGCCTTGAAAAGCATGGAATCTATGTCCAAGTTTCCTTAGGAACGAAAAAGCTACTTACGCACAGGGAAAAAAAAAAAAGGGTCCCTGCTTACGCCTGCAGCAAGTTTACCTTCTTAAACTGTAGGACTTTCACCTCCCATGAGGTTCTAGATGAAGTCATCCAGATTGACACCAAAAAGTTTCCCTGAGAAGGTAACTCCACCGGGGCATTCTTTGAAGTTTGGTCCACAGACCAGCACTTCAGCCAGAGAACGCAGCGCACATCAAGAGAGTTTTGAGAGTAAGAGGGCTACATTCAAGGACACATTCAAGATGTACTTTAAGGCCTATACCTTCTTGCGCAAGCTCCATGTAGACTGGGCACACCTGCTCATTACCCAAGCCCTGATGCAAGAGCTTAGACCATTCTGTGAGCGTTTAGGATAGCAAAGCCAAGACTAACACTGGGAGAAGTGCTGAACCAGAACATGTGACTGTTTCCACTTTCCTGTCAGCAGGGTCCCTGAAGGAGGGAGAATACTCCCAGAATCATAGTCCCCTGGTTCAGACTAGAAATAGGCTGGTCCAGGACTGGAGAAGTCAACTTTTTAATAAGAGTCCCCTCAAAAGGTTAGCTAGCAGAAAATAGTTTTGGCACCACAAAAAGGCTGTTTAGGATGTTCATAATCCCTACAAAACAAACTCATCAAAGTAGGTAGGATATGGAACACTTTTGTGCGACACAACGGCCTACAAATTCTAAACGGAATACACATATCCTCAGAGTTCCCTGGGGGATCCTACTTTTTAAGGGCCTCCCCTAACTGAAGATGACACCAGTGCCTTCTCTTGCACTACAGTAATCGAAGAGGATTCTTCCTTGCTGCCAGACGAAGGCTGATCAATCTCAGTTGAATCCACAGACAGTGTGGAGACAGCCACCGCCTCGACCTCTGCATTTGAATCTTCCTTGTCTAAATTTTCTGAAGAGGAAGGGGTGGGGGGGCTCAGAAATTGGAGCGGGACCCTGGGGATTCATTGGGGAAACACACCCCAGAAAAAGCAAAACTAGCTACAAAAAGGATTCACCATAAAACCCCAGCTATAAGCTACTGCAAATTGGGGGGGTGGGGACCCCAACAGTAGGACTAATCAGACTGACGCCGTCTGTGACCCTACTATCACTCCAGCAGCTGGGAAGAAGAGGAGGATCTGAGAATTCATGTACTCAGCACAAGATGAGAGCATCACCTCTACCACAGCCTCCAGCCATAGCCCAGGAAGTCTTGGGTGGAGGGGGTGAGGGGAAACCCCTCACAAAATGCGCACCGCGGCTCGGCTCTGCCAAAATGGCTGCCACTGCAGGGCTTCCCCAAAAAGGCAGCAGGCCGAGATTCTAGAGAAAATGGCCATCAGCACTTGATCTGCAGCAGGAGACACCACGGTCCCCGTAACTGCACTCAGGGCACCATGAGTGCTCTAGGCACCCAGCCCTACATAGGAATCGCAGGTGCAGCTGGACAGGACAATGCATATAGCAGCAGGAGGAGGAGACCTGAACACCTAGGTAGGGCCAACAAGCCCCATAGCCGCCCAGGGGAGCAAAAACAGGGGGAGAGACAAAGGGTACCCAGGGCCCCCGCACACCTCAAAGGGAGAGAGGGAAGGAGGTTATAAGGAATACTTACAATTCCAGTGTGGACAGGAGTGGGTACCTCCCCAGCACAGTCTGCGACCCGAGTATTTTAAAAATATATATATATTTTATATATAATTGTATTTTATTCAACTTTTAAATTAATATCATAAATTTAAATGATTAAGAATTTAAAAAATACATTCCATTAACAAATTAACTTTTATTAAAAGTAACATAAAAATTGGACAGAAAATAAAATGAAATGTTTGCATTGAAGTCAACAGGAGACTATTTTGCATTGATGTCGATAGGGAGTGTTTTTCCACTGAAGTCAATGGAACACAATTCTGCACTTAAGTCAATGGGACGCAATTTTGCTTTAAAGTCAATGGGAGCTGATATATATATATCAGTGCATTTCTAGTGTCATTAACTACTATTCTGGAGTCTGAGTGTTAATAAAAATTATTAAATGTTTTTCAACATTTTTCTGTTAACTTACCTTTAACAACAGTTGATACTTTGTGATTCTTTGCACAGGCTTAATAAGGTAAGAGGAAATAGAGTTTGCCAATTCATGGCGTTGTTGAATTTCCTGTAAAACATGCAATAAACATAGCATTAAAATATTTCATCATTCATATTCAAGAAGTAAAGTACATTTGATTCTACTGAAGTTTGCATCCCTAATTACTGTAAAACACCACCGAAATCCATCAAGTACGTGAGGATGAATAATGATTCGACCACCAAATAAAAAGGGAAATAAATGAAACAGCCATAATACCTACATTTCAAAAGTATACTACAGATGTAAAATGAGATACAGTCAGGGCCAGAAATATTGGCACCCCTGCATTTCAGTCAGATAATGTACCACTTATTCCCGAAAATTGTTGCAATTACAAATTTGTAAGCATTCTCATGTTTATTTCTTTTGTTTGTATTTCTCCAGAAAAAAAGTGGAGAAATAAAAAGCTAAATTGACATTCCAAGCAAAACTCCAAAAATGGACTGGATAAAATTATTAGCACATTCTCAAAATTGTAAGAAATAATTGCATTCCAAGCTTGTGTTGCTCCTTTAATTTGTAATTAAACTCAGCTGTGTCAATTAACAAGTGCGGACACTATAGAAATTACACCAGCAACCAGTTAAAATGGTGAAAAATGTACTTTTCGTTTGTTTTCGTCCCACATGGAGCATGGAGAAGAGAAAGAGCAGAAAAGAATTGTCTGAGGATTTAAGAACAAAAATTGTGGAAAAGCATGGGCAATCTTAAGGTTACAAGTCCATCTCCAAAGATCTTAATGTTTCCTGTGGTGTGTCCACTGTGTGCAATATTGTCAAGATGTATACAGCCCATGGCACTGTAGCTAATATCCCTGGACGTGGATGAAAGAGAACAATTGATCAAATATTGCAATGAAGGATTGTTTGAATGCTGGCTAAAGGACCTCGATCAACTTCCTCAACTTCCAGAAAAATTCAAGCTGATCTTCAGGCACAGGGTACAACTATGTCAATTTGCACTATATGTTGCGATATGAATGAGGACGCTATGGTAGGGACCCAGAAGGCCCCCACTGCTGACAAACATAAAAAAGCCAGATTTGAGTGTGACAAAACTTACCTGAGGAAGCCAAAATTCTGTTTGGAGAATATGCTGTGGACAGGCAAAACAAAATTACAGACTTTTGGGTAAAGCCCACCATTCTCCTCTTTTCAGAAAAAGAAATGAGGCCTTTACAGAAAAGAATACAGTCCCTACAGTCGAACAAGGTGGAGGTGCAATCATGTTTTGGGGTTGCTTTGCTGTGTCAGGCACTGGATGTCTTGACCGTGTGCATGGCATTATGAAATCTGAAGGCTACCAAAGAATTCTCGGGTGCAATGTGTCAAAAAGTTGGGTTTCTGTCAGACATCATGGGGTTTATTTACTAAAGCTGGAGATAAAGTCATATAGTGTTGCGCTCCCAAACCTCCAATTAATATACTTAAATCACTCAATCTCTATCCTGACAATCATATACAAAAGAATATATAAATGATAAAAATATGTAAAAAATCATCAAAAAATATTTTCATCAAAAAATATTGAATTAAATTAATAAAAACCTCAATAATTAAAAATAATATCTGTGATTAAACATAAATTATAAATAATATTAATCTTATACTTATATCAATTCAAATAATCCATGTGCATAATTGAATAAAAACAACAGTGAAAAAATAGTGAAAAAAAATGTCCCATGTAATAAAAGTGACTTTGTGCTGAAAGACCTTCAATCTATATTGCTTATAAATCCGTGACTGCTTGTGAATCCTCCCAAAAGTGCAGATGTACGCTCACCTCCTTATAAGCCTGCAATTAGGCTATATATGCTTTCGGTTCTCCTCCTTTGGAACCTACTTGATTGGAACTCTTGCTTTGAGATAATAGATATCCGTAATTAACGATATGTGCTATGGGATGAATCCCTTCTCCAGAGGATACAACTCCTCTATATTCTCATCTCCATGCAACTCTCCACATAAAAAAAAAGATCTCGACATGGTGCTTTATCTTTTATAAAGATCGGCTTTATTGGCTCAGAATATAGCACTCACATATGTTGTATTCAGACAATGGTAACACGAATGTGAACCGAATCCTCCGCTGACTGTCGGAGCTATGCACCCGTGGTCCGGCAAACGAACTGACTCCCTCCGAGTGACGTTACAGTCCCACCCCCCAGGGGGTGGGACTGTAACGTCACTCGGAGGGAGTCAGTTCGTTTGCCGGACCACGGGTGCATAGCTCCGACAGTCAGCGGAGGATTCGGTTCACATTCGTGTTACCATTGTCTGAATACAACATATGTGAGTGCTATATTCTGAGCCAATAAAGCCGATCTTTATAAAAGATACAGCACCATGTCGAGATCTTTTTTTTATGTGGAGAGTCGCATGGAGATGAGAATATAGAGGAGTTGTATCCTCTGGAGAAGGGATTCATCCCATAGCACATATCGTTAATTACGGATATCTATTATCTCAAAGCAAGAGTTCCAATCAAGTAGGTTCCAAAGGAGGAGAACCGAAAGCATATATAGCCTAATTGCAGGCTTATAAGGAGGTGAGCGTACATCTGCACTTTTGGGAGGATTCACAAGCAGTCACGGATTTATAAGCAATATAGATTGAAGGTCTTTCAGCACAAAGTCACTTTTATTACATGGGACATTTTTTTTCACTATTTTTTCACTGTTGTTTTTATTCAATTATGCACATGGATTATTTGAATTGATATAAGTATAAGATTAATATTATTTATAATATGTTTAATCACAGATATTATTTTTAATTATTGAGGTTTTTATTAATTTAATTCAATATTTTTTGATGAAAATATTTTTTGATGATTTTTTACATATTTTTATCATTTATATATTCTTTTGTATATGATTGTCAGGATAGAGATTGAGTGATTTAAGTATATTAATTGGAGGTTTGGGAGCGCAACACTATATGACTTTATTCACATTTTGTCACATTGGTAGTTATGTGCTAGAGGTTTGCGATCCAACTTTGAAGTGTATAATAGGGAGTTTTTTTCTGCTTTCTGGCTCGCAAGACACTTCTAATATTTTAGACATACTAAAGCTGGAGAGTCCAAAATCAGACTCCCTTCTGCATAGAAACCAATCAGCTTCCAGGTTTCATTGCCAAAGCTTCATTGAACAAGCTGAGGTTAGAAGCTGATTGGTTTCTATGCAGAAGGGAGTCTGATTTTGGACTCTCCAGCTTTAGTAAATAAACCCCCATGGGTCTTACAGCAGGAAAATGACCCAAAGCACACTTAAAAAAAATACCCAGAAATTGTATAAGACAAAGTGATGGAGAGTACTTAACTGGCCAATGAGTTCAAATCTAAAAGTCATAGAGCACCAGTGGAGAGATCTCAAAACAGCAGTTGGGAAAAGGAACCCTTCCAATCTAAAAGACCTGGAGCAGTTGGTGAAAGAGTGGCCCAAAATTCCAGCAGAGAGGTGTGAGAAGCTCACTGATGGTTACCGGAAGCAATTGATTTCAGTTATTTTTTCCAAGGGGTGTGCTACCAAATATTAAATTGAGATTGTCAATTTTGTCCAGTCCATTTTGGGGTTTTGCGTGGAATGTGTCAGATTTGGCTTTTTGTTTCACCACTTTATTGTGTCATACCAATACAAACAAAATAAATAAACAGAACGCCTACATTTATGTAAGTGCAACAATTTATTGCGCAAAGTGGTACATTATCTGACAGAAATGCAGGGGTGACAATATTTTTGTCCTTGACTGTCTAATAAATAATTTTATTGGGTCAAGGGACATATTTATATTGCAAACGCTTCTTGCAATATCACCATGTTTACATTTATTCATAACACCATTAAGCATGTGTTACCTCAAAGGGATACATACTCAGTTTATTCATTGCTATATATACACACCACACAGTTTGGGAGTTCTGTTGGACTGGAGTTGGGGACCATACTTTGCATCCCTAACAGCAGGATGGCCTTGACAGTTGCTGGTAATTGGGGATTCTATAATCACAAGGAACGATAGAATAATTTTTTGCCAGCACCACTTCAATACAGTGGTTTTCTATCTCCCACATGCCAGGGTACAGCATGTGGTGGACAGAGTAGAATAATACCCGGGAGGAGCTTGGCATTACCCAGCTGTCTTTGTTACATAGTATGGCTGAAAAAAAAAAGACAAAAGTCCATCCAGTTCAACCAGAAAAAAAAAAAAAATTATAATCCTATACCCACAGTTGATCCAGAGGAAGGCAAAAAAAATACAGAAAAGCATAATCTAATTTGCTCCTGCAGGGGAAAAAATTTCTTCCTGATCCCCGAGAGGCAATCAGATATTCCCTGGATCAACTTTAGCTATAAATGTTAGTAGCCAGTTATATTCTGTGTATCCAAGAAAGAATCCAAGCCTTTTTTAAAGCAATCCATTGAGCTGCCCAGAACCAACTCTTGAGAGAGTCTATTCCACATTTTCACAGCTCTTACAGCCTTTCACAGGTTTATGCTGGGACAAAATGGCAGAATACATGGAAGATGGCATTTCCTTGAGGATCAATCGTCTCTATGATTAAGCTCTATCCAAGTAAAACAAGTCAAAGGGGCAGGGCAGATGGGAGAAGACTGAACAGAGGTCAGTTTTTTATTCTTACTACTCAGGTTCATATCAACAGTGTGCGGCCTTGCTTTTTACACTTGGTTTTTGACAATGGAGGTAGACGTGTTCTATTGGCAGAACTGCATCTTGGAGAGGGTATTGGAGCCGGTGGGGGAAGTATACAGTGGCATTCGATCAGTGCTTTTCCTTGTTCGTTTTGAAATGGAGAGAGGTTTTAATTATGAGTGGCTTCAACATGGCTAACATTAACTGGGCTACTCAAACTGCAATTAGAAGCAAGAGCAGGGATGTAATGGAGGCATGAGGTTTCTCTGAAACAATAAAAAGTAGTGACAAATGAGGATCAACTGTCTGATGTTGAGGTAAGATTAAATTTGGGTTCTAGTGATCACTAATGTCTCTCATTTTATATTAAAACAAGATTCCCTTGTCACATTCTCCCATGCTTGCCTGCAGGACTTCTCCAGTGCCACTCCCATGCCCTTCAACTTCCTACTCCAAATTTGTCTGACCGTCTTATGGACGCGGTGCCCCCAGTGTGAGCGGCTTTCCCTGGGGGCACTGCTTGAGGGGGAGGAGCCAGGAGCACCAGTGGAGACCTGAAAAGAAGATCTGGGCTGCTCTGTGCAAAACCCCTGCACATAGCAGGTAAGTATAGACATGTTATTTAAAAAAAACAAAAAAACAGAGCTTTAGTGTCACTTTAATTCCATTTAAACTATGACTTGAATGGTTTTGTGATGTCAATAAACAATATTGTTTTACTAGGATAATTTGTGTGGTGTACATGCCTATAAAGTTCAAAATTTCTAATTGGAAATTCCTCTGCTCTAATGTCAGGCAAATGAATAAGTGTAAACGGAAAAAAAATAACAAATAAATAAAAGCTCCAGGCCAAGATGGCAACATGAACCAAGAGCTCCGGCACTTTTAATAAAAAACTATTTGGCCAGGAGAACAGTGACTCCAAGATGGGGAGAGACCGAGAGAAGTGCATCAGACACCTGCTCGCAAGCAGGAGCTGGGTATGTAACATACCAGAGCTGTTCCAGTCTCAATACACAGACCTTCAAAGCTACCTTGCAAGCCACAGAGCCCTGCGCCTTAAGTAACCAGCCTACATCTGAATCTTCCCAGACAGATGGGACAAGAGTTCCCAGCCCACCCCCAGGTCAGCTCCCCAGCCTAGTAGACCTTCAGAGAGTGGTGCTGGACATCAAAAACGCATTGTCCGCAGTTATATCTGACTTGAAAGCAGACATTCAAGCTAATCGTCACAAAGATGAGGCACCCATTGCTCCAGTACAACAGGTCACTAAGATTCAAGTTCAGCATCTTGTTCCCATCCACCACCATTCTGAGGATCTTGACAATAGGGGATGAAGATAGAACTTAAGGATCCAAGGAATAATGGAGTCTGTGGACAAGCCCCAACTTGAGTCTGGGGTTTGGGCTAACTTCAACAATCTCCTGGGCAGACCTTTGGATTCACACATAAACATGGAACGCTGCCATTAAGCCCTTAGACCGAGGGGGAGAGATGCTGACCTTCCTTGTGATGTAATTTGCCGCCTGATGAGCTTCTTGCTGAAAGAAGACATTCTTAGAAGCACCAGAGTTCAGGGTCATATCTCCCATGATGGCTCTGAGATTAAGATTTGTTTTTAGCTTTTTACAAACATTACCCTGCAGTACAGAAGGGAGCTGCATCCTTTACTTACCATCCTGCATGCCAGGGAGATCCCTTCCTGGCGATCATTCCCTTTTTGTTTTTCAGCATCTGTCTGGCTGCACAGCACATCTGCACACACCGGAGGACCAGTAGTTGTTCTGTAAGATCATGGGGCTCCTGCTCGTAGAACTGCCAGATTGATACAGTACTTTCCTAATGCTGAAAACACTGGATTGATATACACCAAGGAACTTTGCCCAGAACACAATGGACAAACTAGACACCACAGCTCTACTGTACATTATCTTCTCCTACCAGGGATTCTGGTGGGCAGATACTGGATCGCTGCCCCAGCTCCTCTCCTTTCGCCTCAAGACATTGGATAGATCATTAGATCCATACTGGATCCTTAGATCCCTACTGGAATCACACTGCGAGTTCTCATCAGAACAATAATGTACATAAGTGGGGCCTACTGTTGGACTATGCCTTTCTGTGGACAAGCTATCCAACTCCTCCCTACGTCCTAGGGCACTCTTATACTTGGTCCCACTATTGCTCTTCTAAAGTCTTAGGTACTCACAATGTTAACCACAGTGTTGTGAGATCTTTGACCTCTTTTATATAGTGGTTTTGCACTTTGTGAATATTCTCTTTTCTTTTTGGGTACCCACTTTAGACTGTGGGGCTTTGGTTTTAGTTAAGAGGCCCAGTATCACGTCATTTATAATAGTTCTTTAAAATGTTGGCATACACATGTCTGTTACTGCACTCCTTTCTCATCATACTACTTTTACTTGAGGTGCAGAACCCAGATGTGAGGAGTTTTAGATTACACAATGCATGTATCCTTCACACCTGCTTGTGCATGTGACACCTTTTGATTTCAATATGCACCCGCATTTGTTATTACTGAGGTCATACGGACTGAGGCTTGAGGTTAGTTCTGGTCCTTTGCATCTAGGGAAAACACCTTTGAAACTTGATGCTACCAATGTTTGATTTTTTTTTTGTTCTAGTTTTCAGATGTTGCTTCTGCTTTTACTACTTTGTGTGACAACTATCTCTGGATAGATAGATAGATGTCAGATAGTTTGTTGTATTGCATATGGAACCCCATTGGAGAATCCCACCTATAAGCCATTCCGGCCTGGGACCTACACTCTCACTGACCTTTAGTTCGGTTTGTTTCACGTTTATACAGCCATATATAGACTAGTGTTGTGCGACTGGGCAACATTGTATTGGATGGGTCATTCTCTGCTCTTTCTCCATTATATGAGAGTCCGCTTCCATAACCCCAAATGGCAGACCCCATCCAAGGACAATTCACTTTTAATGCCCATACTCTCTGAGGTCATCTTTCCCTTCATATCTTTTAAGATTTGCAATTGGACATAGTACATGGCGTTGTCTGCCATCTCTTTCCTTTTGTTCATTTATATAGACCTGCATTATTCTCACTTACTACTCCCGTCCCTTCTTTTTTTTCTTTGTCACTCAGTGTCCTGGATAGTGGCCTGCAGTGGTGTACTGGCTTATGGTTATTAAGCAGTTTCTGTTTTTGCCCTTGCTGTAGCATTACTAACTACACCATGTTAAGCAGACTTTGAACACCGGTTTTAGCGTATCTAACAATCTGAAATACAGTCGGATATTTCTGCACAAAGGTAAGCCTTCCAGCTAATCTTATGCTTTTAATAACTTTATTTCCAACAAAATCAGACATTGAGCGAAAAGGAACCATTATGGGATCCATTAACGTATATTGAAATACTTACATCAAAATAAGACCCAGCTTGTTCCAAGATCAGTTGGGTGGAATCTGGTTTATTTTTGCAATAAGACACATACATCTGAAATTTATCAGCCTAAAATGAGAGAATACATTTTACTGTAGGTAAATTTATAAATGCACATATTTAATGAGGCTATGACTATTCAGACTGCATAAATCAACCACCAAAACTATTGCTATCTGTTAGAGCTCATGCATTCTGCAATTCAGTACTGTCCAAAAAGCCAGATAAAATGTGTTTAAACCCAAAAATAAAAATGAAACAAATTGACTACATTCATGACTACAAGTGGACATGCATAGACTAGGCAAAGCATGCCCTTACTTAAAGCGGAGTTCCATCCATTTTTCATAATTTACCTGATTATGTTGTCCCTGTGAAATAAAGAACAAGTTGGATACTTTTTTTTTTTTTAATATACATACCTAAATCCACTGCAAGCCTGCAGTTCTGGTCCCGGCCGCATAGGTGATGACGTCGTAAGGTGATTTGCAAGGTCTCCTGGGATGTCATTTCCTGTATCCCAGGAGTCCTTTGGTTACCTGTGAATTTGGGACTTGGAAACCGGAAAGGACGCCAATGGGAGGAGTTTTGCGCCATTTTACCGGAGTCCAGATTACAGGAAGACATGGATGCCGTATCCTGCTGCGTCCTATGCTGTGCTCTATGCTGGAATTGCAGAATGTGTACTGCGCAGGCTCGAGAACGAGTGGTGCATGCTGGGATAGCCAGCAGTACCGATTCCCGGAAATAAATACCTCCGGGCTTCAGATGCCCGCAGCCATCATGGCACCTGCCTGCTTCCGAGATAATGGTAAATTTTTAATAATTACAAAGTAATTACAATGCTTTTATTGAATTATTCCAATTGTTAATGCTATCTGAAAGGTCATCGTGGATCTGCTTTTACCAAAAATTTATTAGGGGGACTGGAGCTCCGCTTTAAGAAATTCAGTCATATGATGCACAAGGCCTTTTTTTTTTTACCCTTCCCTCTTCTCCTACAGTGGACAGTCCTAGCTAATCCAAAAAGCATTACTGACATGATGGCAGCATCATTTTAATAGGACAGGGGCACTGTAGGCATCAAAAAATCTTATCATCTGAACTGCACAATATAAAAATCTGAATTAGCGTACACATAAAATCCATTTCTAAGAGGAAGTTTTGTAAAATGTCACAATATGTGCATTCTATAACAGTAACTATAGTTGCCAAGAGGACAGTAAATTTCTGGAATGATTCATACAAGAATATGTTTATGCAATAAGAGGAACAAAGGGGTGAGATGTATGCAGAAACTCTGAAGCTGGCCTATTTTGGGAAAAGCTACAGTATGTTTTGAAACATTTCTGAATATTAAAAGAAAAAAAAATAGTTTACAATAACACACACATTTTTTGTCCAAATGTGCCAAAATAAGAAAGGCAGTTTTAAAATTTCACTAACAGAATTTACAAAATTAAAAAAAACAAATATAAGTTATATTAAAAAACATATGGAAAATTACCCAGGTCACAAAGCAGTGTCCTACATCTTCTGGTAGCTGCTCATATTTTTCAAGTTCTTTTAGAAAGATACTGTAGAAAAAACAATATACAATACACTCAGTTTATCTTTAACTTGTTCATTTTTTTAAATTAAAATCAACATTATTTGTATTCAGTAACTTACAATAGAATGTACAGAATACAGTCATTACTGCAATGCTAAAGCATAATAAATTATACAGTGAACAACCAGCATATGTAACATAGGTGTGTAACTAATAATAGTAAGACACATCGCATAATTATTACAAACAGAGAATGATATTGGTTAAAAAATAAATTCACCTTTTCGACAAAAATAATAAAACGCACATTTTTTTGCAGGTAAAACAATGTGCATTTAATATTTAAGTCCAAAAGGTGAACATAGTTAATTGAAGCTTCCTGTCAGAATTTCTGCTTGCTCGTACATCACGTACAGTAAGATATTCTGACAGGAAGCTTCAATGAACTACCACAGCACTCCATATCACAGTACCATGGTCCTGACAGCCATAGTGGCTGTGAATCTGTAGTTTTCAATGAACTACCGGTTCATTGAAAACTACAAGTTCACAGCTGCTAAGGCTTGTAGGACTTGCAGTACATTAAATCACAGAAGTCAGTGAATGAATGATGCGGCCGTGTGGGCGGAGCCCCATACGGCCGTGCGGTTTTCAAATTTGACAGATAATATGGGGAATGTCTCCCTGTTCTATCACAGGGAGGGGGCAGGCACAGCTGCAGCTATAGGAACATGTTATATGTTGCACCCTAAAAACAGATGGAACATGTTCCAAAGGTGAACTTACCCTTCAAACAAAATAGAAGAGTCTATTATAAACCGCAAAAAAAAAAAAAAAATAAATAATAATTTTATCATCAGGAACATATAGTGTATTTTCAGTTAACACATATGAGTTTTTACTGCAGTTTTTGCCTTTACAGCAAAACTTAAGGTACTTTTAAAAGTTTGCATCAAATTCTAAATATAACCTATACAATAAAAATAGTCTTTTTATCCATCGGTTATCATTACCACTACCCCTCCAGAACATTTTTTTTTTTCACATGTACATATCTACATTTTTGGCTAGAAAACTGTCTAAAACCTTAAAAAAAATACTATAAAATTAATTTAAGTGCATAAAAACACAATATAATCCACATTTTTGTATGAAACGTACAAGGTCTCAAAACTGCTTGCACCTACAAACAGGTATAGATTGAGGTACACAATTATCAACAGGCAATACTTTTACCACTTCCCATCTGGCTGGTAGAGAAATATCCGCTGAGTGGAAGTACTGTAATCCTGTAGCAGCAGCTAAATTTGGCATCAGCTGTGTCCACCAGACACAGCAGATGTCAGATCATTGTACTGGGCCAGCCTTAGTATCATGTGAATGCTGTGACCAATCACAGCCATCATGTCAAGTTGTAGATAATGAATGGTTTTCAATTCACAGCCATTCATTGTGTACTACTGTGATGATCTATGTGGTTGGTCACAGTGATCACATGGTACAGACAGAGCCAATCAAAGCGCATCTGTATCATGTGAAAGCTGTGACCAGTCTCAGCTATCACAATAATACACACTGGCAATGAATAGGCGCCAGTCACAAAAATGATAGCTTATGTCAGTGATCATCACTGTTATAGGTAATAGTGTTAAAAAAAAAAATCATGAACATCTCTCCAGAGTAGTTGTGTCACTATGGTAACACTGTACTGCTCTGGTCACAATATGTTCTACAAAAAGAAAAAAAAAAGTAAAAAAAATAAAAAGTTTAAAGAA